>NW_020897714.1:10562109-11066446 GCF_003984885.1 Neopelma chrysocephalum
AAAAAGAAAAAGAAAAAGAAAAAGAAAAAGAAAAAGAAAAAGAAAAAAGCAAGAGCAGTACATATAGAACTGTAAATTTTTAGTGCAATAAATGGAAAATTTGGGGGTGGAGAAGGAAAGAGAGTGTCAGAAAGAAAACCTTAATGTTCTCCCCACTGATAACATATGTATAATTGTAAGCCTGTCCAAAAGCCAAAGCTCAGTCCATCTTGGATGGCATAGAAAGGGGTTAAATTTTCCAAGGCTACCTTTTCTTTTTATGCTTGTAGAAAGAGACAAAGGATTCATAAACAAGTACTTCTCTGTTATATGTTTTTTTTACAACTAAAAGGTAAAGAACTCAACACAAAAATTTTTCATCTCAGTACAACTGTTTCATGAACTCTGAACTGAATTAAATTAGATTTAAACTAGTTGCAGGTTATAGTCTGTAAAATAAGACCAGGATAGCTGTTGATAGCTGTCTTACTGAGCTAATAGAAATATAACTTGATTTATCTGGACTTGTGGCAAAAACTTCCAGAGGGAGGCATTCCTACTCTTATTTCTGCAACTTACACCACTTTGTTTTGTAATTTTTATTTTTGGTAATCTCTTTTGTAAACAGTGTCCTGCAGAGACCTACAGTAGTGAGTCCAATGCAAACAGGACATCAAAACGCATTACATTTAAAAACACATGCTGGTGTATGGTTAAGATTGCGACATTTAGGACTACAGCCTGTAACATTATATAGTGCTACGCTATACAAACACTTGAAATGAAGAATTTCTCACACAGTTACTATTATTTTTGAGGGAGTTTATGTTTGAGTTTCTCGGCATCTTATCACAGACTTTAATAACCTTTCCTTGAAAAATCCTCCCTCTTCCTTTATATGTGACAGAAATCAACATGTAACCAGACCACAGGGATACCTTTCCTCAGGCAAGCTAAAGCAGACCTCGAAGGCAGTTGAGATTTGCAGGTAGATCCAGCTCTGGGCAACAGATACAGCCAACCCTGGGGAGCAGCCTGGCACCTGGAGTCCACTGAGTGGCAATGAGACCACTCAGACCCAGGTCTCACCTTAACCATCCCCTCTCACTTGTTGCTCAGCTGCTGCCATCCAAGTACTGCACTAAGCACCCAGCAACAGTTTCTAGTCCCCAGTGTCTGTCCCATTGCTTGTGTCCCTTTGCTGTCTGTCTTGCTGCCAGATGGGGGTGGCTGGAGGTAGCAGGGGCAGACTGGGCAGAACAGGGTGCAGAAGGTTGGACAACTGCATATGCTTCAACATCAAATTTGGTGGATCCTACTGAAAAAGTATAACAAATGTAGAAATAGGTAACATCCCCATATTTCAGCCTATGCTCTTATATTGAAAGGAAGTCCCATATTAAATTGGCAACCTAGAACCTTTTGGGATTTACTCCAGCTTTGCTGAGAGACTTAAATTGGGGGGTCAGGACTTAGATATGTCTGGTAGAGTAGAAAAATGTGAAAAGTTTTGGCCCCTGTGTAAGATAGTTTCCAGTCTAATTCACTTCAGTGATTTCTGTGTTTGTCTTGCAGCTTTTCCTGCAATGAGATGGAATGCCACATTGTGTGGGAACTCACTGTTCTGTAACTAGATTTTGGAAAAAAAAAAAAAAAGATTACTTTGATAGAGATATCATTCAGTTTAGGCAACATCTAAGCTTTACGCTGATCTTACAGCCTGCTTACTTTGCTGATATACCACAGGAGTGCATCCCAAGTTTCTCAGATAACTTTGACTATTCCCTCATGCATAACTACACCCTGAAAACGGTGTAGTTTATTCTCTGTGGAAATCCCTGTATTTCTGGCATGACTTAGTCCTTCCCAGCTCCTTTTCATCCATTGAATTTCTTGCAGTGGAAAGAAACAGCAGTGCAGGAGCTGCTGAGAGACAGCATCCCTACAGCCATGAAGCTGCCACATTGAGACAAGCGACAAGGTAGCTTTTAAAAATCTCCTGACACAGATGGAAAAGAATGTTTGCTCTAAAAACTTGTCTAACCATATTAGTTTAAAAGAGTGACTCAACAAAGAACAAATTCCAGTCTCTACAAAGGCAGCAGAAGTCTGTAATTGCTTTATAATGACTGAAGTGCATTTACAAAAGATTTCCATTTGTAGAAGCAAGATCAGCTTTGGGCTCATATCACAAGCCATATCTTAGTGAAGTTCTAATGACAATTTGCCCTAGATGTGGCTAAAGTGTGTATATGGATTTTAGCCACAAGAAATATATATCTGGAAAAGTTCTACACTATTTTTTAAACACTGGTGAGGTAGAGGCAGCACTTGTGAATTAGAAACAGTCCTAGAGACAGCCTTTGGACATCGCTTGCACAAAGACTGATTCTTATCATCTAATCAGCCAAAGCATATGACTGCAGAACACACTAAGAGTTGGCAGGCTGTTTCCACAGCTATGACACAGAAATGACCAGCAGATTATCTGCTTGAGTACAGAAGGTCAGCAGTCTTGCTGGGATCTTGGAATACAGGGAGGACAAATTCCTCTCTGTTACCAGGTACAAGTTAAAAGGAAAAAAAAAAAAGCAACAGCAATCGATTTTAATGAATGACTCTGGATTTACACTGTTGCAGAGCATAGTTACACTGTTACTGAGACCAGAATTTGGCTCATTGTATGGCTATATCTATGAATAACCTTCTTAACCTGTTGGAAAGCTAATGGCGGAAAATGTTCCCCATAAAAGTATATATATTACAGCTGTGTAAATATATTTAAAAACCCCAAACTGTCAGCAAACTTGCTGGTAGAAGTCTAAATGCTTCAACAAGTTCTCTGTAGTCCACATAGCTTCATTTTTATCCTCTACATAGACACACACACATATGCATACGTGTATACAGACTTAATAATGTTCAAAGAGTTCAAACTCTTTTATCAGTTAGCTTCTCCAAACAAACAGGATCCATGGTAGAATACATGGTATGGGATGTGCTTCTTATGAAACACATTTTATAAGCCTTACCTGGTTGCCAGCTGTAAAATTCAACAGACAATCTATACAGTAATTTGGAGACATAAGAAATGGAGGGTCTTTTTTTCTCCCTTCAGAACTTCCAGGGGAAAACAAGACACAGCCTAATGATGGCCCTGAAGTCTCCCCAAAAATTTCCCAGCAAAAGCAACCATATCTCTTGTGTTCTAGCTCCATAACTTGCTGTTATTATAGGTTAGTGGCAAGTTTTTAAGGGTCAAGGAAGAAACATGGAGTAGGTATCTTTAAGTCCCTCTGCCCCTTGGTATTACTTCTGGAGAGATGTGATTGACAAATGCAGGCTAAATCCTGACCTAAACTTGTACGTCCACTATTTCAGTGGAAAAAAGGGGGGTAAGGGAGAATTTCACACATGCTTCTGGTATTTTTAAAAGCTAATAAAGTGGTTAACTCGCTATAACTGAGCAGTTATAGTGAATAGTTAGGCTTTTTGGTAAGACGTATTTACAACGCGCAATTGGAAAATAAGCTTGTTATATGTTATAAATAAACTATTCCCAGTGACAGATTAAGAAAATATTGGATATGTACAAAATGACAGCATTAAACAATGAAAGTATTTCCTGAGGAGCTGAGCCTTAGTAAAAGCCACAGACAAAATATTTTTAGTGGCATTCCAACACTCTGTGTTTCAGAGCCATTTATAACAGAGCTCATTATGAGATATTCCTTTCTGCTACAGGCCACAGCTGGATATACCAAAAAATTAAAGAAATATTTACCTACGAGAAAGAGTCACAGTACCTGGCTTTGTTTCATACAGCTAATTTCTCCTCTTCAATCCACCATGTGGGTTCAAGAGAAGAATTTGCCCTTATGTCTCCAAATCCTTGCCTCTCCCTGCCTCTCCCAAGAACTGCTATAAATCCAATCATTCCTGTCTGCATGAGCACAGAAATCCCAGAAAAAGACTTCTGCAGAAGCCTTGAAGGATAGGAGGATACCCATGCTTGTAGGCTGTAATTGCCTGCTCCCCTTACATCCTCCTACAGCACAGTAGCTGTGAACCCTCTTACTGCACACACAAAATGGATTCTGACTTAAGCTATTGTGCTGGGCATGAAAACTAGCTTTCAAGTAAGTCATGCTGCTAGAAGTTCGGGTATACTTTCTCCTCTGCTTAGAACAGCTGAAGCCAATCACTAAACAAATGTCTGCATTATAGTCCTTGAGGGCTAAGATGGGGTGGCGAGGTGGAAGGTGAAAGGAAGAGGGCACAAGTGTGAAAATGCATTGCCTCTGAGCAGCAGTAGCTTGAATGCCTTCAGGGCACTAGGAGGAAAATGCTGAGAAGGCACTTTGCAAGCTTTGTAAAGGTTAAAGGCATAATTGCCTGTGAAGCTGGGCTGCAGGTAGCAGCCAGCTGTGTTATTGTGCAGTGGCACCAAAAAGGGCATTTTGGCTGCTTCCCATTGGGCATGCATCCACCTTGATAACATTTGGGGTGGTCTGCCTTATCCTTCAGCTTATGACTCAAATCAGAACTCACCCCAAGCATTTTTTGCTTTTATGTAGCAGTTTTGCCCTTTTTTGTAGCAGTTTGTACCACGCTATCTCTGTTCTTGGGTTTTCACCGTATTCATCCCAGCCAGGGCAGATGGTCCAGTCTGTTACTGACCTGGAAAGGCTGCTCTAGGGAGAAGAAATAGGTTGGGAGGAGGCAGAGAGGTATCATCACGTTGTTCAGGGGACATTTTGATGGAGAGTTTTCCTTTCTTTCCTCTTTCCTGCGTGAATGGTTTTGACTCTGTGTGTGTGTTTGTGTGTGTGTGTAAGCTTGTCAGGCTTCTGCAGCTGCCTAGTTGGTGATGTTCTCCCAAGGAGCAGACATGCAAGTAGAGCTACCAGTTGGATTCCCTAGCTGTGCTTGCTGTATAAATATCTACACTCTTCACATGTTTGCCTTTCTTTTGGGTAATACTAGTTCTTGAGTCTCAGGATGACTGCAAACCAGCACATATCAAGTGCCACCTTGTCTTCCCACCCTTTGTATGCACCTCTTTAAGCTGACTCTACACACACAATGCCAGTTGTATATACAGATATATGTAAATCCATGCTACTGTATGACAACAACCTTGTCTTAGAAGTTAGAGATGAAGAGAATCTCTTGAGTCAATTTATTTCCTCTGATCACTAGGGATGCAACACAGTTTGAAGCAGTAAGCTATAGCTGTCTACTGCATCAAGAGTTTATTTAAGATCTATACTTCTTCCATGAAAGAACATGGAGATAGACCGATGAGCTTCAGTGTCAGCTGAATCTCATTCCAGATTTTTCATAAATAAATAAATCAATGTCAGTTGTTCTAATCAGGGTGATCCAGCTTTTTCTGATGGTAAATTTTAGATCCCAACCTGGAATTGGCAAATGTGGCTCTAGACAGATATGACAGCATTCATACTTCCAGCCCCTCCTTCTATGAGACAGAACCATAATGATGGAAGATCGTCTGAGCTCATGGGAAGATTTCACAGGCCTGTCCTAACCTGTGATTCTCCTGCTGTTTTGAATGATATGTTCTACATGACAGAAAATTAGTTTGAGAGTCCAAATTCTGTTATATCATGGGAAGTATAGTATAACCAAGATTTTTGGCATTTCTACTGGCCTGATTTTTTTTACTGTCTGCATTGCTTGATGCTATGAAGGTTACACAGTAAGCAAAGCTCTTGCGATGGCCAGAATTTCCTAATGATATTGTTCCAGTGACTTGAAAACTTAACCGGGAAATCAGACGGTTCCTTACAGAAATACATTATGTCCTTTTTTTTTTTCTCCAGGAGGACTGTTAACACACTGTAGCCAAGTATATTTCCTAGTTGTTGCATGCTTTTTCCATGAATCATATCACATTTTGATGCGAACTGAATAGTAATTGAGGCACGTTTTAGATTAGATAGGAGTGGCCAATTTCTATTTCTATGTGGTGTAAAACCAGAATAGTTCCTCCAGTGTTTACTTCCCTAGTACAAAATATCACTTCCATTGTATAAAATGCAAGAGTGTCTCAGCTTAGTGTTAACTGGATCAACTGCTGGGTATAGAGTAGTATATCAGAAGAAGACAATTGGTTGAGTCCATAAACCATGTAGAAATGAAAATGAAATTCAATTGAAAGATTATTTTATTAAGCAATAGTCAGGATATTACATCTTCCAATTAATCTGTATTTATTGTGGGTAGCTATATACATAAGAAAAAATATTTTCACTGTGAAGGTTTTTGAACAACAGTTGGAAGAGATTGTCCATAGAAGTTGTGGAATCTGCATTCTTATAGATATTCAGAACTCATTGGTCACGGTCCTGAGCCAACTGCTTTAGTTGTGGGGTTGGACTACATGATCTCCAGAGGTTCCTGCCAACCTCAACCATTTTGTATTTCTGTGAATGTGTAATTTCAGGGTCCAAAGGAAAGTTTAAGAAAAGGTAAAATACACCTTTTTCTAAAACTTTATGCTTTAAAGGCTCCAGCTTACTCCAGGAACAAGTAAAAGTTTTTGCTTTATAGACTTTTTCCTAAAGTTGTTTTAAATGTGAAGTGCCACAATAACACAACATAGAAAAATTGTTGAAGTTATATAATAAATTTGGGTACACCTTCTTTCTTCCTGGATCTATCTCCTAGTCAAAATAAATGGCACAGCAGTAGAAGAAGTGAGGATGGGACTGCATTCAGGAAGTACTAATTCTTTTTAGCTGAAAGCATAATCAATAACTATATAGCAGAATGGAGAGTCACCAGTGTTGTTCTGCCCTTTGGAAATCTGCTGTTGCAAAAATAGGTATGGTGAGTCTCATGTTCAGGACAACTAGCTAATGGGCAATTATAGTCAAATTCCTTCAATTTTGGCTGTATTTAGAGTAATTATATACCCAACATGCCTATATCCCAAGCTCTGATCATGCTAGAAAAAGTAATTTGTTATCATGAAAATCTTATTAAGCTGCATCATCATCGGTATTAATGTTTCCCTGTTAAGAACTTTGTTATTTTCAATAATTGAAGTTCAATGTATTGTACCTTTTGTATTGCAAAATCCATCTGTATTTTCCCTCAAGGCAAAGTGTCTGAAGCAGTTGTTAATGGAGAAAAGTCTAACAGTATAAATCATTTGAATTTCTCTTCAGTTGGATTCTAAGTAACAGCTGCTTTAGTCTACTTCACAGCACATTATGTTTGTAAAACAATGTAAATTGTGCTGTGAATCAGTTGTTGACCTGTTTGTCTGGCAAGTGTTAATTCAACAGTGCTATATTTTACTGTCATATTTATAAAGAGCAACTGATTCTTATCCTGGGAATTCTCTATCTGGATGTTTTCCACCTTTTGAAGTATAATAAGAGATTGAATTCAGTTGGAGTAGAAGATATTTTCTTCTCATGGAAACATACATATTTGACCAAATTATTTGCTGCTATATTCCTTATGCAATTCAGTGAAGGGAATAGTGTGATGTATGTTGTGCGTGATCTTCCCTTTTGCACAGATATTTACAGGGTGAACCTGAATGGAACATCCCTGAAAACATTTACTATACTCACCTAAGTCAGAGTGGTTATTTTTGCACAAACATCCTTTGCATGTTTCACTTACTCTGAAAAGATTAAAGAACACCAAGATTTTTTTCCTGTCTTCTTTAATATTTCATATTCAGAAACCTGATATGCATAAATGCATGGTTTCACTTTACTCTTAGTGTATGCCTAGGATTTGTGTCATTTCTATTTCCACAGTATTCTTTTAATTAGCTAATTTTTTCCCAGCCAGTTTTAAACAGTTTGTATTTCAATTCATCTTGAGATAGATGTGGGTAAAATAATTTGAGAATAGTTTTGTACATTCTGATTGACTTTCCCCATCTTATGTTCATATGTCCATACATCTTTGCTTTTCAGTGAATTTTAGGTGTTTATTTATTTGAAGAGTAGAGAATTTCTACTTTTTAAGCAAATATACTCATATATACTCATATATATGCAGGTGTCTAAAGTTATCAAATGTTGTGATGTTACTGTAGTTGGTGTTACTACATGCATCAAAAATTCTTAACTTTGTTTATAATGTTTTTAGAGATCTTAAACCAATGCAGTGGCCAATATGTGGTCAGGAGAACACTGACAGGCAATCTCTGGTAGGTCTTGCTGAACTAGTTAAATCAGTGCTTCTTTCAAGAAGCTTTTAGCTCTGGCAGAATAGAGCATTTTACTGCACTTCAGCTGTTCCATTTTACAGTCCTGTACATGAGCTTAACTGAGCAATAGAAATTGTTTTGCAGTAAGACACCAGTTTATGAATTGGAGCAGCTGAGGTGCAGCAGGTTTTGCTGTATCTGGAAAGAAGAGCAAGAATTTCTGGCAAAGGGTCAGTAACAAACAGCTGGGATGGGGGGAGAAGAGGCAGTAAGGTCTTAGCCACCACAGCTGTTTGCTTAGTGAATGTGAGTCAGAGCCTTGAGAGAAGCATATACTCAAAAGCAGTTGAATAGTTCACGAACCACCTGTAGTCTGAAATACATTCACATGGAGTATTTGTTGGACAGCTGTAAATGATGAGTAAAAGTACCCCTATCTGCTCTTGGATCACTTGCACAAAGAAAAGAAGGTTATGTCTGTAGTATAAAATTTTCTTTATAAAAGTTCAAGGCCCTGTACCTGGACTTTGAGGGTAAAATATTTTGAATGGATGTGGTTTTAGCGAGTGTGTCCTTGTAACCAGTATGTCTCTATCACTTTGCAACATGCAATCCATTCAAAGTTCTTCTGCAGATGGCACCTGCCACTTACAGTACTGACATAGTTTATTAGGAAATACCGTAGAGGATATTGAGGAAAAGAAAGGCTATGGCACTAGCCAAAAAAGGTTCTCAGTGTCAAAATACTCATTCTGGTTTTACTTCTTTTCTTCTGACCATTTCCTGAATGTCATCTACAGAGAAGTATTCACAGCTATTTATTTTTCGATTGACATTCATATCTATAAAACGTGACCACTGCCCAGGCAGCTGGGTGCATTTACACTCACAAAATGTCTAATAAGTAATTCACAACATATTACCAACAACTACTAGAGAAAAGAGAATCATGAAGCTAATTAATATCTGAGAGCACAAAAGCCATCTAGAACTTCAGGTCTAATCAATTTCCCCACTAAGTTTCCTTAGGTAAGAAGTCCATGGATTTTCTTAGGAAGAAGCACAGGTAAACAGACAAACAGTCCAGCTGGGGACAAGTTCTACAGCTGAGCATTTTTCATGGCAAATATTTTCCCATCCATTACTGGAACTGACAACAGAAGTACTTCAGGTGAACACAATGGCTTAAAAGATAAAGAAAAGAAAAAAACGGTTCCTAGACCATTTAGGGCTTTGTAGCTTATGCCAACATGTTCAGTATTATTGCTCCACAAAAAAAACTTTACAGACTGCCTTCATAAAAAATGCACTTGGAAGTAAGGGTAAAATGGCCATGGAGTTCATTTATGAAGCAATAAAAGTAAATTAGTCATGGAGCTATAGAATCAGGTAAAATCAGATCAGATTTGCTTATTCAAACACTTTACAACCTGGAAAATAAAAGACAATAATTTGCAAAAAGTTTTATATCTTGACAATAAAACCTTTAAACAGTCAAATACATTATCTTGCATTTAATGTGGGGGCAAACAAGCTAAAAGCTGTTTAGAAACTTGCAGAACTCATTGACATACAGTAAGAGTCTCAGATGAGTAAAATTTATATAGATCTGCTGACGTAGGCTGGAGGATTATGACCTTGTGGCACATGCTGTCAAGAGTTAAAGCTCAAGAAGTTGACACTGGTCAGACATTTGAAAGGGTTGCTCGGTGGATTGCACTCCATGAGTGCAGGATTTTTCTGTGTAGTTCAAACCTGTTGGGTACAATACTATTCCAGCAGCTGCTTTGCTCCTTGGTCTCATTAAGAATGGAAAACTTTCTTTGTCCTGTTGGGATACTTTTCCAAAATTCCTTTGTGACTCTCTGTCCTTTCCCCGCCTCCCACCAGACCATTATTGTCTAATGGGAAACAATGGCATTGTTTGGTGGGGGCTCTCTCACTCACCAAAGGTGGTGGAAACTCTTGTCCTTAGTTCAACACTAGCGTAATTGTGTTGGAGAAACATTCTTCAAAGTGTCTAAGGGGAGTTTGGGAGACAGTTTTTAATCTCAGGAAGAATTACGGAGAAACAATGAGTATATGGAGAGGACATAATGGAAGGTAAGAAGGAAAGACACACTGCTTCTACTCGGTCCTGAGAACATTCAAAATGCATAGCTAATCAGAATGCAGATAAAATTCTAATTTATGTAGAACATTTACTTTCTGGGTATCTAATTCTATAAAATCTCAGAACTCCTGCTGTCTAGTGGCCTGTAAATTCCAAAATACGGGAAAATCCAAGATCCCCCTCCCTGGTGACACAAAAGTCAGTATTCCCTCTATCAAACAAAAGACAAATCCTATTATTTGTCTTCTCCCATGTCTACTGGCCAACAAACATTTTAGCCCTTGCAGAGCAGAAGGGCCAAGCTAAGGAGGGCATGTTGGAGGGGTTCTGCTCTACTTGCTTCCCAGCTCTGTCACTCTCTGTTAGGTTTCTACTCACCCAGCAATTGCCTTTTGGATAAAATCAAAGAGCTTGAAGTTATCTATGCATTTATATTCAGTCTAGGACCATTGCTTAAAAATGACAGAACAAACTTTCTTAGAGCATAGCCAGAGCACTCTTTGTGTTTGAGTTTGTGCCTTTATAAAGAAGGTGACATGAGGTTGTTTATTGCCTGTTTCCTAGAAATAGAGCTCAGTGTTCTGAGATCACACCTTCAGAAGCACAGAGTTTTGACCACATATTTTCTGTTGACTCTGACCTGAGTTTTCCTGATAATCAGGCTGATGGTATAAATACACTGTCTTCAGCACAGGCATTTCTATTTTATTTGACTCCTTTTTTTACAACCAGGTTATCATTCTTACACAAACAGCAATAGGACTTAGCTGGAGACAGGTTCCCTAGCAGTGTAAACAGCATGAATGTCTTTTTTTGTTTCTTTCCTGGAGGAAGTTTCATGTTGGTACCAGTGCCACCTGAAGTGTCTGTCACCTTGCAACCACCATCTGTCCTACCTGCAAACTTAGCATGAAAAAAGTAGAGATGTAAAGAACTCCATAAGGCTCTTTCGTTTGGATTGCTTTATCAATGTTTGCGTATAGAGGGGGACCTGCTATGGGGTACAATGGATGACACCACAAAGCCTGCAAACGACACAGGTTCGGATTGGCTTCCAGGAGGGCACTGGCTGCCAATCCTTTCTGAGGGGGGGCCTGAGGCATCAGCAGCCCTCTTGTGCTTCTCAACATGCTCCTAAAGCAGCTGTGCTGCCGAAGACTTCATAGAGAAAACTCCCCAGGGTTGTGAATACAGCTACACTTGCTAGTCCAGTAGTCTCTGTACTGGTGAATGAGAGATGATGTGCTGACTTGAAACAATATTCGCTCCTGTTAGCTCTTGCTCTTATTTTTTTCTGTGCAGATCATAACTGTACAGACAGCATATTAGGGGCCTGTGTAGAAGATTTGTGCTACCACAGATATGATCACCAAATCTTCATTGTGCAACTCCTTTCTGATCCTCCATAAAATCTCTTGCTCTTTGTACTTCAGAATGTGGCACAGACATCCACTGAGATCAGTGACCTTTCAAATCCCATCCCAGAGTTTTCCCAAAGGACAGATAAATCAGTATACCAACACCATGACAGTCAGAAAAGTAAGTTTTACATCAGTAAATTACATGCATTTTGTTTCTTCCAGTAGGTGGCTTGGACAGGGCACTGAAGTTCTGCTCCAGTGTGTTATGCATAATCATCACTAAGACCAAACAGAATATTCCACTATTTGAGAGTGTCAAGACATCCATCTTTTCAGAATGGAATGGGCAGGTTGAACTATGATTAAGATCTTTACTCTTTGTTGAGACATTACCAAAACTCTAGCAAAAAAGCTTGAAAAAAAATAGAGATGAATACTTTTTAATCAGCTTTCTGGGATAAAATTAGATCTTGCATAGATCTGTGCAGCTGATTCTGAATTCAGTCATTTTTCATGAAAGACAAGAGGGATCTTAATTAATTTCACCTTAAGTGTATATATATGTATATCATATATATATATATCTTAAGTGTATATATCAGCTAAGTATAATGCAAAAAAGCAGGCAGATGGGCTCCCTGTCAAAAGAAAGGAGACAAGTCTAGTTGGTAATTTACCTTCTTCTAAACTGGATGCTTAAGTTTTCCTGGCAAAGCATCACTCTGGAAGTGCATCTCTCTACTGAGTATTGAGGGCTTCCAGAAAAGACCTCCCGCTATTTGACATGTTCAATCATTCCTAGCTCTAATAAATGTAATCCCTATTTTACATACTTCGGACATCCCAACTGTTGTTTCTAATATTGTATCTCTGTTTTACTAGACTAGATTTAATAGATTTGTAACTCAGTGCAAAGATATTAGTCATGAGCTGGTACTGACAACAGGCTGTGAGTAGTTGGCAAGAATGACCAATACTTTTCCTTGCAGCATTTTTTAAGGTTAACAAGAAATTAATTGCAGCAGGAGGCAAGGAGCAAACTCAGTTAAAGCCAGTGCCCCTGCAGATGTTATCATGTCTAGAATTGTGTGTGTGAAAAACACAACCCTGACTTCACAAATCTTAACAAAACTTCCCGTAAGCCTTCCCAGGGAACATTTATGAATTTATATTTATATATTTTATAATTTTCTGCTTCTAACAACTTTTGCGTAAGCATCATGGCCCATGAATTCATCTACTCACATAAAGATAGAGGAATACATTGGTATGAACACAGTGCATTGAATGCATCAAGTACTTCACTAAGGCAGCAGACCACATTTCAATTTATTTACTAGTGAGTTAAAAAATATTACAACAGGGAATTTATTATAATGCAGAATGGGAAAGTGGGTAAGGATCTTATTCTAAAAATTGCTGACTGCCCGAAAGGCTGTTTCGAAATGACAGGCTCCATGGGAAACATAAAATGCTGCGCAAAAGCTGCACTACAAGAATGTCTGTCATCGTGGCACTGCCCGTGGGGCTAAATAAATATAACAGCTGCATTCACTTCCATTGCCTCTGATTTTCCTTCTTTGGTTTCTAAGACCAAACTGAACGATGACATTTTGTACAAACACTACATTTTCCTTCTTCAAATGCTTTTGGATGTATCTGCCAGTGTTTATCTCTGTAACAATTTGTCAATAAAGAAAAAGGAAGTGTAGAATTTTAGTCCTTGCTGAAATATTTCTTTAATCTTATTCCTTGCTATAGAAAATTCAGTTAAATGTTAGCTATTATGAACTACTGAAGTGATAACTAACAAATATTGCAGACAAACCTTCCAGTTCAGGACCAAGTCTATGACATTTCTCTTTTGTGACAAGTTTTGTTCAAAGCTTGTAAACAACCAACACACTAGTAAAGTTAGGGAACAAGTTAGAAAGGAAACAAAAGTCTCATAAATGTTTCACATTACCTCATTTAATTTCTTCAAGATTTTTCTTCTTCTTCCTGCTGTAGATTGGTGTCTGCTTTAGTTACAGAGCTGGCAGGACATGCTGTAGATATCTAAGCAGAAGCATGTCACTGCAAAACGCTGTCGTGCAATCCTGAATACTGTTGGAGGCAAAAGCAATAGTTCTGGTGTACTACAGCAATGGCTGTGACACAACTGCTTGTATCCTACATAGTTTGAATTGTTGGGATGAAGTCTAAATGATAGTGTGTCTTGCATCTTGGCTGCTTATATTTTACAGAATCTCTCTTCTGGATGACAAGGTTTTTATCTGCACTGAGTGAATATTGTTCTAGCTTGTTTCTTGCTATTGCTGTTATTGAAACTACATATGAAATTTTAACCAGATCTCCAGAGACTGGAGACTGTATTTCTGTAATATCACATAGACCATTTGGTATAGTTGAAATAACATAGCTGAAGACAAATTCTTAGAACAAGCCAACATTTCCAGTTAAACCTCTCCACTTTTAAAGTTGCAGAAATATTACACCTGTATTTACACCTACAATATATTATTTTAAAGATAAGTTAACTGTAGTGTCCAAAGTATTACCATCTTTCATAAACAAAAAATTGGATCTACTAGCAGTGTTTCAAATGCTTATTTTTTACTGCTGGCAAAATGTACATGGTTTAAGTGGTAACAAATATGTGCAGTTTATTCTCAGCTTTCTCCTGGGGATTAGACTTATGTACAGTAGCAATTAACCACTTAACTTATTTAACACTCTTTGAATTTGGAAATGAGTAATTTTCCACTTTGACAGCAATAAGAGATCATATCAGTTGGGGGAGTTTATAATTCTTTCCTTCAACTCATATAGTAAACTTGAAAAAAGAACAAAAAACACGAAGCCCTTTAGGCATCCACAGCAAGGAGTAAAATTTACTTTCTGTTTTCATGTGATTTGCTGTGTGAAGAAAAGAGGCATCATTTTTAAGGCTGCATTAGCGCCTTAGTGACTTGGGAATCATAAAGCTTGTTTGTAGAGGGAGTTGGAGCATGCATACTTCATGCTGAGACACCCCATGCAGGGATACTCCAAGTCTGGGTTTTGGGACCTAAGCCAGTATCTTCCTGTGGCAGTGTGTTGCACTGTGAGGATAGAGCAACCTGTATGGAGCTACTCCAGGGATCTCTCAGCTGAGTTCCCTTGGCAATATAGACATGATATCAAGCACTTGCATGACTAAGTATTATTAAAAATCAATGAAATACTCGTTTCTGTTTCCAGTAAGGATTTATATTGCTTTAGAGTATAGATGCTTCTATTCCTTCTTCCTTTCATAGGAAAAAGCTGAAAAAGACTTCAAGAGAAGACTGTTGGTATCTTTTATACCGTGTCAGTGCTATATGCTTAAAGTTAGTAGCAAATACACAGTAGTGCAGGGTAAATGTTTTTTCCATGAGTATAATTTTGTTCTTGTTTTATTTCTATTTACATTTTCTACTTAAGATGCTTACATATATATCTTTATTTTCTTTTCTGATGCCCTGTATTACCTAACCTACTTTACACTTTTTGACCAGGAGCATCACATTTTGGATGCCTGTCCCTTGATGTGTAGAACGAAGTTTCCCTGCTTCCAAAGTGTTGGAGGCTACATGTCAGGTAGTAACTACAGTTAATGGAGTTTTAGAGCTTAGTTTAGGCAGTTTTAGAGTTCACCGCCTCTTCTTCCAAAGCAGAAACCTGAAATAGGCATGATGAATGAATTTACTTTTGGCTCTCTATTGACAAGCAAGGATGTAAATGCCCACTTTCCTCATTTCACACGTGGATGTGTAACTTTAGATGTTACGGCTTCTGTTCATTAAGGCTTACTCAGCACAGTAATTTTTTTGGTTTCAAAATATTTCCAATCAGGGTGACAGTTGCTAATGTGACCATAAACCTACAGAGAGTCAGGATGACTGTGTCGGATGTGGGCTACATACTTATTCAGCCTTCCAGTTTCTTTAATGTGGTTCATAAGATCAGACTTCACACAACACCTTCTTTGTTCTGGTCCAGAGCCATGCCTATTAAAAATAGATATATTACTAGTACAGTAAATGTTCCATTTACTGGTGAGCTAAAAAAAATCCATTTTGTTCCTCTTATCATAAAGAGAGGTTGCTGGTAAACCTAAAATTAGATCACTTCTGGTTTTTTGTTTGTGAATGTATACGTGCTTGTCATACCATCCCACTGTTTTGCCTGTCCGCTCAGTTCTTGTAAGCAGAGAGACACTGAAGCAAATATTACAATAAGAGTTGTGCTCCCGAGAGCACTGAGGGGGACGAGTCTCACATACTTCACTACCTTGCCTAAACACAAGAGCAAAGGAGAGAAGTGAAGTGGCAGAGTGGTGTGACCTGCTTGTATCAGCATAAAGATCATCACCAGCGCCCTTATTCCTCTGGGTTTGATGTGGCCACAACACTATAAGGGAAACCGAATTTTAGCAGTACTACACTTTGTCACTGGGGGGAATCTTGGTTCCATAGGGTAGAGAACAAAAATAACATCAAATGGACGGATGGTTAAAAATGGGACCTGTCATTCTTAATAATGTCTGTCTAAACCTGAACTCAGTCCTTCTTCCAAACATGCAGAGCTATGAATGACACAAAGGATTCACATTTAGCTCATGGCTAGCAACCACAGTGCACAGAGGCAGAGCGCAGCTATTGCTTTGTAGCAATGCAACTTTATTACAGAGCTGCTTAATGTCATGCAGGGAACCTGGAGGGGGAAAAAATCATAAAGGGTGTTAAATCAAGTCTGATGGGAAACTAATTATGTGTCTTGCACAAAATCTTAAAGCCTGTATATAAGCCTTCTGTGAGCTTACATCCATCCCTTGCCAGCACATAGCGTAAGAACTTTCTCTTTCGTCTTTTCTCCATTTCATAGTGGTCTTTAGAAAGGTGGAAAGTATTCTTTATAGAGAGCCAGGATATCAAAATTTTGTTCTGCCTGTGCTTGTAGAGACTGGACCAACCATGGCCATTGTTCAGCCTTGTACAGGCACGAGGCTACATGTTAAAGAAGACACTCAGAACTATGCGAATCATCCCTCAAGCTCCAGTATATTTTCTAAGAGCACTCCAAGAAGACCTCTACAGTCTGAGAAAAATTGTCAGTACATTTCCAGCACTCCAAAGGCATTATGAGACATAATATGAAAAAAACCCAAAAATATAAATTTCAACCATAGGGGTTGCTGTGCAGTCTTGATACAGATGTTCAACTTTTTAATTGACAATGTGGATGAAGACTCAGAGTATATCCTCAAGTTCAACCAAGGGAAATGTAGGATCCTGCACCTGGGAAGGAATAACCCCATGCAAATGTACAGGCTGGGGGCTGACCTGCTGGAAGACAGCTCTGTGAAAAAGGACTTACGGGTCCTGGTGGAAGCTGTCCATGAGCCAGTAGTGTGCCCTTGTGGCCAAGAAGGCCAATGGTATCTAGGGTTCATCAGGAAAAGCATTGCCAGAAGGCTGAAGGAGGTGATCCTGCCCCTCTACTCAGCCCTGGTGAGACCACATCTGGAGTGCTACATCTAATTCTGAGCTCCTCAGTACAAGAAAGACAAGAAATTCCTGGAGAGAATTCAGCAGAGGTCTATGAAGATGATTAGGGGACTGGAGCACCTCTCTTACAAGGAAAGGTAGAGGGAGTTGGTCCTGTTTAGCCTGGAGAAGAGAGGACTGAGAAGGGACACTATCAAAGCATATAAATATCTTAAAAGTGGGTGTCGAGACAATTGGGCCAGACTCTTTTCAATAGAGCCCAGTGACAGGACAGGAGTCAATGGGCACAAATTGTAACACAGGAAGTTCCATCCGAATATGAGGAAAAACTTCTTTACCTTGAGAGCGAAAAAGCACCGGAACACGCTGCCCAGAGAAGTTGTGGAGTCTCCTCTGGAGATATTTAAAACCTACCTGGACATGATCCTGGAAAAAGGCAAAATGCTCCAGGTGAACCTGTTTTAGTGGTGTGGAGAGTGTTGGATTAGATGATCTTTAGAGATCTGTTCCGGTCTATGATTAAGATGTGATGTAATGTAATGAAAGATAAAATAGGAAAATAAAATAAGATTAAATAAATTTTCTTAATGTATGAGCTACGGATCAGGTAGACTGTGGAAAGTTGTTGCAATCTTTTTTTTAATTTTTTTGTTTGTTTGTCTGTTTTTGTTAAAGATCTGTTAACCCCTGCACACAATCCAGACTCCAGGCAAGATGGAGATTTTTTATTTGCTTCTTTTCAGCACTGGACAGCAGAGTGAATGATTAAATCTAGTTGCATGAAATTAAAATGGTTCAGGGCTTAAAATAGCATAATCCTTTCCTTAAACAGAAATCTTAGGATAAAATGAAAATGATTTGCAATTTCTATAAGCATAGTCTTCTAATAGCAGTTATCCACCCATTGGTAACATTGATCGAAAAAACCAGCCCTATATCATGGCATAAGTATACTACATATGGCAAATTTACTGGGTGTAACATCTTGTCTTATATATCCTCCCATGTGATGACAGCACGTTTGTAAGATGCTGACATAGGGGCAGGGACTAAAAAAGCCAAAGACACGGCAAAATGTTGATCTTTTGTTCAATAATAAAGACCAAATCACAGCTTAACTCCAAAGACTATATTAAGAAACTAAACACCAAGTTTGAGACTCTAACTGATTTACTGGAGATGGGAAAGTGGAGACAGACAGAGGGATGCACAAAATCTCAAAACAGGCGAATCTAAGGGCCTAAAATACTTGAAGAATTAAAAAAAAATAAAAAATCAAAGCAATCTTCTGCAAAATACTAACAATACCAAGAGACTTTTTAGAAGTAACTTCTCAATTAGGTGACTATCACCATATTTTGGTGCTACTTATGTCAAAGTCTACATCGCATTGGTGATTCCAGCTGACAGTAGAATCTAACTGACAGTAATAGAAGAGTGATAGATACTTTGTTTGCCTGCTGAGAAGTACAATATATGGAAATACACGGACCATTTGAAATATTTATGTGTTACCCAGAAATTATGCTGTTCTCAGTTAAATAATCCTCTCCATTTGATAGAGTAAGGAAGAAAATGTGCTTCATTTTGGAGTAAAAGCAGAGACTTTGCTATACCACACCAGGAAATCAAGACTGTATTCTTTATGAGAAGGACTCCCTGTTGGGCACTTTACCAGCTTGAAGTCAGCCACCATCTGCAGGTCTCTGAGGCAGTTTTCTTCCATCAGATGAAGACAAACAAAAATCTTACAGTCATTCATCCTCATTCTAAGTGAGGTAGCTGCTAATAAATTGGAAGCAATATTAAAAGTAAGGGTCTCCTACCCCACTGATATTAAAGGTTGAGTGTAAGATGACAGAAAACCAGTAGAGTATATAGTAAGAACTGCCTGGGAGTATGAGACATCACCTATATAATGCCGTTCCACTACTCCAGTGAATAGGTCTACTGACCTATTAAACATAGGCAAAACTATGTGGAGAATGTTTCTGGCTAGCCTCACAAACTTATCCTAGGGGTCTACTTGACATTCCATTGTCTGCAAGGATCTCCTGATAGGGAAAGGCAGGATGAAAACAATTCCTGAAGCCATGATTGCCACCCACTTTGAAGAAAAACCTTCCATTATGAGAGAAAGACAGTTACCCCAATGAGAGCTTCACTATGTCTATATTAACTTGATTGGGTGTCACTTAATGGATTTATTAGTCTATTTAGATTGTCTTTCAAAATATTCTGCAAGCTTTATACTGGCAAGTGGAAGGACAAGGCCTTGTTGCTAATCACATAGGCTCTTGGGTCGTGACACATTTTGTGACAAATTCTCTAGATATGCTCTTCATTTAACATTGAAGAATGACTTTCACAATAATAAGCTTTCTAAAATCAAGACTAATTCAGACAAAATTAAAACTAGATTGATGTTTTATTCAGAGATGTTCTCTCCTTTCTCCCACCTGCAGGAAGGTAAGAAAAGGTACAAGTACAGCATAACGTATCTCTTTCCCGCTGACCTCTGACTCCTATAGGCAGTTTGCAGTCGGGAGAATTCATCGCCTTCTCGTTCCTCCTTGGCAGTTCAGGAAAGGGAGATTCTGGGTGTAACAGCGTTCTTCTCCCCACTCCTCTAAGATACAAAATGCTGGCAACCTTGATGTGCATGTATTAGTTTAATAGTGACTACAGAAGATGGCACTTCAGCCCTCTGAAGACAAATGTTTTCTCAAAGGGCCCTGTATGTTCCCTCTGTACTTAGCTGAGAGGTATAAACATTTCCAAAGAATGATTCATAGAATCATAGAACGGTTTGCATTGGAAGGGACCTTTAAAGGTCATCTAGTTCCAACCCCCCTGTCATGGGGGATGAATGCCTTTTTCTAGACCAGGTAGCTTAAAATCTCATCCAACCGGGCCTTGAACAATTCCAGGGATAGGGCATCCGTAATTTCTCTGGGCAATCGGTTCCCAGGTTTGCACCACCCTCATGATAAAGAATTTCATCCTTATATCTAATGTAAACATACTCTCTTTCAGTTTAAAGCCATTCCACCTTGTCCTATTACTACACACCCTTGTATAAAGTCCCTCTCCAGATCTCTTGTAGGCTTCTTAATAGAAGGTTCAATAAGGTCTGATCTCTGGAGTCTTCACCTCTCCATACTGAACAAGTCCAACTCTCTCAGCCTGTCTTCATAGGAGAGGTGCCTCAGACTTCTGATCATCTTTGTGGTCCTCCTTTGGACTTGGTGCAACAGGTCCATGTCCTTCCTCTGCTAGGGACCCCAAAGCTGGATGAAGCACTCCAGATGGGGTCTCACAAGAGCAGGGTAGAGGGGTAGAATCACCTCCCTTGACCTCCTGGCCATGCTGCTTTTGATGCAGCCCGAGATATGGTTGTCTTTCTGGTTGCAAGTGCACTCTGCTGGGTCATGTGGAGCTTCTCATCAACCAACACCCCCAAGCCCTTCTTCTCAGGGCTACTCTCAATCTGTAATCAAAAATTAAGTGTGTAGAATACATGGGATGAACCCTCTAGAGGAACAATGTTCTCTGCACTGTCTGTTCAAATAACATAGACAATGACAGTCTCAGACTAGATGCTTTAATTTTACAAGACTGGAGTTAGGTGAGGTGAACCCTATCTAAACTTAAAATTCCAACCACACAGTATCTTGATGAACACTTTAAACAATAAATGTGTCTGAGTTAAACCCATATGCCTATTGAAATAAAATGGAAGAGATCCATAAAGAAATTTTGGAAATAAAAGTTTACCTGGTGGAAGCTGGCAAAAATCATCATCCAGTAATCAGACATTTACAGGCTCTTTTTTTCTGCCTGCAAAATCCAAAAATCTTAGCCCTGTTTTCATGTTCAAACATGATCTCTATAATCCCTTAAATTTCTTTTGAGAAGAACTTCAGTGTTTTCTGATTTCTGTAATGTAATTGTTGCTTTGTTTAATGATTTAATTGTTTAAACAGTTTGAAAATATAAAGACTGCCTCTAAGCCAGGCCCTATTTAATGAACAGTAACATATGTGTTGCAGAATTAGCTTCAGCGTGGTGGCACTGGTGAGATCACCAATTCTCTTTTCCACCTCTGTAGTCTAACCATTGTTTTCCATGGAACAAACCCTGCCATATATAATAAAATTTTAATCTGGACAAAAGACACAATAGCAGCACTGAGAGCAACTTCTGGTAGAGCTCTTCATAACCTGAAGTTGTTTTGCCTTCCTGGCAGTATTGTGCTTCATTTTGCTTGACATGATGATAAAGCCCAGCAAAAAGCAGTACTGTTGGTCCTGAGGAAAGCTGACCCACATCCTTGCCTACCCACTCTCAGAAGCGTGATGAGAAGGCTTCACTCATTAACTTTGCCTCTCTCTTTTAAGAAGGACAGCAGCTCAAGACAGTTTTTTTGAAAGACATGTTATGCATTATCTCTGTGCTTTTAAGTCATATCTTCTTAAATCCCCTGCCCATTTCTTTTCAGGTGACATTAGTCTCCTTCTTCCACAGAGCTTCACTGTTTTATCTCTGCTCCCTACCCATATTTCTTCTTCTCTGCATCAATCTCTTGCTGCAGTGACAATCCTCTCGTTTCCACTAATTGAACTGTGATAGTGTCGAAACAAAGAAAGTATCACTGTGTTGGTGTACTGCTGTGCACCGCTTTCCATAAAAATACACTTTTCTCTTTCTGCTATTCAGTACTTCTCTTATTTTAGTGCTCAGCACTGCCATCGCTTTACTTGCTTCCTCCAACTTGCATCTCAGCAGAAAGAGGAAAAGGCAGTCAGCTTTCAGCTCAGGATGACCACTCAAAATATAGAAAGAATGAAAGCTTAGTTTCATAATATGAGAGCTGTTTTGCTCTTTTTCTCAGAACCAGGAGTGCTGAAAATTGCAGAGCAGGCACTGTTCTGCTCCCCGACTCATTGCAAGCTGCAGTCTGTTGGTCTGATAAGTGGCTCTGTGCTTGTACGTGAGTAGTTCATGATAACGGAAGTGATTCAGTGCCCAAAAGTCCCATTATCAAGAACATACAACCTGTAAAGTAAGTGCCTTCTCCAGGACACAGATAGCAAAGTTGTTAAAAAACCTCAAATAAAATAATCCAGCCTATGTTGTAATTAAAAGCACAGGAGATAATATGAATGCCACGCATTGCTTGGGCAATGTCTGTAAGACAGACACTGCTTTCTACTTTATTGAATTATTTATTTAATTTTTATCTGCTTAAAAAATGCTCATTAGGAATGAGCTGCAGGAGAATGACTTTTGGACAGCCATGGGATGAAACAAGCACACAATGAAGGGTGACCTTTCAAAGGGGGATTACCTATAAATAGCAACAGTTATCCCTCACAGCCTTCTGACATAAGCCTGCTGGGAGTATGAAAAAGGAGACCCTTTCCACCAGTTCCTCCAACATGATTTCAGATTGGCACATGACACATTTTGGCCATGAATAACTGAAGAGAATTTACAAGGGATAGAGCCAAAAGACTTAGCAGCTGTCTGGCTGTCAATATTCCCCTGGGTTTAAAAATTAGCTCAGAGCTTCCTTCTCTTTGCCCATGAACAATGGCACACACTTTACTAGAAAGAAATATTAAGATTTCATGTTTGAAATATGTCACTTTGGGAGCTCATTTATTAAAAAAATTAACTGTAGTAATTTTTGAAATTAGCCAAGCGGTGTCAGCACAGTTTATTCAAACCCCAGAGGGCTTTAGGATCAGACTCCTGTTCTTAACTACTGTTTTAACTTCTGCTCTGCACCATGGATCTATCAAATCCTTTATATGGAATGAAGAAGAATTGGTATTCCTGGTCATTTACTATTGTTAAAGTAAAAGAGGTGAGTGAATTTAGCAGGAAAAAATAATGGACTGTTCTATTTATAATGCATGTTCTTTGCTTATTTGTCCTGTGAGATTGTCACAAAATAATATTTCAGAGAATCTGTTTTTCAAACTTTCATATAAAGGTCAATCTGCAAAGAGATAGTGCATAGAAGATGATAGTTTTAAATGATCAGATGTGGTCAGTGTCTGAACACTTGTGTGTTTGTTGCATGCTTATATATCTGTATGGTGTTTTAGGGTGCATCCTGTGTGCAGCCAGAGATCACCAGCAGCCCTTCCACAGCAAGAAAAACTGCTCTATATTTCTGACTCCTGTGGCCTCATGTACTTAGGGTAACTATTCTGATAAAAACAAAACCAAAGAAGCTTGACTACTGTTGTTAGATTCATATTGAATAATTACTGTGTTTATCATCATTATTGTAATAACGAGTATTAGTGACTATGATCTGTATAAAAGATTGAGCCTATGCACTACACATTGCTGGTAAATGAAGTAAGAGACAGTCTTTGTTGGAAGGCATTTACAACTTAAATAGACATGCAGGCAAAAGGTGTCATTGTCTCCCCTTCACATCCTTCACAGATGGTGATCAATATACACTGATATGACAATGCCAAGGGATACAGGCAAACATTAGAGGGCAGGGAGGGAACGAGCCAGTGTTGAAGCTGGGTTACCAGGTTGCCCTGACCATGACCACTCTTCCCCACTGTGTCCACTGTAAACTGAATAACTGATGGGTTTCCCTCTGCTTGCAGACCAGCAGTGCATGACAAGCAGATTCCTCTTCAGCTCCTCCAGCCATGGTTTGGCCCTCATAGTAGATTTCTACCAAGTGATAGAAAGGTTCCTGTTTACCTGGGAAGTATTTGTAAACGGTTGGCTCCACAAAGGAATTTTTTTCTGTCTTACAGATGTTGTTTTAATGCACATTTGACAGTTGTTTCTCTGCTTTTACATCATGATCTAGAAGCTGTTCACTTTAGATATTTACAGCTGTTCTTGGGTTTAACAGCAGTGCCTCATTCAAATCTTTGCACAGTCCAGAATTCCTCCCTGAATTTATCATGAGGAAATGTTGCCCTTAAAAAAATTAAGATTCTTACTGATGGGTTAGTGAAAAGCCTTATATAATACCATGCTGGTACTAGAAACAGACTCTGTGACCCAGAAGATAGCTTCCAGTCCTGTGTTGCTTCTGCCTATGATACAATGACTTGCAACACCACTGAACATTGCAAGTTCTCTTCTGGCATGAAAATTCTCTGAATAGTGACAGGGAGAAGATCACTCCTTTGCCATTGCCATCATATATTTATACTTAGATGCAGCTCCAGTCCAGGATCAGTGTCCTATTGTGACCTCTCCTACAAGGACAGGTATAGAAAATGATCCCTGTCCTGAACTACCAGGACTATAGGAAATGTCAGCATATACTAACTGCCAATTTACATCTGTTAGTTGTCTTTCCAGCACAAAATTGAGGGTAGGTTTATCATGCAATTGTGTTGCTGCTCCACTCTAACCACCAGTTTACTTTTTAAATGTGATTTATAATGTGGATCTTTTTTCCATGTTGGAGTGCTTTCATTATACAGCATGAAATTTGAATGTGTCTAAATAAAGAGAATGCAGTGACTGGGAGGCAGGGATTATGTGAAAGCTTTCAGGATGCTCTGAGCAGTGTACTGCATTAACCAAGGGATTTTTTACGGGCACAGAGGCACAAAGTAACCCCTCTAATCCCTTTCTCACTGGCTTACAGACTCTGAAGAAGCTTAATAATTACAGAGGAATGCAGTCAAAGTGTTTTTAAGGACATATGTGCAAAGGCTTATTTTAGTCATTTTCTAGCAGCAAACGCACTGGTGGATTCTGAAGGAGAAATCTGGGCACAATTTTTCCCTTCTCTCACCTTGCCCCCTTCCCCCCTCCAACAAAAAGATGATGATTTACACTTATATCAAAAAGAGGCTTAACCAGCGTGGAGCCAAGGGAATATTTCCCAGCCTATAGTATTATGATTTTCCTACAGCCTCTCCACTCATCCCTTTCTTTCTGGTGAAATACAAAGCATATCCCTGTTCTGCTGAGCCTCCCAGACGGGCTTTTTTCAGTGAAAAGGCCAACAGAAAGTCTGCACATTCCCTTTAAAATATTAAATACTTCTGGAGAAGTATTTCACCTTCTCTGAAATCACTGGTTCAGCCAATGGTGACTCTGCTGCTTATGTATTACTATCTGTAAGTATGTCCTTAACTGGGTACTATATATACATAAGCAAGAGGTATCCAAGAACTGTTTCTGTGATGAGCTTTTAGTTTCACAGCTAAGTTATTTTTGAAGGAATCTGTGCCTGAAAGGAAACAGATATGGTGCTACTCTCTCACCCTAGAGAGTTTTTGTAATTTTTTTTCTCTGAGAATCTTTCCCAATTCAAAAATTATGGCATGGATTTTCCCTCATTCTTCCTCAAATGGAACATCCTAAGAAAACAGGGCACAAATAAACCTACAGTAACATTAAAAGTTTTTTGAGTATTAATGGTAGAGGAAGATAGTAAATGTATACTTGGTTTATGGTGCATGCTAACGCATCCCACTGTTGCTTGGAATATAAACTGCAAAAGAAGTGAAATAAGTTATATCTCATTACCGCATTACTAACTAAAAATGGCCCCTTTTACTTGGCTTTGTAGCAAAGATGAAAGCTTTGTCCATATACTTGCCATTTCTGTAAGACACTCCTGAGATCTGTAATTTAATATAAAAAAATAAATGAGGTAAGAACTAACCTCAGCTGTTTAGAATTCCTCTTTTAAAATTTCAGTATTCTTCCTGCACCCTAACTAAAATCTCGATCCTTTTTCTTCTAGGGAACAAATTGCTTATGTTAGGATTGCAAATTAAATGTAGTTTGAACTGTTAGCATTTGCTATGCTCGGTCCAGTTTACTATGTGTGAAGTTTTGAGATGAAACAGTATAAACTGACCCAGGATCTGACTTTGCTATTTGGATATTAAAAACCTGTAGGACTTTTTGAAGAGAGGGTATTTGCTGAAGTGATATGAACTTGATTTTTCTTTCCTGTGGCCCCCAAATTTTTTTCTGGGGAAACTCTTCTCTTACTTAATGCTTTCCCACAAAATGGAGGACTGTCTGGTTCATGTGCTCTAAGCCGTTTACATTTGAGTGATTCAGCAAATCTCTGTTTTCAAGATTGGAATCTAGACACCATGATGAAGGAATGAGACTTGGGTCCCAGCACATGATCAGACATTGGTTGGCTCCTCATGAAAGTGAGCACCCATGTGGGTGACCCATATGGCACCCTCTCTTGCTGTTTTCCCTTGCTTTTCCACAAGAGATGACAGAGACCTTGACAGCAAAGGGGAAGAGAGAGTTTCACCTTGCAAATGGAAAGGTCTCCTTCCCTGTGTGGTGGCTACACATCCATGCCTCAAACAGAGCTTTAAAACTGTCTCAGAGTCTTCACACAGCCACAGCATCTCCAATGATTTTTTTGTGGATGTCATACAGTAACCCTGCAGTATTTGAGATGGGCAGGTCTATGGCAGTCTAATGTCCCATTAATACATCCAACTCATGATAATACAATATGCTACAAACTCTTAGACTGTGTCATCTAAAAATTACTCATACTGAACAGTGTTTCTCTTGTAACTAGTTCTTTAGACTTCTATGGAATGACTTAGTGTGAACGCAAGTGGAATAATCTGGCCTTTCACATTTTTATAATTGGGGTTACAAGTTTAAAAAAATGGAAACAGAAGTAGGGGATTTGGATCTTAGATGGCTGTAATCGGGTTTTATTCTCTTTGAATGTTTCCAGGAAAAGCTGCTTCCTGAGCAGAAGAAACATGAAAGATCAGGAAGGTGACTAACAGCATGGAAACCTTAATGATGCCTATCAAGTGCAATAACTGAGAACACCACGGATTGTGGCAGGGGTAACAAAATGGGCTGTTTAGCACAGTGAGTGCCAGCTTTTGTTTTTCAGGCAAATGACTGAGACTTTGCAATGATCAGTCTATAACCAATGGAGAGGTAAAATATAAAACAAGATGAGAAAGGGAATGTAAAAAACAGGAAATAAAACCCACAGACAAACTTCCTATAGATGTGAATTTCACTCCAAAACAAGTCAATGATCACATTTACTCCTCACAGATTCCAATAAAGTCAGCACATTTGCAGTAAGTTAAATATAATCTTATATATATGTAAATGAGCCATATACATATAAAAATGAGCTTGGTCATAAACTAGCTCTCTTTGGCAGTAAATAATTATCTGTAGCTGCTTGAATACCTTCAGCCCTACTTTGCATGCCTTCATGCTGTACCACTGGCTTTATTGATAGAAGGGACTAGAGATGGTATTTTGTGATGAAATAACTGTAAGCATTTGCAGCAGAAAATCACCACTGATGACAACTCTTCATACTGAAACAAATGTCACCCATAAACAGATCAGATTCTATGGTGTCCATCTGCTCTGGTAGGGACTTCATGTTACAGTAGGAACACAGTCTAAAAGGCAACATGGCATTGAAATATTGATGGAACTATGTTAGTAGGAAGGGAAATGCATATTTAATAAGTGCCTAGATGCCTTTCATGTACACATGTGACACCAGATCACTCAGGCTAATCAGAGTAAGGTTGGGTCAGTCCTTGTGAGGGGGAGGTTCCAGATAATACATGGGGATATCCTGTTGTAACTGGCTTGAATGTGGTTTTGGTGCCTTGACCAGAGGCAAGGGGCAGAGTAAGTGATATCTTGAATCCAGGTTCCTGCTGGGGACACTGTGCAGGTACCTACCCTCAGGTGAGGTCTCAAAAGGCCCATTTGCTCCATGACTACCTCCTCTGTAAGGAAGCCCATGCTTTGAGATGCTGCTGTTGCAGCCTTCTGTGGGCCAACAGGAAGGCTGAAAAACACAACACTCATTGTGGTTGCTCACCTGGAAGCTGGAAGATGGCAGAAGTCCTGATCCACTGATGTGAGGAAGTCCTAGTGTGCCCAAAGAAAGCATCTGAGGGGGTAAGACAAAAAGCTCTCTGTGTCCCCAACAGCCCTTCACAGAGAAAGGTCAAAACTGACATAACCCAGACTATTAATGGAAATGAGCTGTAAAAGCTTTGGCCTCTGTGTCGTGAAACTGTAATTGTGACAACGACGCATATTATAACCTGCAATTCCACCTTGGGCTGTGCTGGACATCCACATGAGGGACAGTAAAACTGCATGTAAATGAGTGTGCACACCCCCCCGCTCCAGCTTCTCAAGGGTGTGATCTACCAGCAGCTGTTAGGTTTTACAGACATGACACACAGCTTTCAAATAGCTGCTTGTAAATAAAAAAAGTTTAGCCTTGGAATTGTAAAATTGTTCTTTGTGATAAAGTACTTAAGTAGCCCCATGTGTGCCGATGTAGGTGCACTTATGTGTGTTTAGGTGCTTGCTCCTTTATTTGTCTAAAACTGTTTTATAACACTTACTAACAGTACCCCGTATGTTTTTGTTATTACCAGCTCTTCTTTAACTCTCATAGCCCATGCATTTAGTATGAGTAATACAAATTATTTAATTGCCACAATGAAGGAAATTTTCTATGCTCGAACTTTGATATTTAAGGATTTTTTCCATTATATAGCTGTATACTTTTAAAGATAGAAAATAAAGTAATGGTTTAATAGAAAAGTACTTGGAAACAGTGGTAAACCTTTTTATGAATGTCATGTATCGCTAACTAGAGTGAATTGTAGATTGCTTTTTAGTCCTTATCACAGCACTGCGTTTTTCTGTTGGAGAGTGTATGTTTCCTTCTAATCAGTGAGTTAGTAGTGAGAAAAAATCTCTGGTAATGAGAGAAAAATGACCTCAGTTAAAGGAAAAGAGTATTTTCAGAGAACCTTATTTGTAGTCCATTACATCCCAAGCAAAGCATACTTGCAAAGCATCAATAGTTATGTGTACCAAGCCAGAATGAGGCTCTTATTGTAAACATGCTCCATGTTCTGGCACACCGTTGCACTACAAATCCCTGAGGATAATTATGTTATCACAGAGTTCCCTTGAGATGTATTCAGTGATAATGTTGGTTATAAACAACTTTAGAAAAAGATGGAAATATCACAGTTAGGCCAACTTTTACATATATTGCCAATTTCCCATTTAAAGACCCACTATACTTGGGTTTGATTCGTTACACAGCTATTTGCTTATAAAATATTAATTGGTGCAGTAGAATTGATTTGTCATAGAAATGCTGGGAAGTAACATGAAATAAAGAAAAAATGGAATCTAAATCTGAAGACTAGAAAACTTCTTTACCTTCTATCAGTACATTTGTGAAGAATTAAAAAAAATCTGTTAGTAAGAAATGAAGTGCAGGACTTTTGAGGAATCAAGTTACTCAAGCCAGTATTGCCTGGTTTAGAGCCTTTTCTGAAGTGAAGACAGCACTTTGTAATGATATTTAGCATGTGTATGGAAACAGACAGGCAGATACTAAAAAGGGGCCCACAGCGGCATCTCAGCTATCTATTTGGCATAATGAGATGTACAGAAGTAATGGAGCAGCCTATACAAAACACTTCCAAATGAGCTGGAACAGTAAATATACATACAGTTGGGAGTATTTAATGCTAAATACACACTGAAGTTGGAAGAACTATAGAACAACCACACCGTATTACATGAAAATGCCCATTTAGATCTCTTTCTATGGAGTAAACACCCGTGATGGAAAAAAACCACATCTACATTCCTCTTGTGGACTTCTCCTGTTTTATTTCCTGGATCAGACTGCCTCCAGTAGAAGGGGCAAGGGGGATAATGTCTATGGAGCAGGCCAGATTTCACTGTGAAACCCTTGGCCCCACTACACCTGTAGCCTATTGCCCCCAGCCTTTTTCCTGAGAGGTAAACATTAATTGGAACTGCAGCTGAAAGGACTATTGACCTGGCAGATATCCCTGCACTCCACTTTTATTGACATGCTCGGAAAGGAGCAGGGATGCCTTTTTCACGGATTTCCTTTCCAAGGTAAGATCAAAAGGGAGAAGATGTACCTTCATATTCTTTCTTCCCTCTTCTTCTCCAGTCTTATCCCAAAGACCTGGTGCCTCACAAGGTCACAGGGGCATGAGGAATCTCTGGCATGACAGAGGACTGGGCCTGTATACAGAGATTCCTCTTTTTTTGTTGATCATGAGGAAGACTGGCTCAAGTGGGGGCTGAGCTGGCTGCATCCAGACAATGGGTTGCATGCACTAATCTTCCTGAACTGAAAGTATTGGACAGTATTTTACTCACTGCAGCTCCATATCAGAATAATTAGTGAATTAAAATGAATTTTCCACTAGGCAGTATGTTGCTGAGGCTAGTTTTAGAAGGTTTTTCCTTCTTTAAAAAAAAAAAACACAAATCCAAGACAGCTGTCTTGTGAGGGATCTGTATTCAATATTAGAAAGCTACACAGCTGTGGAGTCTGGATGCTATCATAAAAATTAAATATCATAAATAGCAGAGACATGGCATTGCTGGAATACAACCTACTTTGTAAGTGTTCTGGGTGCTTGGAATGTGCATATCGCACAATAAAAGTGCTGTTCTTGTCTGTGTTCAAAGCAAGAGCACCAATAGGCTTGTGGAGCTGATGCAATGAGATTCAGGCTGCTCTCAACAGCTGAAATATTCAGTTCAGCAAATGGATATTTCAAATGTAAATATTTATATGGGCCAAGGCCTCTTTGTTGCTTGCTATTTTGACATTTTCAAATCCCTCAGCTTTACTTTTGTTACAAAGACTGTCTATTTGCTGATGAGAAGAACAAAGATCAGTGGCTAGTTATGTAGAAATGTTGTTATTTCACAGCAAATTACCACTTCTTCCAACCCACAAAGCTGTGATTCCATATGCTCCAACATGATAACCTACACATTGATGGAAACAATGCATCACCCTTGTTGTTATGAGGAAATATAATAATAAAAAGAAAGAAACAATTAATTTGAGGTCCTGATTGGATAGCATTAATAGGTCATCAAGAAGAAATGTTAACTGCATTTAACTTTCACCTCAGAAACATTCCTCAGCTGGTCTTAATAACCATTTTTTGCATTTTGCTGGACTGGTATTTGACTTCAATACCACTGCTATTGCAATTCTAAAATTGCTTGCCTTTTAGTTTTCATTCAATTTAGAGATTTAGGAGAGGTTTAGGAAAGTTATATTTTAGTTAAAGTTATTACTGTTTTCCAGTCTCTAAAGCTTTAAAATCAATGCTACATTGCTACTTATCTGAGCGATTCCTTTTCTTTCTATAACTAGCTGTGATTGCCACTGCTTTTTCCCCTTTTCTGTCTCCACACATCTTCCTTATTCTTTCCCCTTGCTATGCTTTCTGCTTTTCTCTCCTTTACCTTCCAGTTTTTGAATACCCCAAGCAATATGCCTCTGCCTCCTTGCCACCATTTTACTCTCTTTTGCCTTCTCCCGGGTTGTTGCCAGCTCTTTCTAAGCCTGGTTCTACCAACTCAGTTCCTCAAGTAAAGTTTCTTAGTCTGGGCTTCTCCCCACTCAGTGCTAAGTCTCTTTATTCTCATTGACATTTTATTGCAACAGTGGGAACTGTTGAATTCTATATAACAGTTTCTTGTAAACTTGAAACAAAGACTGAATGTTTACCAAACCACTCTTTGGCAGACACCCAGATTTAAATTCATATTGTTGGACCTCTTCCATAAGTTGTTTTCTATAAAAATAGAATACCAACAGTTTTCCTGAGGAATATATACATCTGGAGAATAAATCGTTCCAAGATGATCAAAGAAAATATAGGGTGATATGGCCTTGCTATTACCTACCCAGATGAGATAGGTAGTTCTGAGGATATTTGTTTTAGTCCACTTAAATGTTTAGGTCTTCAATATTGCTGGCTACTTAGTGCTGCTTTTGATGAAGGATGTGTTGAGGCATCACTATTCATATTTGGTTGCATTCACTACCCGATTCAGAAATCAAGATTTAAACTGTCAACAGGAGTCTAATAATGATTCAGATCTGGAACTGTATTTGACTTGCAAACAAAAGTGGGGTGAAACTGTTCTCTGCGGGACTCCTTCCTCCAGTCTCCAGAATCCTGTGTGCACACAACTCTGCTCATTTCCTTCACTCATTCCTGGCAAGTGGTTTAGATTCTCCAGACTTTATTTTTTTTTAAATATTGAAACATTGTTTTTCAAAGCAACAATTGAGCTACATTAATTGCCAGGGAAAGGAATTTTCGAAGATGTAGGTGTAGAATCAGGCTACTATGAAAGTACGTGTGAGGTCAGGAATATGTAGATGTTCCAAGAACATATGAATTTTTGGGACTGTGAATACATGTATTATAGGGTAATGAGTATAATGCGGAACTCCAGTGTAATTGGAGAACTCTAGTTAGCCTCTTAACAGAGCAGGCCAGAGGTAAATGGCCTCAGTTCTCCTCTAGTCCCTCCAATTTTGCTCAGTTTTAAGATATGAAAATATATGTCTTAACATGACTAGTGAATGCTTTTTTTATGGAGGTAATTGATTTTCCACATGGAGCCAATTACAAGTTTTGTTAACAGCCTACAATTCTCTCAGGTCACAACTTGTGTGTATCCTCTGATGGGAATGGATTTGGAGAGATGTGCTGGTGTGTTTGCGAGAGTAGTTCCCTGACCATTAAGCGTGTCATGGTTCACCTGAATAAAAATCTCACTTGCCCATCCTGCCTTGCCAAAGATGAAGTAAGCATTGACAACGTTGCTTTCATCAGGCAAAATGTTTCTTGGAAACATTCTTTCCAGGTCACTGAGAAGCTTGCGGAGAAGCTTCATTTCTTGTTGATTTCGTGTATTTTCCCATGCGTTCATACACATGTACTTTCTAGCTTGCGAGTTGTCCTGAAAGAGTTGTTCAATGACAATTTTTACCTGATTAGAAGTAGAAAAATTTTGACTTTGTAATAACTTCACCCTTTGTTTTCTGGTGGTTTTTTTTGGACTGAATGTAATTCATTATTCTAGAACTATTTGCTCAGTGCAATTTTCTGACTTGCTTCTGACTGACATTTCCCCTTGCTAGTATGTGTTGCCTGGCTAGGTTTTATGGTATACTGTGACTGGAAATTTGTATACATAGAGATATCAAAGCTTTACTCTGTCTCAAGTCCTGCAGTCCCACAAAAGTTTCCAAAAAGCTTTTCACAGAGTACTTTCTGTGCATTTGGATAAGATAAAATTATCAATTCTACCTAAATGAACCACACCCCTGTATCTCTACTAATATTCATTCCCTATGGAGAGACAGAGATTTATCTTACTCTGTTTCAGTTTATCTCCTCAGCAGTTTCATTCTCCTCTAGCCTGTCACCAGCCCCTGCCTCTCAGTAGTGGGAAAGTCCTTCTCAAACACTTGCATTTACTCAATGCTATTGATCGCTTATGAAGTAACTTACACAATGCAGTCCTTTAGAAATGGGATTGAGAACTAGGCCTAGATCATCCTTGCAATAAAACGCTTCACAAAGATGACCAGCACAACAATACTTCACGTTCTGATCCTCCTGTTTATATCATTTTTTTTCTGCAGGGATGGTAGGGAATGGGATATGTATGTAGAACATGTCTTTTTTGTGGTACAGACACTTCTGAAAATGCAGGGGTTTTTTAATTTTTTCCTGAATATAAGTTGACAACTGAGCAAAATGCAGAGGAAAATGGAGTCCTTCTGGGCCATGGCAGCTGATAATTACCTTGCTCTGCACAGGGCTCTCCATAACCCCAGCATTGTGAGAAGTGTGCTTGATCACAGTGTGTAAGCCCATCTTGGTGTGAGAGTTCTGCTTCATTAGGAAAATCAATCTGGAGTGCTTTTGCTGATCTTATTTCCATCTCCATTTTTGCCTTGCATGTAGAGTTAAACCACCTTTATGCTCAAGTATCTGTCAATCTTTTGTCCTTGGAGAGCCTTAGAGGTGAACGCATTGGTGAAATACTTGTAAAAGTGGGTAGGGTGAAGAGAGTATAACCTGGAGGACCATGTTGTGATAGGATTTCTCTGGGGAATAATAGTGCTTACCATTTGAGTGGGTTTGTTTGTTCAATCCCTGGAGAGGAAAAAAAGAAAACCAATACCTATCCCACAGGGAAAGAGGAGTGATCTTCTTGTGGAGTAGGCAGAGACTAAGTACAAGGATGATAACTATAGGCCTTTTAATTTAGAAAAACGGGTACATTGAACATTTTTCTCAGCAGCCTAGCTCCAGCTAGGTTCAGGGAGAGCCATGGCACTCCAACAAATTCTGTTATATAAGTAGGGACTCAGGGAATGAAGGGGGCTTAGCTGAAGGGATTGTTTTCACAACAAACTGATCTTTGCCAGGATGCATGTTTTCTTCTCTCAGTGACCAAATATTTAAATTATAATTGTGCCGATTTCTGATTTGTCAGCATTTCAGGACACATATAATGACATTTGAAAGGTGTCTCCTCTCAGCCCTAGCATGGGTCACCACTCAGCAGTGAATGTGCAATCTGAGAGCAAAGCAGAGACTTCATCCTGTACACTGAAAATTATTCACTCAACTTTAGACCTAATTGCATGTTTGGAATTATGTATTCTTTCATGGACTCTCAGTTCAACCCTTAATCAGTTTGTGAGCGTAGCTCCGCTGGCATCAAAGGGATGGTGTAAATTAAGGTGTAATTAGGGTGTATGTACATTTTGTGATGGAGTAAGGAGATCCTTGAGCTAGGGTGGACTGGTACTAGTGAACACATAGTATGGCACAGTCAGCAGCAACCAGCTTGAGGTGGAAGGCAGATAATATCTTCCTGAGATCATCTCACTTCCAGCTAATTCATGCACAGATGGCAAGTGAGGGTGGGAAGTAGGAAGAGTGAGTATCTCCCTTCAGGTAATGTTGCTCTCATGCTCAGTTATAAGATATGTTGCCATTTTTTGGTGGCAGTGGAGTCCCTATGGGGTCAGGGCTGTGTACCACCACGCCTGCTGCAGATCCAGCTTGGCTGGCACTCTACTACGAGTACAGACATTCCGTTAGCTTTTCAGGTCTCATGCCTATGTAACATGGACTATGAAGCAAACTAGTTGTTCCGGTTTCCTCAACCACGTGTGTCTTCAGCCGATATTCTAAATGCTGCAGTTCATTTCACAGTGTTTTTCTGGATGATTTTAAAATCTGAATGTACAAAAAGCTGGGTTTTTTTGAACCTATTTTTTTCCTTATTTATATCATTAACCTTAAAAGAGCTTCTCCTGTACAAAAAGAAAAAAGACTGATCTGACTGCCAGAAAATATAGACCTCAGCTCTCACTTATATGACTGTTTATTCCACTCCTAAGACCCCTTTATAGTGATGGGCCTGCTGTGAATTTATGGTTAGTGCTGTGCTGCAGCATATTAGGCATGATAGAAGAAATGAAATGGGGCTTGTTACTCTGCCAGCCATCCATGTTCCTTCGGGTTATCTGCACCTTTATGGAGCAATGCTGCTCCTCCCCTGCCTGGTGCAGTTCCCATGCCTTTATACTCAGTAGCTTCCTCTTTTTTAATGTATAGAAGAAGAAGGTTAACCACAACAAACCTATACATAAAACTACTCTGAATAATACCGCTTAAATGAAGTTACTACAGAAGGAAAGAATGGCCTGTGCTATTACAACACAGAGCGAGGCAGTATTACTGGAAATGAGGTAAAACAAACAAAAAACTCTCATTGCAAACAAACCTCTAACCTACTTTGCTGTGAAGCAGAATGAGTTTTATTTCAACCAGTGGCTGAGGTTTAAAATAAGATCTTTCCTATTATGCTGCTCATGACCTCCTTAGATCTTGTCTCAGTCATAGTGCATGGAATGGAGTATTACAGTGTTGGCTCCCAAGGGACGCTTGTGTCTTAGTTACCTTTTGAATTAACTAAACCTTTTGGAAAGATTAAACCATTCCCATGCTATTGTGTTTCATCTGGTCATTTCATTGTTTTACTTAACATTTTATATTTTACTAACTTTGATCAATATTGTCCCTAGATCAGAACAATCATGAAGACAATTCACCTCAACAAATTCTTCTCACCTTTCTCAGCTCAGTACAATCATTGCCCATGTTGTGCACAGCACACATGTGGCTTCCTATGTGGTGTCTTCCTTATCGTCAAATGTGCTGTTTTCCTAAAGATTTTTATAATATAAGGGCTGCTAAAACTATCTCAATCAAATCCTTGCAATATTTTAGTCTCAGAGCAAATGTGATGGAGCCCTTGACTACATGATATATTTTACAGGCCCCATGCTCTGGTTCTCAGGCAAGATTCTCTGCCTTGAACTGAGAACAGGCAGGGAAGATGAATGGGCTCAACTGGGTTTGTAAGGCCATTTTGAGGCTTTTTTGAAGCCATGCCAAAGCCTACCTACCTCATTTATACCTATAGCATTCTGAGTTTTTCTGTGCTGAAGCACAGTCTACTTCCACTGTCCCCTTCAAACCCGTCATTCTATGATTCTATCACATCTGAGGAGCAGTGTGTCACCAGCAGAGCAGACTCTTGCTCCTTGCCTGCATCCTCTTTCCTCTTGGACCCACAATCCTCTACACAGTGGGCTAAATTTATCCAAGGCTCTTGTATAAAATCTAGAATGACTGAAACTGTTTTCATAGAAATCAGATATTCCCTTTTTTTGCTTTCTTAAAAGGCCCTTTTTGAAGCCAGGTTTCAACAGCACAACACTTGTATAACTGCAAATCAGCTTCAGTACTTGCTTTACTGTATCCCCTTGGGATGACAGTGCCTTGGGGAAGGAATTATCAAATTCTGAATGAAAACTTTATAAGAGCGGTGTAAGTGTTGCTCCACTTCCAGCTGATGATATTGGGGGGTGCTAAACTTGGCACATTAATGCTATTTTCCTAGTGTAGTAATGAGTTAAAATCTGTGTGCAATCAAAGCATGTGATCATTCAGCAATTACCTTCATTTTATAGGTAAAGCATTAACAGTACTTAGGTAGGTAGTTGTGTGAGACTCATGGCAACTGGATAGTACATCTAACAGTGAGTGTGCTCCTCATTTCTCCATTTCAAGCTACAGAGATCCAGGATATCTGGAACTCATCTAGTTTGAGTTTGGGTAATGATCTGGTTGTGGTTAGAGTGTGTAATTTCATCCTCCTCCCTCATGGCTAGGCTTCGCGAACAAAGATTTGGGAAGGGCTCTACCCACATTTCTTGCAAGCGCGTTGGTGGCTAAAAAGGCCAATACGAGATAGACACGTCCGGTTGCAAAAGGCACAGCAGAAAGACTCCTTAGATGGTATAATCTGCAAGGCACGATTCTTTCTGCGTTGTCTTTTCTCCTCAAGGGTGATCCTGCGTGCTTTCTCAAAAGTATCAGCAGCGTTATAGATGGTGTGTCTCTAGGCCTCCCGATTGGAGGCCAGAGTAGACCAGTTATGGTGGTCAATATGTCCAAGGCTGAGATGTTGTTTCAGGGAGGAGTGTGTAATTTAGCCTTCCAAGAAATAGGGAAAGAATCACAATAAGGTTTAGGAATGAAGGCTTGTGCTATGCAGGTAAAAACCAATGGTGTCTCAGTCAAGCACAAATGAAATGACAGAGTGTTGAATCAGACTTTTTTATTTTTAACCATGAAACAGACACTGAAATGTGTATGGGAAATGTAGCAGAATGTGCTATAGCACAGGAATCTGCAGAAAACCTGCTTTCACATTTTAGATAGACTGTTAAGGTAGGAGAATTAATAGCATTAGCAGCCTCTGACGAGATACACAGCTTTAAGATTTCCTAAGTGGGTGGGTGTTAAAGCAAGGTGGATGATGGAAGGATGATTTTCAGTTTTAAAGAGAACACCCAGAACTCCAGTCAACAGCTTTAACAGCTCAACGAGCTCACTACCAAGATGAACAGCAGTGGCTGGGGAGGAGGCATAGGGAAGGAAAGGGAGGGAGAGGGACGGAAGAAATATCCTGAAGATTACCATCAGTCCCTGTCTGAGATTACTGAAGTACAAAAGGATGACTCCGCTGATTCAGCTTCATCTGCTGTTGGCAACTTTCTCCCCTGCCCTCCCTCTGATCTCAGCTCTGTGTTTAAGAGCATGTGTCAAGCACAAGGGAGAAAATCTCCTGAGTATTTTGGTCACACTGTTTCTTTGTGAAAAGTACAAGATATTTTGAAACTTAAACATGTCTCCTGGAAATGCTTTTTCCCTTCTGTTTCCAAACCGCATTTACTTTTTTTCCTCCATTTATAATCTGAACTCAGGTCAATCTAATTTTAACCATAAAACTTACCATACTTTATCTTTTTTCCTGGTTGTTGTTTGGTAAACTCCTTCCTTCACAAACACAATTCACAATACTACAGCAATTACGGTCTTTTTATCCTCAGCATCAAAAGTATGTAGTCAAATATCCTATTTTAAAGTTGCTATATGGTACGATATTGTGAACAAGAGTATGTCATATTTAGTTACAGTTCTCCCTCTCCAAAAACATCAGATGAGAGTGGGTAAACATTTAAATTATAAGAGTAAAGAAAACAGTCTCCCCATTGAAAGAGAGCCCTGATTCCTCAAATACCCCAACCTGTACTCCTGACTGGCTTACAGCACTGCTGCTGGTTGCATCCCCCTGTCCATCCTGCTGAGAATAAGCAGAGGAAGGGACACCTAGTAAATGTAAACAGAATTGATTTGGGATACCTTTAATTTTTTTTTTCTTAGCCTGGCAACAGCATGCATGATGAATCTGTGCTGGCACATGTTCCTCTTGCTGCCACCCCCTCTTTGTCTGTTCAATGTCCTTGTCGATTCCTGCCTTAAATTGCCTGCAGCATCCCATGTACAGCCTCTTTCTTCCTCAGTTTTTGCTTGTCTGAAGTCACCAGGGTAATGGGACTTTATTCCCATCTAGGACTGGTTTCAGTATTACTGTAAAAGAGATCTTCTGACTCCTTCAACTCTGGACTTTCGTCAGGCACTGTCCACAGTTACAGCATGAAAGTAGGAAAGTGACACTTTTCATCTGATCTTTCCTGATTGTACTAGCTTATCTATATTTTAATCCCTGTTAAAATGGCTTTTTACCCCTAGGAGGCTTCTTTGGAAGATCAGTCTGTCGTGGCTGAGGCCCCCAGACATGCTGGATAGAAATGTGATAATGCCATGGGGCTCTGCACTTTCTGTCACTGGGAGCCTGGTGGGAACAAGTTGCTGGAGAGACCCTGCTGATACGTGAGTCAAATGTGAAATTTCAGTGACTGCAAGCATTATGTATGGACCAGGTTTCAACTAATCAGAAAATTAAGTTCTGGACAAGTGCCTTTTGTTGAGTGGTGTTCCTCATCCTTCCTTGTTTGTGTCAAAACCAACAGGAGACCAGGATGTGGTGGGTATATTCCCATGGGCCTGGAGCTGGAGGAAAATGTCCTGTGCTAAGTGCCAGGTGAGCTCCCTGCACTGTCAGAGATCACCAGCACCCTGAAGGGGCCACATGGCATGGGGAACATCTGGGATTGTGTTGCAGCAGGATGTGTGGTAGCATCATGCCACTGGGAAGGTTGCTTCATGTCTCCATGGTGTTCACCCCATGCTAGACAGGGCAGTCTCCCCTTGTCACGTCCTGAAGTGTCTGCAGAACTCTCTGCTCCTCTCACGCCACTCACCACCCAGGGAAGGCTGCATAGGGAGAGGCTTCCTCTCCTGAGCTGTGCTGGGTATAAATAGCTCTTGCCAAGGGGAGCGGAAAGGGCTGCTGCCTTGCCAAGAGGCCAGAGCTGGTGGCACAGACAGGACTGGCAGGGGTGGCAGCAGCAGGCTCCCCTCTGAGCTGTGCCTCTCAAAGCCTTCTCTGTCTCAGCTGGCTCCCTTTGAGCAGTTGCTAGGTAAAGGCAGGTGTGTCAGCTGAAGTAGTGGAAATTTCTATTCATCTTATAAATAGTTGAACAGCCCGAGTCGGTGAAATGTGAAACGAGCAAACATCCCATCTTATCCTTAGAGGGCAGATCGGGATTCAGTCTATAGTGCTGTCATGTCAACTGTGTCAGTGCTGCTGTTCGTGATGCCAAGGCCCTATAACTTATTCATGTGAACACAGCAAACAAAAGTTTGGCTTAGCTGAGTGATGAACATTCCTCCACTTGCAGCTTTCTCCACAGCTAGATGCAAAAAGTGCAGAGGTCACTTAATCTGTGACAGAAATAGACTGCACCATCTTTGGGGTCAGTATGTTTTGCAAGTATAGTAATATGACTGCAGGCAGGCCTGAGGGCTTCAGGCACAGCGTCCTTGGTAGCAGGAGAAAATATCATTAAAATCATCATGCAGCTTGGCTGGCTTGCTTGAAATTTCCCTTCTAATCATGTTTATACCCTAGGCTATTAGTAGGATTTTTCCTGCTGCTAAGCCCTCATGCTTCTTGCCGAACTACACTGACCCTTGTTCTCTGGTATATTAAGACAGATACTCACCAGTGGTTAATACTCCCTGTGAGACTGCAGGAGCTTTTCAGGTCTTTCTCAGTGACTGAAGGGTTTCTGCTCTTAAAAAGATGAGACTTCACAGACTGAATTTGAAGCTTATACATCAACTTGGCAATATATTAAATGGAGTTTATTGAAGGATTTCAATTGCAGTCAGTTTTAAAGGAGATATCTCTGTGATATTGCCTGGAAACACACGCGTCTGATCAAGCTTTCATGTAACCTCAAAGTATCTAGTCATAAATATCATCTAGTGGTCAAACCAGAGGGCTGAGAGTAACGGTAACATAGATCCCAGTTCTGTCACAAACCCTTTAGCTGGACTGACTAAACCAATCCCTCCTGCATCTTCGATGATCAAATTGCCTTGGGGACACTAAGAATAACATGCACAGGAAAGCATGGTGTGCTCATTAGATGAAAAGGAGTCTGTAAGTACAAGTTTTTGCTTTCTTTTTTTCCCATTTATTCTTGTTAACTGGGGGATAGGATTATGCTGATCCGTAGCTGATCTGGGCTCCCACCTCCACATGGAGGTGAAGACACTGCAGCGGCTGTGGGCAGTGCTTACTGCCAGTTACTGCAGTGGCAATGACTGAGTGGTATTGTCTGAAACCGGACCAGCACTACATTTACATATAAAACCAAATAGATCTTTCCAGGTGACTGGCTTACTGGTGAATTATAATGCCCTTCTCTCACTTGCCCTTGCTCTGTGTAGCTGCTTCTGGAAAGGAGCGTCTTGTGGCAAGTCAAAGGAGGGTGCTGTGATTAGAAGCCAACGGGGTATGTAAATGAAACCCAAGCTATCAACTTATGTCTCTCCCGCATTCTCTATTTTGTTATATTCACATTCACAGAGAAAGAAAAATTCAGCTTTGTCAGGTTAGCTGTTACTCTTAAACACGTGTTTGCCTGTAATCTGATTACATTCAGGTAAAAGGAAATCAATCAAAATTAAGAGAGATGACTGCTCAGCACAAAGCTGGTGCTTTACTCCTTAGCATATGATGTAAGCTGTAAGTGAGCCTTGCTGCCTTCCTGGGAGATTGGTAAGTAAGCGGAGCAGTCATATTTAGCAGATGTAGGAACATGAAAGCCTATAGCTACAGCATGAAGGGGGAGGATAAACAATTTATAAGTACTTGTAAGTGATGATGGCACAGCTCTGAGTCGCTGTTCTAATTTACTGCTCTCTGTTTGTCTTCCCTGCAAGCTTCAGCCAGCAGATTGCAGGGCCATTGCATTTCAAGCTCTGGCAGTCTCAGAGGCAGGCTGAGGGCTATGCTGTACGAACCACACTTGCATTTTTGAGAGCATACACGAATAGCCTCACAAAACTCAGTGAGATCCTTTGCATAAATACTCATTCCGTGTATTAGTGCTTACAAAGTGAGCCACTTAACCACAAAACTCAGAAAAAGCATAAAAATACAGCCACCTCTTAAATACAGCTACTGTAGCTCATTGGCCTCAAAAGTCCTTGTTTTTAACATGATAAATGACTGGCTCCCAAGAGCAGTCACTACGGTTGTGGAGTGCAATCTGACACAGAATGGCTAACAAGGGTTTATTTGATGAACAGTATTGTAAGTGAATTCATGATTTTAAAAATATCTTCTCTACTAGTCTAACCAAGCACAGTGTTTTACATTGTGCAAGTAAATTACTGATGTTGACTGTTCATATGCATGTTAATAATGTACTACTTTAAAGTGCTACATGGTCTCTTTCAATTAGATGCAGGAAGCCATTTTTGCTGGGATTCCTCATCACCTGGATGGCAGGATAAAGATTTTTTGAGGAATTGTGTGCAGATCAAAGACCCTCTTTGAACTGCACCTAAGTATTGGTTAGGCCTGGGAAATTAATTGTTATGGGAGATGTATTTAACTGTGAGTGAATATATATATATATCTCTTAAAGCAGGAGAAAGGAAATTGTGGTTTCCTTAGAACTTCAAAGGGAGGAAACTTTATAACAAAAAACTAATATACATCTTCACATAACACTTCCGATTTTGTGTCTCCTGCCATTGTGTAATCTTGCATCAAAGGATACCTAGGTTAGTACTCAAGGGAAGCCATCAACAAGGAGAGCAGCACAAGCTATGGAGGGAGTGAGAAACAGAGCTATCAAAAGGATTTGGGATTGAGGAATAAAGGATTGAATAAATTATTTTTTTCCCCATATTCAATCTTTATAGATGAAGAACAACTTTAAGAAGTTGTTTAAACATGCCATGTGACATAGTTACTCTGAAAAAGCCCATAAATATTCATATATTATCAAAGTGATAGTTTCGTTGTACTTGCACATTGTGTGGGATTTGCTTCCCACCAATATTCATGAAACTTCTTAGACTCAGTTACTTTCAAGCAAATGTTGAGAGACTCTTTTGATTGTCAAATTTTTAATTATTTTGCCATCCACCAAAGATAGCAGAAAATCAGTAGTAGATTCAGAAGTTATTAAAGGAACTAATAGATAAACATTGGCATCATATAATCCTTATTTCCGACAACAACAGACAAAATCAAAATATACTTTGGAAGTATTCTCCTCCTTCATTTCTTCTTGGTGGCTGCAAAAAATTCATGCCCCCTAAAACTTCAGAGACTGCTTCTAAAAATTGGCTAAGAAATTCTTAGGTGTGCTTAATAAAAATGCTAAAGGTACTGGCATACAAACGCTGCTTTAAAGAAAGCTAAAAATGTGCTTGATGCTCTTTACCAGAGAGAGAAAAAGGAAGACAGGCCAACCCACCAAAGAAGGCTGCTGAGCTGAAGGTATGGACAGTATGATTGTTGAGCTCTAACGTACTGGAAGTGTACTGCTTGTCTGTTGTGCTATGTCTTCTGCATATTCCCTTTAGCAGCAGTAAATGGGACATTTTTGACTTACAGAGACTAAAGTTAACACTGTTTTCTTGTTACTAGACAAGAGAAGTACACACTTACCATTATCAGTAACTTATCATTCACCATTGGGAACATGATGTGGTGCCCACTAAGTCCTTGTGGAGCGCAGTGACTATTTTGGCGTCATAAACGTTGATCTAGTTCCTACAAAGAACTTAGAAAACAGATGGGACGGAATCCTGAAAATGTGTATATATCATTCAGCTATTTGGCTGTAAAGAAAGCTCAGTGGCTCATGGGAGAAGATTTTGCTATATAAAGACTTTTTTCCTCTCCTTTTCTCTACCCATGGTGTTACACAATAAGCCAATATAGTCTGAGGTCACAGAACAGGAGAAGAAAAGAGACTCCATCTGCAGTATGTGCAAACTCTGTCTCTGTGACAAGTGAGTGTTGTAACACTCAGTCATGAGAAGTTAGCTCTCTACCTGCAAATCTGTGTTTTAAAATATCAAACTGTAACACTACAAAGCTTTAGAGAAAGTCAATTTGATTCTGCCTTCCTTGATTCTGTAGGAATCTGTGTAAAGCACCTGTTTAGTACACTGCTTTCTTGAGGGCCTTTTTTTTTTTTTTGGTTTACAAACCCCAGCTTCTCACAGAAGAGGCTGTGATGTCTCCTCAACAGCATTTTGTGTTTCTCCCTGCTCTGTAAAAAGTTCCTCTTCTGAGGATCTCAGCTGAGTCAGAACTCCATTGAGATTTATGGCTTAGCATGAATACAGGAAGGAAGGCAGAGAAAGGGGATATTGTGCCCTGCTGTACTGCTGCTTTCAGACTAGCCAAATAATTTCTGGAAACTGGGACAAGTCAGGCCAGGCATTTATAAAGCTCAGAGCTGTATCACATCCTTATGGAGCTCCTAGATCTGCTGCTGAGCAGCTGCAAGGGGAACCAGATCAAAGGCAATGAACATTTGTGCGCTGCAAGGAGGATGGGAAGCTGTGCTCCACTGAGACGCAGCTGCCCATGCTAAAGAGGATTCCAATTCTGAGGAAGCTGTTTCCTTTGAATTGCTTAGGTCCTGACATTACTGTTCCAAATGTTTAGAGGATGCCTTGGATGGCCCTGCTCTGTGGTGCTCTTAAGGAGAAGGAAATGAAGGACTCAACATTTTGTCTGAGAATTTTTCAGTGCTCACTAGTGACAGCAAAGAGCCATGAAAAAGGCTGTTTACTCTGGCACCAAACAAAATGCCAGTGATGTAAAGAGAACAGAGCTTTCTCCAAATTCTTTCCCCTTATTGCATGAAAATGATATGGCTGAAGGCTGTATGTTATCAGTTAATGTACTTTAAAACACACCCAGGCCTACAGGGTTTACTTATGTTTGAAGAAAGATATAATTCCATGTGAGTCCTATCTAAGAATGGCCAAAAATATCACTAGGTGAACTGAGTATGTTGCTTTCGGCAAGTATATGTCCATGTCAGCTAGTCATAAGTGTCAATGCAGTTCTCAAGATGTTCTTGGGATATGGCTGAATCATACCATGGAATGCATTCTTATTGCTGGTCAAATCTGAGTTGAAAATCTGTATATTCAACATTCAGAATTACAGCCTTTTTCTCACCATCATGACTCTTGCAACATGGAGCTGGGTCAGATGATTTCCCAGGCAATGTAGAGACAGCAGTTTGGGAATAACATTGAGGACTTTATGCACAGAATTCTGGTGCTTGGTGAAAAGAGAATTACTCTTGTTAGTTTTACCTCATCTTCTATATTGAGTTGTAAGGAATGAAAAGACAATGTTACAAGGTCAGTTCCTGCTGTAATTATTTAAAAGTATGTAATCTCGGGGGTTATGGTTTTTTTCATTGTATCAGACCTTGCTTTTAAGCAGTTGCACCCTGAATACTCTGATGCCTGGTGAACTGTGTGCCTGGTCTATCTTTCTTCTGGCAAATATTCAAAGCATAAGAAATTATCTGTGCTTCTGGTAGGCTAATGAAATTAATGCTGATCCTTGACATCTTTATTGGTTTTGACTTACCACTTCACAAAACATTTTACGGAAGAGTGCAAGCAACAAAAAATAGCACATACATTTGCTAAAATATCCTGCTATATACAGTAGATATGGAATGTTACAGGAAAAAGATAAACTAAGCTGGGGTTATATGTCCACCTACTGTTTTCAAGGGTAGAGTAAAACTCAAGAATAAACTGACAAGTAAAGACCTTTCAACCACACGGTGAAACTGGATTACTTCTATTAACAGTAATTATTATTTTTTTCCATGCTGCAATTGACACAATTGACAAAACCTTTTGGTCTTTACAATGAGAGCACTTGCAGTAGGAAAAATTACTAAAAAATAAACAGATGACTAGAAATAGCATTTTCTTCATTTCTGCTCCATGCATTTCTGCATGTGATGCTAGCAGGCTCTAGCTCCTGTGTTAATGTTGATAAAATAATGCTGTAAAAGAATAAAATAAAAATAACAACAAAAAAACATGTATCCTGGTATTAGATTTCATTTCTGTTATGTTCCTAAATGTTTCTCCCTTCTCATTTTTAGGAACATACAATGGACCTTTAAAAATGTGGAGCTGCTTTCAGAATTGCTATCGTCATCTAGATCAATTTGTAATAAAGTCCTGCCTCCCAATCTATTCTAATTTCAATGTACACACTCTGCTGGCTGTTTACAAGCATGGAGTTCAGAAATAATGTGTCCATTTAGTCACAGATGCACAGATTTCCCTGTGATGATAGGTTGAGGCTGCTTTAATACTCCCAAACTTATTGCATGTTTACGCATTCACTAATGTCACTCAGTATGATATTTAGAAGCTAGGTATAAGAATGACACGTGGGGGGGAAAGGACAGAAGTTGCACATGCTCTTCAAGAGGGCTGAAGCTTTGAGTCTTATTTCTCTGCCCTGAGTTGATAGCCTTCCACCTCAAATGACTGTACATAACATGAATAGAAAATTAGGTTGGGCTAATCTAATTTGAAACAAGCTGGTCACAGCCAGCTACTGTGAATCTCAAAGGTCTTATAAACTGGTTATTATAAGTATTTGACATTTCTACTGGGTACTAAACATAGCTCTCTGTTGTTATATAGTGCAGCACACTGTGCAAGGAAAACAGTCTGTATGCATTGACTTGTATGCTCATTGGTTTGGTTTCCCCTCACCCCCCCACCCCGAATTGGTACAGAGATGTGGAGCATCTGGGATATTTCCAGAAAATAATTAATAGGTGAATTAATAGCTTTGGATGATTTTTCTATATAATCAATTTTTATATACTTCCGTCCAATTATTTGAGGACTGGATCTTTCCAAAGGCTGAATCTCATGTCAGGGTAAATACTTTCCAATGTGGTTAGAATTTTTTTTGGTGCTTCACTTGTGGTATGTTAGGTAGTTGAGTGCTGTTAGAAACATCACCTTTAGCAAACCCTGAATGAACCCTTAATAACAGCTGTCAGTCTACAATGTAGGCGAACTCAATATATGGAATAAAGTTAACAAAGAAGCTCAGAATTTTCATTTACATTAGAAAGTAATTGAAAGAACAAAATACTTGGTTAAAGATAATTACAAATATTTAACTAATAATGTAGGCAAGAATAAACACAGAGACTTCTAATGTGTCTGTTGTGCAATGACAATGTTTAAAACACATTCCTGTTTTCACCAGTACTTAAATAAAAACATATGTTTTGACCATATGAATGATATATGGACTGGATTTTTTGCTGTTCTGAGTTTCTTAGTTTGCTAAAGAGGAGACTGTCATGATCCTCATCTAAGTTTGTGAGCAGGGGCCTAAATGATGTGCTTCCCTTGTAAGAGGGTGGAAAAATGCAGAGCAGTGGCATCACCATTGTCTCACACACAATTAAAATAAGGGACACAAGTGCATGGCTTTATCTCTCTCAATGCTGGCTGTATGAAAAGATTCAAGTTGGGGTCATTACAATTTAAGGCCTATGTTGCAATGTCTACAGGTGAACTGGTTCTTCTCAGCTTTCTATAGTTTCATTGGGAAAAACAGGCATTCTAGAGCACAGTTATTAAGATTTATTTCAGACAATATGACCTGAATCACTCTAAAAATGTCTATATCTGTTGAGGGGAGCCAGGAACATTTCTTCAGACATACATGTCTACATAATAGATATGTAAAGTAAATGAAAGGGAATAATAGAGGCACCTACACTAAAAACTCTTGACTCGTTACTGAAGTTGTTTAACTAGATATTTATACTACACAGTAGAGAAGTATTAGTTTCAAACTTCCTAACAAGACATTGCTAAAGTGAGTTTGCTTTTTCAAAAGCTAGCGTTTAATAAAACTGTGACTCTGATCAAAATGTGCCTGTAGAACAGTTTGGACTCAAAATAAGTTCCTAATGTTTTAAACAGAGGATATAGGCTTCATAAGCATCCTTAAATTAAATGACTTGGGAGTGCGGAAAAATATGTAGACAGACCAAAAGCAAAGAAGAAATCCCTTCTAAGTGTCCTTTTTCATGTTTCTATTGAGGCAACAAGTGTTTTCAAGTATAGAATTGCTAAGGGTGTGACTTGGTTAAGAAGCTTACTTGATAATTAGTATTAAAAGTTTTAAATTTACATCTTACTTTGTTCTGTGCAGGCACACAATATTCTTTCAGTATTTCATAGACTAATTTAGAAGAATGAACCTAATTAGAAACTCATGTTTAGCTTGGCCATCCTTATCTCCAGCTCCATCGTCTTCTAGCAATCTAGCAGAATTACTAGCTTCAATTGTCAAAATTCACTTGCCACACATAAAATCTATTTTATATGCCACCTTTTCACTTTTGTGCAAATCAAAGCATGTGGGTGGACATGAGCTCGAAGAGGACTGAGTAGCTGTGTGACCTCAGCCATGCCATGGCACGTGGGATGGTATGCTTATCAAATCTGATAGTGACGCTTGGCTGCTACTGTAGCTTGGAGCTTGGCTTATGCCTAAATATGTTGTGTGTGAATAATTGCTCATTAAGTTCTCCTGTAAAAATTAATTTGCAATAATAATGAAAGAAGCAAACAGTCATTTTCTTTGTAAAGCGTCTGTATTCCTTAATAAATTAATCTCTAAAATGTTGTGCTAAGCAAGTTCTATGACATGCCAATTTTTTTGTTCTTCTTATAATGAATAATCACAAGAATACAGTGTATTGACAAATATTACCATTAGAGAATAAGAGAGAGAAGAGAAGTTGTTCTTGTCTCAGAGAAAAGGAAATGTATTTTGGAAATGAAGAAGCTAAGATACAATAAATTAGGTTTAACTCTCACTTGTAGCTATACAGGGACGCTTGTCCTTCCCTAATATTAGTCTGTGAGTCATTGTATCCTTTCTCTAGTAATATGGTTAAATTCCAGGGTTATCTTATTTTTTCTTCCTCTCCAACATAGACATGAAGATTTCATTGAATGTTTTTTTTCTCCAAGGTCAACAAAACATTGTTTTCTTTCTGTGATCTGGAAAAGAAAAGCACTCCTGGCCCTTAAAAATATGTATTTTCTCCTGCTGGATTTGCAAAAGAAACCTAATGAAATCTGTGTGATCTAGAAGAGTTGTTTTGCAGCAAATCTATTTAAAATACAATCTGAGTTAATAATAACAACATTTTTTTAGATGGACAGGAGTGCATGTGAATAGAAAGCACTATTCAATACAGGCACTTTTAGGAAGATTACTTCAATTTATACATTGATCACCAGTGGAGATAACACATATGTAGCTGTCCAGACCTAATGTCTTTTAGTGTACGTCTCCATCCTGGCATGAATAAAACCACACCATATTTTGCTACTCCCTATTCATTCTGCTGAGAGGGAGTCGGGGGAATTTCTGGCTGAATTGCACAAACAAATAAAACTTGATAGTATTAATTCCAATTTACAGTGGAAGTGGCAGTCTGTTTGCTTACTAAATTTCAGGATAAGTTTTCCATGGATATTTCATTTGGTGAAAGTAAATTTCATATCTGCTTGCAGGAGGGATATTGTTACCCTGTGTACTAAATGTGCTTGTAGACATTCACTTCAAAATTGCACACATCTGGTGTTTTGGTGAAGTGAGCAAAACTCTGCTAACGCTGTGTACCAACAATAAATAACTTTTCTGAGGTATCTGGTTGTTTCCAGATATGAGTTAAAGAAAGTCTAACACTTTCCTTCAATTACTTTTGAGTTTGTAATTAAATCCATATGAGACGAACTGATTGGTGGATTGGAGTGAATAAAATGTTAATAAAAACAACTCTAATTTCCTGGCCATTCACTGTTTTCTTTGCCTTGTGCACCAGTGGCTATTCCAGAGGTCACTGCCAGATCTGCAGCCATGTCCCCTAGGGCTTTGGTCTTGACATATCTTTAAAAAAAAACAGGACAGAGGATGTGGCCAAGCAAATCAGTTACACAGAACCAAATAAAGTTTCAGAAGCATCACCACCACCCCATGGGTCTTTTTGCATCTCAGAACCTTGCTTTTACCATGTGCCTGGGAATAAGGAAATGGTGAGGTAGACCTTAATTCCCACTCACTTATTTTGGGATCTTTCTGACTAAATCCTAAGCTTGGTTAAAATGCAAATTCTGCTGTATACTACTTTAAAGTTACCTTAAACATTCCCATCACCTTAATGAAGTTGAAATCAAGCCTGTAGATTGGCATCTCAAAGGAAAATGTGGGCACTACAATAAAATTATGTGGGTGAATCAGTAGGTGTCAGACTGCTGAGTCCATAATGAATAATTATCTCAGTATAATTATTATATGTGCTGTTTTTCAGGCAAGATGTAAAACTGAGATCCTTTTGTGTCTTGGTAATTAAAAACCCATCTCTTATGTGACTGCGCCTTATAAAAAGAGTAAAAATTCTCTTTTGGAGAATACGGTCTGCTAATAGTATCCAAGGCTGCATAAAGAACTATCATACTGATCATTAGAATTGACTGTCCTATATAATTTTCTCTTCCAGAATATCTGATACTAATTTTTGCATTTTCATTGCAGTTTATACATGTATTTTGTAGAAGAAGCTCATATTGTACTCATGAAGCTCATGTTGTACTTTCTTTGATACATTTTTTTAGTTGTATGAAAACCCTGTATGAACAGCGTTTTCATACTCCTCCTGGATCGGATTTGATACAATTTTGAGTTCAAAAATCAAAAGCAACTTGATTCATTCATGGGATAAAAATACAAAGACACAACTTCTGTTTCGGGAAATCCTTGAATTACAAACTGGTAAAAATTGGGAGAATATTCCTGAGATATATTCCTGAATGATCCCTCTATTCTTAAAGTCTTCCCTCAATATCTGCCGTTGACCAATCAGAACAATACTTGGGGCTATACATACTTTTTATTTTGTTTAGAATGACCAAGCTTAGTTTTCTATGTAATATACTGTAACTGCTGAAGAGAAATATTCTACCATTGGGACTTCTCACCAAGGCAAGGAAGCCAACTTTCTTTTCAAAAAAATATTGAAAATTTAAATAGATATTTTTCTCCTAAAGAGTTACGTAGGAAACATTTTTCTACAGAAATATTCCTCATCTATTTTATTACCAAAATGGGCATCTCTTATCAAGATGTTTTGCACTTTCTGTAAGTTATGGTGGTTTTTTGGACATCATTCCTTGGTCTGCCCTTGGGGCTATTATGGGAAATTGGATGCAGGATAATAGTTTCTCATGTTCCATCCAACTTTTTCAGCATATTCCCTTTTGCATTTGCTAGGTGCCAATGCAATTATTTTGAGTGGAAGAGTCATGAGAAAACAAATTAGATGAAGCATAGCTAAAACCATTTTCATGCATCTATCCCAGAGATAACACTTAAAGGATACTTTTGTGAAGAACAGTAAGTCTGTCTAATTAAAACTGGGTTACTGACCTGCTGGTTGGAGTCAGATGAAAAAATTTCCATAGTGTACACTGACAAACTGGGATTTTTCTAAAACTTTTCCTGTCATTATTTAGTGACTGTAGCCAGTATAAGGGCTGCTTTTGGCTTTATCTTTGACTGCTCATAGACTATGCCTGTGCTGCCTATCAAAGTATGACTTTGAATTGAATATATTTTTTATTTCTGGCAAAATTGGAGGAAAAAGGGATAGAAGACATAAAACATCCAACTCTGAAGTCAGGCACAAAAACTGAGAATCTGGAGATGAAATTTACCTGACATTTTTCTATCTTCATAACTAGGATGTGAAAGAAAAGGAGAGTGTCCATGACTGTTAACTGGAGAAAGAAAAGCCTCATGCTTTAGCAATGCAGACATCAGAATCTTGTGTAAGTCTTTGGTAATGTGCTGCATTTGCTTGGTGACAACACATGATGAGGTGACTTTAAACAAAACAACAGTTATTTATGCTGGCTGAAGTTTGATGATAAATAGGGAATGCAATTTTGAGCTTATCGAGAAATCAGCGAGATAGCTGTGTCATTGGTTAGGTTATGATTAAGAAGGAAACCTGGTGCACTGGAACTAATATTTCAGACTGTGTGGAAAATTACAGAGTATGTATACCCAGGTCTTGAACCTGCTACTATGGTTCAAGGAGTGAATAATAAAATTGGAAATTTATTACATACAGCATAAACTTTAGTATATTTCCATATGTCTCCTGGGCTGGGTGTGGAAGAGTGGGATCAGCTCTGGCAGTTAGTCAGTTGTGGTCTGCAGCGAGCTACGCCAGGGGCTCAGGTGTACCCTGTGCTAATCAAATTGCCAGATCTGGACTTGCCATCAGGCATCATCAAAATAAAGAGACATTATGTGCTTGGAGAGGTACAGAATAAGGCAGTTCTCAAGCAGGAGGCCGAGGTGTTTTTTTTTCTCCTGTGTTTGCCAAGTGCATTTACACATGGAGTTCTTGGCCACCACTTGTGCAGTCTTCCTTTGGAAGCCTTTTCCATCTGTCATGCTCACATGCAAAAAAAACCCCTGGTGATTCCGTCCCCACCCTTGAAATGGAACCTCTCTTTGTCTCTTACAGCTTTCAACAAGACTTTGATTAAAGAGACGGAGAGGAGAGGAAAAATGCATACAAGGTGCTTTCTAACATTTCATATCAAGAGCTGCAGCCAACAGGATCACAAATGCCTGTGATGGCAAAGAGAAAGGGATTCAGTTTCACCTTTACTCCTCTTTTTATCCACTAGAAATCCTTCCTTTATCTGCAGCACTCTAAGCTCCATCAGCTGCTTCATCCAGCCTACTAAGAATTAAGAGTCTCTTTATCTGTGGTGGACAGTCAAATAAAGTGCAGCTAGAAACACTGCCTTCTCCCATACTTAGATCTGCATGTGAAAAATCAGCCACCTTCTTCACAAAAGTAGCAAAAAATAGTTTAAAATATGATTTCTAACAATATTCCCTCTTATACTTTACTCACATCAACAGTAAAATGGCTAAAAAAAGAAAAAAAAAACACTGGAAAAATATATGGGAGGATAGGCATCCTAAGACTGATCAGTGATGATGCAGGGGAAATACATAGCTCTCTTACATCTCCTTTCTTCAAAATTTTAATTATTTTGCAAATAAACCACTGTCTTGTTTAATGATTGTGACTTTCAAAGGACAATCTTTGTGACAGCACTTCATAATTTGTACAAGACATATACTGAATAGACATTAGGGTAACTAGATAATTTCAACAAATTTGGTCTTTCTTTAATAGAATTTCCTTGACTTAAATTTCTGCTTCACATACCATTCAGAAAAATGGAGTGGTAAGGCCTGCTTAAAAGACTGGCTGCTGTGCCTATCACTGACAGTGAATATCTGAAATTTCTGTTATAATTTAGCTATATTTTGCTAATAGGGACATTTAAAATTATCTTTAAGTATATTGGAAATATATCTAGCTCTTACTTTTCAGAAGGATTTTTTGGCTTTCCCTGTCTAATTTCCCCTCTTAACTCTACACAAGCCATTTCTCTCAAGACACTGAAAACAACAGGTTAGAACATTTTTCATGCACGCATATTGGACTGATGCATATTAACTGGGCTTCTTCGACTCTCCTGCCTGACACCATAGAGTGTGTCAGGCTGAGCTGACAAGGCTTTGCTTTGTCTCGTTATAATGGAGAGCACAATCAGCTGATGCAGTGAAAAAATTTATCAGGGATAGAGAAAACAAGTTATTCAGGGGAAATGATCCATAACTGTTTGTTATTCAAGTCTTTAAGAATTACTTGTATAAGAAGAAAGGAATTGCATCATAAATTTAACTCCCTGGTTTGTTCTCAGAACGAGTGAATCAGGGCAAAACTATCCTGGGAGCCAAAACACACAAATGCTTAACATGCTCTTCTGCGGGCCTCTTAAATGTGTTTTTACTAAATTTAATGCTATCACAAATTCATTCCATATTGGAAGAAAAAGAAAGTGTCAACCACGTGAAAGTATCCTTTCTTTGGAGAAGACAGAAGACAGAATATGAATTGGAAAAATTCCTTTGAGATCCCTCCCTTCACCAGTAAAAAAAAAAGAATACAAATCCAATTATACTGTTAACTAAAACCACACAGGCACAAAATAGTACTCCTAGCTTACCAGGCCTGTTGTAGAGATCATCGTGTTCTTTTCCACAAGTCCTTTTAATATTTTTCAATAGTTGCTGTACACTGTTATCCAGCATCTGTGTTTCACTTTTTGGCTGAGGAATTCATGTTTTGCATGGCCAAGAGAGGAAAGGGTAGCACAAAATGGCAAAAAGGCAAGATAAATCTTGCAGTACCCTTTGATCTCCATGGTCTACTGCCTACCAGCTGTGATTCCAAGCAGAGTGTAGATGCACACATATGGATATACACTGCCAGTCTCCCTCTTCTTCCCTGCAGTTGACTTTGCCTTGCCACCTATCCTCATACCACAGGAAGATATTCCTTATTCCTAGGCTTGCAGGAAGGAGGGGGATGAGGGAAGGAAGAGGAGGCTGCTGTCAGGATATGGGGGCAGAGGAGTTCTGTCAGGTGATCTTCTAACTTCTCCACAATGACTGTCTCACTGTGCCCCCCCCAGCTCAGGGGAGATTGTTGGTCACAGCCTAATATGGGCAATTGCACAGGATATGTCACACTGTGTGTGTCTGATGGACAAATTGCCATGGTAATTGCCTATCCGCGTATTTATATACAAAGCAACTGATAGATTCCTGCTGAGCAATCAAGACTCTGAACAGAGTAGGATGAGAGACAGAAACTTATATATATTTGCACATGCAGTTAAAGCTGTAAAAGGTTGGTGCCATGTTGTTCTGTGTGACAGATTAGCTTATTATGGTCATAGGACTGAGGTTATGACATGTTAATATTCTAATATCCTGCCTTTAATGGCTAATAACATTCAGAAACTTTTCTCTGGTCCAGATGTGGTTTCTGTCCAAATATAACTTTATTTGGAAAGTTTGAAAAAGAATGGTTCATGGTTTTTTGCTTTGTTTGTTTGTTGTTGTTGTTGTTATTTTTCCCTGATAAAAATTTATTCAGTTCTGTGCTTTGGTCAGGGATTGCTGAAAAAAGGATTTGAGTCAGACTAAATCCACCTGCTTTCTGTTGGGGCGTGCTCAGAGAGAGGCATCAGCAAGTCTTCTGTTAAAACAGCATCCAACCTATATACATCAGGGCTTCATTTGTGTACAGTAACTGAATGTAGGATAAAAAAATGTCTCTGCGAGAGAAAGCAAAAGATGCAAGTATGATAAAAAAACAAGGAATGTGGGTGAAGAAGGAAAATGTGTTGTGCTGTATCTGGGAATTCTGAGAAAGATAGGGAGGGAGGACAAAAGGGTGAATTACTCATATCTCTGATCAAAAAGGCATTACTATGTTTTATTTGCTTCCATTTTTATGACCATTTTTTTGGCAGCAACTTTGCCTTCTGGGAAAATCCTTGGCATAATTTCTTCTTTGTTCATTTGAAGGTTTTCTGTCAGCTTATGGTGAATCTTGCACTCCTTGACTGAGTTCTTTGCAGTGTATCTCCAAGGACCACAGGGATGTCATGTAGTTATGTATTTTCTTTAGGTTACCAGCATCACCCAAATGGACTCATGGACCAGGGCTTTTGTTTAACTGCTGTCTCTTTTGTGCAGTGCTACTTGGAATGTAAATGCAAATTTTTATTTTCTCTCTCTCTTTTTTTTTCTTTTTTTTTTTCCTTTTTTTCCTTTTTTTTTTTTTTAAATCTGGAAAGGAAGCATCCGTGATGCTTCATAATCTTCAGCAAGTACGGACAAGGCTGAGGCATTTCAGTACTTTTTTTGTGAGTACTCTGTGTGTGACATTTCCTGTTGTTGTCTTTGTTCTTAACAAAATGTTGCACACTGTTTCACAACGTGAATGATTTAACTCCTGCTCTACCCAGGGCATTGCTTCTGACACTGGCTCAAGCTTGCTTATGGTTTTAATGGCTCAGAGCAAACCATTTCTGAACATTTTCTCACCTGTATGCATGGGTTTTTCACTGTGTATGAGTATCACGTCATTGCTGAAACTACAAAAATTTTTTATAAAATATATTTTTATTCCCTATCATCAATTTGATGTGACCACACAAACCACGTACATTTTGTACTTGCTTATCTGACTTAATCTCAACACCACTACCAACTCACTCTAGGCCAAAGGTTATACAAACCCTACAGCTGACCTTTGCAGCCTCATATGTGGAATCAGGACCATGAGAATGTCTTTGCTTGAGCTTCTAACCACCACCAGTAGATAACTTCTCCAGTTCCCTAGCAACTTAATTATGCGTTGTAATTGATTTGGAGCCTATGAAGAAGAGACGTTGTGAAATGTGATATTACAGACTGCATACTCTTCTAATTTTTAAGTCCTATATTACATTATTGTCTTTGATGAAGGGAGTAGAAAGTTCTTTCTGACTTAGAAAGTTATTCCCAAATTCTTAAAAAGTTATTTGATTTTTTTTTGTTAGCTAGTACTGCACAGTCTGATAATGTGAAATCACTTGAAATCACTTTATTTTTTTCCTGAAAAGACATTCGGTGATCAAACAGTGGAAACTGGGACCTATGGATACTCCAAATATTTGCAAATGAGCACATATGAAGAAAGAAGCAGTACCACCTAATAGTCTTTTTAGATGGCTCTTTATCAGTGTATTTCCACAATACCGTCTCTGGTGCATAGTTATAGAACTGGACATATGGCTTTCTGTGAACAGGAACTTCCTTTTTTGAAATCTCCAAGTGAAAGATGAAGTGAGAGGTAGGTGTAGTGATCCTGACTAGGAGACCATTATACACTGAGGGGTGAGTGATCCTTGAAACAGTTACCCGAAGCAGGCACAGACCTATGCAATGCTACACAAAGCTGTCTGTGTCATGCTGCATAACCCTTTCAGCTGCAGGGCGGTCACCAGCTCATTGCAACTGAGGAGCCTGCAGGCAGCTTCCTCTCACCAGTGCTCATGCCTCCTGCGTGGCCTCTATCTAACAGTGCAGTGAATGGTGAAATCTTTTACTAAGGGTGTCTTCCCAGCTTTGCTGTACATGGATCATAGCCCATTTGATGCTGCACCACTTGGGGTCCCCTCCATCTACAGGGATGTAAGACTGATCAGGCCCAGCCAGCATGGGTGTATGAAAGGCAGGTCCTGCTTGACCAACCTGACCTCCTTCTATGGCAAGGTGACCTGCTTAGTGGATGAGGGGAAGGCTGCGGATGTTATCTACCTAGACTTCAGTAAAGTCTTTGACACTGTCTCCCACACAATTCTCAAGCAGAAACTAGCTGCTCATGGATAGGTGTGCTCTTCCCTGGGTGAAAAACTGGCTGGATGGCTGAGAGAGAGGTGCTAAATGGAGTTAAATACACTTGATGACCAGTCAGTAGTGGTGTTCCTCTCAGTATTGGGGCCAGTCCTGTACAGATCATCTTTATGGATGATCTGGATGAGGGAACTGAATGCACCCTCAGTCAGTTCACAGATGACACCAAGTTGGGAAAGAGTATTGATCTGATAGAGGGTAGGAAAGCTCTGCCGAGGGATCTGACCAGGTTGGATCGATGGGCCGAGCCAATTTTATGAGGTTCAAGGCCAAGTGTTGAGTCTTGTGCTTGGGTCACAACAACCCCATGTTGTGCTATGGGATTGTGGAAAAGTGGCTGGAAAGTCACCTGGAGGAAAAGGAGCCGGGGGTACAGGTTGACAGCCAGCTGAACATGAGACACCAGTGTGCCCAGGTGGCCAAGAAGGCCAATGGCAACCTGGCCTGTGTCAAGAATAGTGTGGTCAGAAGGACTAGTGAAGGGATCGGCCTCCTGTACTCAGCACTGATGGGGCCTCACATTGGGTATTGTGTTCAGATTGGGCCCCTCACTACAAAGAAAGACATTGAGGGACTGGAGTGTGTCCAGAGAAGGGCAATGGAGCTGGTGAAGGTTCTGGAGTACAAGTAATATGAGGAGCGGCTGAGGGAGCTGGGGTTGTTTAGCCTGGAGAAGAAGAGGCTCAGGGAAAACCTTATCGTTCTCTACAACTACTAAAAGCAGGTTTAGCCAGATAGGAGTTGGTCTCTTCTCCCAGGTAACAAGGGTGAGAGGAAATGGCCTCAAGTTTTGCCAGGGGAGGTTTAGATTGGACAGTACAGAAAGTTTTTTCACCAAAAGGGTTGTCAAGCACTGGAACAGGCTGCCCAAGGAAGTGGATGAGTCAGCATCCCTGGAGGCATTTGAAAGACATGTAGATGTGGCACTCAGGGTTATGGTTTAGTGATGAACTTGGCAGTGCTTGATAGTATTTAGACTCAATGATCTTGGAGGTATTTTCCAACCTAAATGATTCTATGATTGTCTATGCTTCTATGATTCTATGATTCTCTCCTTGGAGTGTTAGCTCTAATAAGTAGCATTTTTAATAATACCTTCTAGAATCTGAGTGCCTTTAGTACTGGGATCATTACAGGCCAGTACATCCTGTTGCAAAATATGAGTACAAAGCAGAATTACTGTGAATGGTGAGTGTTTTCTATATATAGGTCTCTCTATATATGCATCAAGATGACTTTTGATAAGACTGTTCATTGATAGGCCCAAAATATGTCTAAGACCCTGCTGTGCTAAATCTAGAAACAACAAATCTGGGAGAGTTGACTGCCTTAGGAAAACAGGAATAAATTGATAAGTAGTTTAACATATGAGATTCAAAACCCATGAAAGTCAGACTAGATCACATTGGCTTTTATGTACGGTTAAAAGGGAAAATAGAAATTTGGTGTTCTTTCAAAAATATCAGCTATTACTGTACAGTATATGTGACATGCAACACACCAAGAAAGCATTATTAAAGAAGTGGCTGACAGCTTCATACTACTAGAACACAGTTCGTGATCAAACATGAGGAAATGGTCCTTACAAACATCGGTCCATTCCCACTGGCAGGGAAATGAGAAGTTTTAGATGTAATGGAGACCCATTCTCAATATCTGAAGACACTTGCATTCTAGAGAATCAGAATGCAGTTCACTTCAGGACCTGGAAAAAAAATTAATTTATAGCAAACAACAGCACTGCAGATCAAACAATGCAAAAAATTAGTTGTCACTCAATAATCTCCAATCACCGTAAATCACATGGGAAATCTAACTTGCACTGAACTTAACGTCTGTGCATACTAGGTGTCTGGAGTGACTCATGGGATGAATTTATCTGATCTGCTTGAGGTACTCTGAAACAACAAAGATCTTTAGTAAAAATCAAAGCTTTTGAAAATGCTAAATTTGGATGAAACCAAGTATGTGATAAAAGAACTAGAGATCTGGCTACAGAGCTTATTGCCTGCATTTACCTGCTGTAAACAAATGTACGCAATGATGCCATGCTTTGCTCATTAGCTTGGAGCTGCACCTGTGGAACACAAAAATGGGCATGCTTAGCATGAAAAATGAGATATGTGGGTTAGAGATGTGAAAATTAACTGTGGTGTGTGGCTTGTCACAGCACTAGGAACAGACACCAATATCAGTTACAAGAGTATCTGTGCTGACAGAGATATGACTCATACAGTTCGTTGCAGCTCAGGAATGACTAGCAGTGATCTGACTAACAATTTGTCATAGGAGAGGATCAGAATTGTTTGCCAATGAGCTTATGGGCAGCAGTAGTGAAGCATCTTTGTTATACCTCCCTGTCTTTCAAGACAGCTTTTCAGTTGTGTGACTGCAGGTGTGAAGTATGGAATAACAATTTTACTTGTTTTACCTCTCCAGAAAGAAAAATCTGACTAAAGAGAATACAACTCCATGAGGAAAAATGTCTCTGCCTCTCAGTTCACTGGGAATGACTTGAAAAGGCTGCTCTCAGAAACGCCAACAGATTCGCTGGTGCTGACAGCATGTGACAACTTCAAGTTGAAATACGGGAGCCACACAAGCATAAAAGCCCCTGACAGTTAGAGATACATTACATAGTCCTTGTTGGCCTTCAGCCATGCTTTCTTTTTTATTTCACTGGGTTATTTTAAGACTACAGGAACCTATGTTTCCCTCTAATCAGATCTCTGTAGCTAGGTGCTCTTGAAGTCCTAGGACTTCGGAAGATAGAAAAGCAAAGGAAACACAGTCAGGGAGCCTCTGACAGACAGGCTATGTATTGATGCTGAAAAGACAATAAAGATGTGAACATCCAGGACATAGAACAGAGGAGACTAGGCAGCCAGAGAAAAGCAGGGAGAAAAAATTCCTAGAATACTCCTTTTACTGTTCTTTTATGTATCTGACAAAGTTGTTATGAATCCAAAAGATTGGGTTCAGAAAAACAGAGCCTGCTCTTTGCAGCACATTGGAAACTAGCATGCAGATTATTCAGCAGTGAGAAAAGCCAGTAAAAAGAAAACTCAAGTGTTTGGAAGGACATGAAAGAGATCTAGAAATATTCCAGTAAGTTCTACATATCCTAATAAGTTTTGTTGCATTGGCTGTAACAGATCAACTTGCAGCAAAGAAAGAATTATTGATTTGCTAACTGAACCTCAACTCATTGCAGTCTGTATCTGCCCAGTGGATATTTGTGACTGTAAACAAGAGACCTGTGACCACTGTTGATACAGATGTGCATTTGAACAATGACTTTGAGGCTGAAGTTAAAACATGGCATGCACACTACTTAGGAACAACACATAAACACATGAACATGTGGATCCTAACTGTTCAAGGAATGACAAAAGCTTATTAAATGATAAAGGCTTATTAAAGCTGTCTGGATTGGAAGAAGTTGTAATGTTGAATACAGACAGCACATATGAGTGGTAATAGTTTAAAGTTTTGTGTGGTTTTCTGTTGACTTATTCTCATTTGAGTTTAACTCTGCCTGAATGTGCCGGTGTTGGTACTTGTATTGTCACTTTAAATCAAATTCTTCCAGTTTATGAATATTAAAACATCCTTACAGGATGTAAGGATGTATTGTGGCTGTCCTCCACAATATAGTGCCATACTTCACACGGCTACAAGACTGGATCTGGTTGTACTGTATGTATGTATGTGGATATGTATTTCTTTGCTTAAACTTTGATGACTGCTTGGTGGTTTTCTTAGAAAATAGAATAAATGGTGCAGTGTATTCAAATGTTGTTTCCTAGTTTTTATATGAGGATTAGAACTCCTATCAGCATGTTTGATATTAAGATAGACTTTACAAACAAGATCTCTACTGATTCAGATTAAATAGTGATGAATGGTGTGTCCTGCATCTCATTGAGATCTGTGCAGAAATAGGAAGGAAATGGCATTCAGAAATGGTTGCAGAACTGCAACCATGCACTTTTGAATATTTCCTCAATTAATTGTGATTTTCAAAAAATCTATTGCTGAGTTTCTCAGAGTGGAATTGTTCCCCAAGACATCCCAGCAGAATCATCTCTCAGTGTGCAGTTTAAGCTCACAAAGTACACAGTTTTTCCTGTCTCCTAACACTGTTTCTGCCCATTTTCTTTTCTTGTAACAAGGATATTGTTGCTTTTTATTCTTTCTGTTGAGACCTTCAATGATATATAAAAGCAATTCCTGGTAATCAGCAGGGTGCAGCAGCTGGCTACAGCAGAGGCTTAAAAGTGGGCAAAAAAAATCAAAGCCCATTTTTGTAAAAGTGACACTAGCTATCAGGACAAACACAAACTCTGGGGAATCAACAGTGTTCATGGAATTGTGGCACCTTGTGCACAGAAACAAGGAGCAAGACAAACCTTTTCTGATGGTACCAGAGCCAGCAACAGCTTGCAAGTCTGTGGAATAAGCTCTGGAGATGGATGCCAGCAACAACTAATTGCCTTCTGGAAATAAAAAGGGGCAACAAAAGAGGCATAGGGTCTTAGAAAACCATTAGAAGTCTTAAAAATTATTGGCTTCGTTTTGAGAATCTGGCTAGGCTATTTCCTCAAATTATTTCTTCTGCTATCACTTTGAGAAATGCAAAGAGAATGAGTCAATCCTCTAGCATCTTACATGCATCTTAGTCATTGTCAATCACAAAAAAGTTACAGTATGGTTCTCATGTTGAATTGAAACAGTTCTGAGAGAATGGGTATATTGGATGCAATGCTGAGTCACCTTCAACTGCTCGCCATTATTAAGTATTCAGCATTGCTAAATTGATACAATTAATTTTCCTGAAGTCCCATAAAAATCTCTTTATCCTCCTGACAGTATTATTTCTTTTCTTTTTATTTTTATTATGGTAGTCAGTTTGCTGCTAAAATATTATTTCTTTTCATTTTTACTATGGTAGTCAGTTTGCTGCTAAAACAAAGAGAAGTCAGCTTTTGCACTTGCTTTTATATTTGAATCTCACAGAGCAATTTTTTTCCTCTCATTTTTGTTCACTTATTTGTGAATCACTACATCTTTTAGAATCTGAATCTCTAGAACATCATGCTCTTAGGTGTAAAGTGAAAGGAAAAAGCTCTTAGTCATATCCTGAAAAGTCACAGGAAAAGAATCACTCGAGAGGCTGACCTACATACCAGACAATGTTCCTTAAACAAAACAGTTTGAATATTTTCAATGAATTATTGAGGCAGATATTACCACTGAAGATAGGACTACATATATAGTCCAGAATGCTTTCCATTTAACATTTTATTCTTCAGTTCACTTGACCAACATGAAGTGCTTGAAGGTGATTACATACTCCTCTAATTTGCACACAACTCCTTTTATTTTTCTTTTTTAATGCCTGTTTCATATGATTTTTGGGCATGGGTGATTTAAAGATATAAAAGAACAGTTTGGAAAAAGCCATATCTGAAAATAGCTCTTAACCCAACCCTCTGGAGAAAAGCATGGTCAGGGTGGGTGTTCTTCTCTCCAGCCAGAAAAAATGGATGAGGCATGTCCGTTGATCCTGGAGTTCAAGATACCATGATTCTGCCTGCTAACAGAAGACAGCAGAAAGGTTTCAGAAAGTAATACTGGTGATGGCTTTTTGGGTCTGCCTTAGCAGCTGTCCAGTCTGATGTAGTAGGAGAGACTGATTTCATGGGAGGCAGATCCCAAAAAGTGGCTGGCTTCATTTGCTAAATCAGCAGACAATGCACTCCATATGTGACTAACACAATGCAGGGATCCCAGATGTTAAAAGTCCACTGGAGGAGATTTCCTGAGGGTGCAGGTATTATGTTTTGCACTCCATGAATAAACTTTCCAGATCTCTTTCCTATAAAGTAGAATACTGTATTTCAAGGTGAAGGCAAACAACTCCCCTCTTCTCCCTCTGAAAAACAATTCCTGTTGAACCACGAAAAATTATTCTTAAGTCCTTACCAGGGTAGAAAATTTGCACTCTCTCCTAGTGCATTTCATGTGAATGAAAAAAGATTCCTGTGCTTTGGGAGCTGCTAATGGCAAAAAGAGATTTTCCAGATTTTAAGCACCCTAAAAGAGAATAGTAGTAAATTTTCCAAAAGAGAAAGGAACATTACTTCTGCCACTGCAGAATTATCTCTTCTCCAGAAATGTCACTTTCCTTTTCTCTCTTAGCTCATTCACTTTCCTCACTGTGCTTCTTTGACCTCGACTTCTGTGGCTTGAACCCTGCAAATTTCAAGGTCTAGGCTAAAATAAAGATTGGAGCTGTTACACCATGACTGATGATGAGATAGAAACTGCATTTTTCTTATGGATGATGCAGAATTTGTTTTTAAGAGTTGTCATCTGTGTAGAAACTTGAGTCAACGCAGGCAATGAGCACCAGTGATTCCAAGAAAAGGGGTGTTGCAAATGGGATCCTAGATAGGATAGTGCTTTTCTTCTATATAGATGGCACAGTCTGTTCAGACCAACAAAGAGGTAAATGGCGTGACAACACCAATCTTTTCGATTAGAGCTTCTCCCTGACAACATTTTGTGTCTATTGCTGTACCAAGAACCTATTTTCAAACAGAGCTTAAATATTGTCACAACCCTTGTTTGTGTGGGACTTTCCCCCTGTCAGATCATAGATTGCAGGGCCCTTGGTATCTTCTCTTATTCACTTTGAAAGACAAACAGGAGTGGATGTTAATATAAGTAATCTGAATTGAAAAGAGCCCCAGACTCATCACTTTCCCTAGTGTAAGTAGACAGTTTTTACTGTGTTCTCCTCTTTATTTTATTAGAAACAATACTAAAATGTGAGTAGTTTAGGAAGTGTTTTATAACACGTTTTGGACAACAGAAGCATTTAGATATTTTAATGAGTGTATTTCCTTGAGCATATAAAATTAACTGAATTGCACTTAATTAGGTCATCAGAACTTTCTAATCTTTTTATGTGTTAGAGATAGATTTGAAACTCAGCAAATATGTAGTTCTTTTAGGAAAACTGTTAAGGACTAGAAACTTTTATACATATCTATGCTGTGCAAAACTTGAATCTGATCTCTTGATTTTCTTGTTCTCAACTGTCTGATTTTTCCACTAAGGAAGGCTGTTGCTTTTGTAGAAGATTAAAATGGATTTGGGATATGGGCACACACTCAGCAGTTATCAAAGGGAGAATGTCAGTAGCTGTTTGTGGCCTGTTTTATTTAGGCAGGAGAGATTTTTACAACTGAAATCTTCTTACAGCACTATCCTTTATCTATATGAGGTAGTAGATGTCCTCATAAAAATTATATAAGACCCCAACAAACACCACCCCATTGTGATTCTAAGTTTCATGTGAGTTGAATTCTCAGTTGATGTAAATGTGCACACCCTCATTTATGACAAAAGGCTGTTAATATGTGTCAAGTTTTTAAAAATTAATTAAAATAATTGAAGTCCAAACTTCTACGAGTCTCATTTTATTATATTAAATAACAATTAGAAGTTCAACTATGCCAGTGTTACATCCCAAACGTCATTTTGGTGCCATTGTGTAGAAGGCAAATATCCCTGTTTCTTTGCTGGAAGTTTTGCATGCATGAAGTATTAATGTGTGTAATTAGAGACAACCTGAACAAAGCTCAATGAATTTTGCTCCTTTTGGTAAGTCTACTTTGGGGAATGACACTGTTGGTGCCGTCAAAACTTCGCATTAGGAAGAGGGAAGAAAAAATCAATTTCTACAACAAATTGATGGACGCTGAAGGACTTTGTTCCATATCTGTGCTGACACCTTGAGGGTAACCAAAGCCATGTGCTCTATATTTGAAAACCTAGAAAACTAACTCATATTCATGTTCTATCTATTTATGACAAGAAAGAGAAACTAAATTATCATCAGAAACAGGAAAAGCTAGATGGAAGTTCAAATTGCCTTCTGTGCCCAGGTACTGATTTTTAGCCATATCAAAGGCAGGCTTGGAAAGCCAGTTGTGTTCTTCTAAAAACAGGCAATGGAGGGAGAAAGGCTACTGATTACATTTCTCATCTGATGCTGAAAGTCTGGATTCAGGTTTTTACTCTACCATGACCCCAAAACCTCCAGTGATCCTAGAATGATTTTTTTTCTTGAGAATTAAGAGGTATCCAAATAATTTGCTTCTGCAAGTGTGAATGTCTGCTTTTGATCTTGCCTGTTCTAACATAAATTCACCATAAAACTGTATTCTGATATACAGTTTAGAAAGTTTTTTTAATGTAAGCACTGTAGATAGACAAAACGAAATTGCTTTGTGAATCAAGTCTTTCTAGCACCTAGACAAGAATGTGGGGTCCTATATGTTTTTATCATTTTGTGAAGTCTGTGTGAAGGACAGGCAGAATTGCAGGCTTTCTGCTTAATGTGGATAGGAATTGTTCTCCAGCTATTACCTCAAAAGAAGCAGAGGAGAATGGAGAGCAGCAGGATGAGGCCTTGGCACCTGTCTTACTTGGCTGCCTACAGGAAGGGAAACATGATGTAAAAATGCTATACGGGACTTGTGCTTCTCCTCTCCTAGTTGGAAATTGTAGGATTCTCCTGGGTTGGTAAGGTGCCTGTTTGTTGCATCGAAGGTCCATGCCTATGAGATACAGTTTAGTCCTCCAGTTGCCTTTGAAAAGGAGTCTCATAATGAATATCTAGATAGAATGAGCTTTTTTTTTCATGTATATGAATTGCATTTACATGCAATATATATTGTGTATACATACCAATATGTATTTATATCTCTGTGGGTTGGAACTGCAAAAGATTGTGATTTTCTTTTTGCTATATCTGGACATGTTGATTTGCAAGGAGCTACATCTGAAATCTCATTCTGATCATCATTTACAGGTATCCAAAGTTTGTCTTGCTTACAAGAGCAAATTTCTTAGACTTTTTAGACCATCGTGAACCTGGAGATGCCAAAGTCTCATATTGACTCTGGAAAGTGCCCTGAAGCACTGAACAAACCAGTCCAGCTGGGGCATGCAAGGTGGTGTAGAAATCCTATTCATTGAAGTAATCAGTGATGATCATTTAAGTGACCACGACGATTGCCCTTTTTTTCTCCATGTTACCACTCTGATTTCTGTACCTTCCCAAGGTAACATTGTCACACTGTGCTGGGCATAGAAAAGCTCATGTTGGAGTGACCTGCCTGGAGACTTTAACAAGAGAAACAAGACTGGAGACCCATGCCACCCTCTCTATCTGTTTGAAAATGCAACTACACCGTCATCTCACAATGTTACAGCCCTTGACTTTCTTCAGGTCATGTATCCACCACCCTGAACTGCAGTGCATTTTTTGGTTTTACTTGTGCTAAAAAGAATATAATGATCAGAATGAAGCAATATGTCAAAACTAACTGAAAATTAAATATTGTTCTCCTTTTTCATGTTCAGATATTTCAGTAAAACAGTGTCTTTGTGACATTTTTGTAAATCATCAGCTGGAACCATCACTAGAATGACATGTCATTTGACGTTTTGTCAGACCTGCAAGCTGTTACAGAAGTTAAATTCTTTTTTGGTCCTTAGGGAGCCTTAACATATCTGTGTTAGAGAGGAAGACACTGTGACACAGTTTCAGTTTATTTGTCCACTGACATGTTTTCAGGAACTAAACAAAAAGTAAAAAGACCATCTAGTGTTGTGGATGTTTCTTCTGCTCTATGTGTGTCATGTATACCACAGTGCCTTTACAGACTCAATAAAACTCCATCTTGCATGCCGTTCCCCAGCAATCAATGTTCACTCCTAACACATCTGCTTGGATTTTGCTTTAATCCTTCCCTGCTTCACCTGTATTTATCAATATCTCAGAAATTTGTGTCAGCTAGCTCATACTCTAGCATGTCTGCAGAATTGACTTGATAATCTGAAACTTTTAGGAAAAATCAGCAATGAAATAAAGTAACATAAATATATTTAGATCTGACAAATACAATGTGACTAACCCCGCCTGTTGGCATAGCCATGGCATTTTATACCTTAGGTTTTCTAGCACCCATTTAGAAAAAAAACACATTGTAATGAAAGAAAACTTTCTAAGAAAAATAGTAAAAAATATTAAATTGCAGCAGCATATTTTTTAAATCTATGACCGCAACATTGCAATGACAGACTAAATCAGCTACTACCCATGGAAGTAGAATAAGCATTCTGCAATGATGTATATATATGTATATTAACCAAGATTTAGAATCATATTTGGATTTTTAATTCAAAAACTTTGATTTATTTCATTTTGTAAAATCCAGTATATTCTTATCATGAAGAAATTGATGATAAATATTATAATCCACTAAGTTATCATGATGTTAAATTGAAAAAGTGTAAGGAATCACAGTAGTTCTTGTTCAAAGTGAGATATCGTTTGTTTTTTGGAAGTGTCAACCGGTCCACAAAGCAAATGAATCACAAAGAAAGACATATTTTCTGAGATGACTGATATAATCTCAGACTAAATCTTGAGGATAAAGTAGTTTAAAGGTCAAATGCACACCATCCTTTACATTTTATAATAACTCTGTGATAAATGTTCTCTAATCATTATGAAAGGCCAGTCTTCCAAAGTGTAGCTATCTCAAAAGAGTTCACAGCCAGTATTGAAACAGCAATTAAAACAATTTATATTCACTTATGACTGAGGGTGGATTCGCACTTGTGTTCCAGAGATAAAATGGGCTCTGTGCCATTCACAGCAATTTGAACCATCCCACCTCCATTGCAAACAAACTGAAAGAGTGGACAAATATGTATCTGTCAAAGGAAGTATGTGCTGCAACAACTAGCATGTTTCTGAGGTTATGTGAAGACCATACAGGATTAGCAGTTTTGTCCATGCTACAACCTGTTTGTTAAAAGGGTATAGACTTGTTGAATTGCTAGTAGCACTCAGGACAGAGGGAGTTCCTGCAATTCAAGTGTTGCAAAACCTCTTAGAACCAATTTCTGGGCTCAAAGGATTTGCTGAGCTAATGCAAGTCTATAAACTTTTTCCTCTCTGGTGCATAAAGATTTCCCTACCCCCCCCCAAATACTTTTTAAATTTTCCTAAAGTGCAGCATGTGTTTCATGTTAGGACATGGCAATCCCTCCAAATGCTGTGCTGGTAAAGCAGATGTGCTGTTACCTCTACACCTTCTTCCCCCTTCTCCTTTAAGTTTATGCAAGGAAATTTCCTGGAAAATTTAAGAGTTATCTACTACCCCATCCACTCAATGTGAAACATTAGCTACGAATATTTCTCCTGTGAATGTCTAAAGTCATGAACCATTGTCTTCTTTTCTGCAGATGAAGTTAGATGCCATAGAAAGAGCAACAGGCATTATCCTAGAATATGAACAGCTTCTCTTCATCAGTTCTGTGGAATTCTTCTTTTTGTTTCTCATTCTCTTCCAGGGTTCAGCTGAAGTTGGCATGATTAAAAGATCAGTGTTTCAGACCCCTACAAAATATGGAAGACTGAATGTTAGATAGTAGAGTCCTTAAAATAATGTTTGTTGGATAGGCTTTTAAGGGTAAAATAAATTTTCTATATACAAAGCAATGTTAAAATACCTTAATAAAATAAAGCAATTAGAGGATTTACACAAGTAAGAGATATAGTTGGAAAGTGACGGTGGCTTCAAGACATCTCTTTTTTACATTTTTTCAGCATTTGTGTTTAAAGTCTTTTGCCTGTTTGTGCTATCACAATTAACCTAACATCTATGCTGATTAGTGATAACGTGGGGAGGAATAAGAACTAAGAAACAATAGTAAGAAAAAATAGCTAGAAATCTGAGCCTGTCTGGTTTAGCTTTTTGTTATTATTGGGTTTGACTTCTTTTCCATAAAGTTTTCCTTAATTTTTTTTGCTTTTCTAAAAATTACCTCTCCCAAAGGCTTAACCCACCACAAATCTTGCTTTTAAAATGTCCTCTTAAGAGTTTCTTAGGCTTCTCATCCACATGGAGACAACAGAACGGGAAGGGCAGGCATCTCAGTGAAGCACAGTCCCTCCATCCTGCGATAGGACCCTAATGTACTGCCCCGACTTGGAACATATGCCTGGTGTGACCAAGCCCTTCTTTTCCACGCTTCAAATATGTAGTCATCTGAAATCATGTCAGGCCATCCATGGAGCTACAGGAAAAAATATTTTCCAAGTAATTTTCTCTGCTCCATCAACAATGCACAGTAACTGTTTACAACAATGGGAAGTAATTAGGATTTGAAATTAATGGATTTCCCACCTCAAGGTGGACTTTTGCTTCTAGCCTTTCATAGAACTGCTCTATTATCAAGCTTCTGGCTTCTCAGTATAGTTACAGTTTCAGATTGGATGCTGGCAGAGACATATGAATTCTTTTAATGATTGAATAACTAATGAGAAAATGCTGTAAGACTTGCAGATTTTTAAATAATTCATACTTACCTTAGAAGACTTCTACCCTTTTTTTCTGATTGCAGACAGAATATACTTCAGCTCAGACATTTTCCTACTGATTTGATTTCTATGTGATATTTTTTATGCTGCTGCTGGAAATCAATTACTTGGATGACATAATAGGCCCCCATTAAACCGCATGGAGCACAGTACAATCTGTTTCATTTCAAGCCAAGACGGCCAAATGAAAATAAATCATAGACACACTCAGTTTGTTGCTATTTATAAAATTAGTCACCTGCAGCATCATCCTGGATGAAGTCCAGTGGATGAAACAATGTTGGAACAGTGCTATGAGTGCTTAAAATATGTAGGACATGGTGTCTCCCTTTTGCATCTGGAAGTTGCACATCTCTTACTTTGAGGTTCATTCTGAACCAAATATGAAAAGACAATAAAATAGGTTTATAAAGGAGATATTTTGTTTCCCTAGCAAAATTTTATATGTCTCTGTTCTCTTCAGTTATTAAAAATGAAAAATTGCAATTAGAAACTTGGAAGATGAATATCAAAATTTTGCAGACCCAAAGGATTTCACAAAAAGCAATTCTGCTTTCTCTTTTGTTGCCCAAAATTTATCTAGCATGTCAGGTTATACAAACCTGGAAAAATAGATCCACAGAAAGTGATGGGATTAATCTAGTATATGTCTTCTGTTTACCCAGAGTAATCATGACTTATATTTCTATATTGTTTTGCAAGCAAAAAACCATTATGACTTTCTCCCACCTAATTTTCTGAGGATAAGAAGATTTTACTGTTTTCTACTACTCATCATGACAATTTCATTAGTAGTTTTTCTAAAAAGGCCACACACAGTGCTATCATGACAAGATCTGTTGTAACATTAGTAGTAACAAGTCAATGTAAGGCTCAAATAATTCTCATTCGGTGATGTTAAATTTACTTTCACATCTGTGAAAACAGAATTTGCCTGATGTGCTCCTCATGTAACACAGAAGTTCTTTTCTTCTTAGTAGCTGTTAGACCTTATAAGGCAGAAGATGCTTTGTGCCACTAACAGGTGCCACTTTTACCGCATATGAATCATTTAAGCAGTGCCGTGCTAAAGCTGTTGGCATTAATAAGGCCTGTCAGCTGGTTTAGTTCAAAGCAATGCAGCTTAAATGTCAAGTGTGTGTACATATATATGCATATATATTTACATCTGCAATTTAGAAAATGAATTGTTTAGAAACAGCTTACTGTAGCCTTGCACAGCACAGAGATGAAAAGTGAACTGATGATGCAGACATTGCTGGATTGGTTTTAATGAAATATTTAATGCATGGGTGATTCTCAGTGTCAGAATGTGATTGTAAAAGTCTGGCAGAAAAAGCATTGATTTCTGAAATAAAAGGCATTAATTTTTGTTTGACTTAGTGTTGCAATTCTCTGTGAATAGGCACTACCACCTGCCAAGAAAAGAGGGGGTTCTGCTGAAGAAAGTTCCTTTGTCATTAATTTTGGTTAATTCACTTATCTCCTAAAAAATCGTGGATCCAGTAATGGAACAAAAACAGCCAACAGGTGTTCATGGAACTCTGAAATATCATGATAAGCTGACAACATTTTGATTGGGACCCTAATTTATGCACATCTCATTGCTGATCCTTTCTCTGACTGTGGCTGGTGCCACTAGTTGGAATTGACTAATTAATGAAATTTTGGTTCATGCTTGAGCCACAAAAAATTAATGGAATGAAAATTTAGGCCAGAGCAAGATAAAGCAGTATTCTCAATGGGGAAAAAAAAAAAAGGAAGCAACAAAGATCAAAAAAATATAATTATTTTTCATTTTACATTTGCCTGAAATATTTCAGGCAAACCTAAATTAACTTAAAATGAAACGCTGTGCATTGTTTTCAGTTTATTTATGCTTGAACTAAAAGAAATTCTGAAACAATTAGTTGCATTAAAAATTCAGACCAATTAAACAATGTTCTCTTTGAATAAGCACATATCCAATTGTGTATCAAATCTGCAAATAATTCCAAAGAAATTTTTTGTAAGCAAATTACAGGGATTTTTTATTTGTTTTACTCATCTTTATGAATAGTCCTAAAAGGGCAGGTACAGAACTGTCTGACCACTGAGGGAGCTTTTTCTTGGCTCTCATTTTCTAAATATTGGTTTATTTGCAGAAATATTAAAAAATTGTCCCTTTATTTTGTGTCTCTCTCTTTTAAACCTTCAGGTTTTTGGCCTTTTGTAGACTCCTCCTCTTTGAGCAGGAGATTGGTCTAGAGATATGGTGAGCTCCCTTCTGATCTTATCAGTGTTATGAATTATGACTCCATCTGTATGATCAATGTTTGTAAATACCTTTTAAAGTTCTCTTTTTATGGACTATACCATCTTCTTCACTACTGAAGGAATAAGACAGAAGTACTTCCCCCATCCCAATAAACAGTCTTCACAATGCAAATTCTTTACTTACATACAGAACTAGAATATCCTATAGCAGTAGAAATTCGCTTATCAGTGTGCCTGAACTCTGACATGTCAGGTTACTGAGATGAGCAAGAAAATTGTTTGTTTTCTGGCCTGTCTACTCAACCTTAGGCTTATGTAGCAAGGATGCCAGTGTAACTTGAAGATTCACACACTTGAGATAACAACAGCAATTCCAGTAAGAGCCATCAATTTTTGTTATGGGACCCTTCATCTGCATTCCTCAACATCTCCCTAAAGTAGTTAGCAAAACCCATCTACACTACTTATGTGAGTGCTGATGAAAGAGAGTGGAAGAGATATCTCATCTGCTTTGTACTCATCTTAGGAAGGAGGTGTCAGCTTGTCTCCATTGCCCAGGAGAGCCTGCATAGTTATTGTAGCCCAGGCAAGTAACTCTTCCAATGCCAAACTTAGGCTGTGTGGATCCCATCTTCAGTTACAGTGAAGATAAAGCTGCAAATCTGGAGTGTCATTTAACATCACCAAAATCTTGGACCCTTTACACCCATAAAGTATTTCTGTGAAATTTCCCTTCTTAAGGCATCTTTGAGACACTTATTCTAATCTAAGACCAAAATCAAAATATCTACTCTAGAATGGTCATAAACATGTGACCTCCAAAGCCTCCCAAACATCTTTAAAGATTTTATTCCTAAAATAACTGAGATGAAATGATAGTATTTAAATCCTCCTTAACCAAAGGAAATCAGATGCTTTCAGGTTACCACAATTTAAATACTAGTGTGATAGACACTTAGTTTTACTGCTAAGTGCATATTTCTTTGTCTGTGAAGACATTAGAGTACATCTATTGTGACTTTTAGTAAGTAGAGGAAAGTTAGTGTCTGTTCATCTGAAGAGTACAAAAAATAAAAACAGAAAAGATGACAGAATTAGATCAATCAATTTAATTTCAATTCACAGAATAAATCTGGAACAGTTTGCATCACCTAGAAAACAACAGGGAGAGAAGCAGAGATCAACATAGATTTGCCAAGAACAAATCAGATCAAAAGAAACTCACTCTTTCAGTGACCAAGTAACAGGTTCTGTGACAGGTGAGAAGACGAAGAACACATGTACCTCTACTTGAGCAAACTTTTTGACGCAGTCTTAGCTGATATTCTCATGTCCAAGCTAAGGAAAACATAGCCTTTATTCTGTGGACACATGACTGATTAGATAAGCACACCATCAATAAACTAATAAAATCTAATCATTCTCATGGTTCTGGGGGGGGTGTCTGCCTTAGATCTGCTTCTATTCAAGGCTTTCATTAGCAAAACAGATGGTATAATAGTCAGAATGCTCATTAGTTTTGTATCTGACGCAGTGCTAGGAAGGACCCCAAATGTGTTGAAGGAAAAGAGTAAAAAGAAATCTGAAGAAATGGATTGCAAACATAGGATGTAACTCATTCTATATTAGGGATGATAGCAAGGTTAAGAGACAAGATAGTATAGGCAAAATCAAAGATACAAATTCATTAGACAGCAAGTTCTTCAACAAGATCTTAAAATTATACTAGATCACATATTGGTTCTGGATCACCAATGCTGGATTCTTTTGGAAAGATGAATACTCTGCTTGTGATGTACAAACAGAAATATAGCCCACAAGATGCATCCTATGATCAAAGGTGGTGGAAGCTATGAGGAGGTAAGATTGGAAGAATGGATGCTATCAGGCCTAAAAAAGAGTTGGTTGGCATGAAATTTTAAGAATCTTAAGCCAAACCTGTTGCAAAAGGGAAAAAAATACCATTCTCTGTATGCACAAAGAATGGGAAAAGAAGCAAGACAGTTAAATGGACACACAAAAGATTAAAGTACCTAGAAATGTTTTCTAATAATAAAGTCAACTGAATATGGGAACATGCTAGATTAGGAAGACTGGATACTCTGTCACTGGAAGTCTGTAATGAAAGTTAAGTTATAAATATTTCTGAAATGACATCAATATTGTTAATCTTCTTTAAAGCACTGTGAAAGCACTGTGATGGATCAAATTGGTTTGTGTTTTTGAGTCTGCTGGAAGGACACAGCCTAGTAGGTAAAATAAGGACTATTTTGTTCTCGTGTGTATTACTGTAAATCTGAATTTTGCTTATCTAGAGAATCAGTATTGGACATTAGTACATCATTCCAGTAAGGCTGGACACTTACATTTTATAACATTTGCTTTCAGGAATTCTCCTTTTGTTTAATTGAAATAGAACTGGTAGCAGCCACTGCCCACCACTACTAGTTCTTGACTCTTCTAAGTGTTTTTCCATAAGCATAGCTATTAGCACTGGCTCATAGTGCTGTGTGTGGTCTATTACATTTACTCCAATTACATGTGCAGCATCCAAATATGGTGGCCAAAGAACAGGAGTATTTAAAAAATTTAACTGTATGAAGACTGGTGGTTATAGCTATATGTAACTGTAAATATACTGGCTAAAAGTTGGGAAGGGCTTTATCTCTATTAGACTGGAATGTGCACAAGTGAATTTGATGGCCTTAGAGACATTTAGAGGCATTATAATCCCACCCTGTTCTGTATCTGCAGTGTAGCTCTCCCTATAGCAACCTTGTTCCATGGGGTCCAGGACTAATCAAATCATAGGCTTCTGTCTTGTACTTGGTCACCTTTTAAACCAAAGGTTTAAACCAAAGGCTGCAGTGGAAGCTTGTTCTACATCTTTCACTTGGGTGAGGACCCTGACTGAAAGAGCAGGTTCTCAAGAGCCCCATAGGGCACACTGTCTGACTGAGGCTTTTCCAAAGTTGAGATGTCCAGAAAGTTTTCTTCGTTTAGGTCCCCTTGCGTCTAACAGAGGGCAAACTCATGCTGAAGCTTTTCTGTCAGTGGGTTGTTATCTAAACTCTTCCTCAGTCAGAATTTTTGTTGTTTTTTTTTCTGTCTTGAAACTCTCAGGGTTGGGTGTGCAAGTCAAGTATATATCAGAATGCATTAAGGACTTCACTTATTATTATCAAACTGCAAACTTCTCAGCAGTACAATAAACTTAGTTTCCTTCAAACCGTCTATACCATTTTGTCAAAATAAACTCAACACCTCACTCGTTCCTATACGAGTTTTCAGTTTTCTCTCTTTTCCTCTATTTCCCATTATAACGCAATTTGTTTCTTCCTGTATTCCCTACCTGCATTTGTTTAGCCTGGAGGCTCACCAGGAGACGGTATCTGCTCTGGCTAGCCCATACCCATGTGCTTGTGAAATGGTGCTGTTCCTGCATGGGTAAATGCCTGGTACTTTTTCATTAAGGATCTGCAACACAGATTTAGCCCTGGAAGCTGCCTCAGGAGCTGTGGGGCTCTGTCTGCCCACAGTCACATTTGTGGGTAAATCTTCCTTTCCCAAGTCAGGGCTTGAGAAGCTTTTGGATGGGACTGGCAGATAAGCATCCCATTCCTTCAGATTAATTGCAAAAGAAATCTTTCATTGGGGAAAACAGGCCGAGATATTCCCCTGTCAACTACCCACCTTCTTACACAAAACTATTTAACCTTCTAGCTGTAGCTAACACAAAGAACCTAGTAGCAACCCTTCTTATTTCCCACACATATTTATATTTGCCATGTCTGTACTGCTATACTTTTCAGTAAAGAGGCAGCATGTCTGCCAGGTAAGACAAAGAGAAGTCTCCCTCCGCTTACCACAAGCAGTAGAAAAGGAAATATAGAAACAAAATCTATGATTAAAGGAGACAGCAAAAATCACCTCCAAAATTTGATTAAATGGAAGCATCTGAAGGCTTGTTAGCGGTTTTACCAGATTTAAGATAGGTATTTTTCTACCAACGAGAATAAATTTGAGACCATATTATTTGGTTTCGTTTCAACTAAAAAAAAAAGGAAAATAAAAGAAAAAACGTCTTTTGTTCATTGTTTCCCTGATGTTGATTATTTAGTGAGTCATAAGCCTTTCATTTATAAACAGAAATGTTCTTAGCATTTGAGAGGCAAAAAAATATTTTGTGCAAAACTCCTTTTGGAAGAAATACACTCTTGACTAAAAATATATCCCATGCATTGTCACAAAAAAACCCCTAATCCAGCGCAGAATAATTTGCTTTAGCATTAGCTACAGAGTATCTGCATTTTATGTCTCTTGCCGCATTAAGCAGGGTGCATTGTCCCATAGAAAATAAAAGGGGTTAGAGTGCCTCTTCTTTTATCTGCAAATTTCTGCCCTCTTATTTGTGACTATTTCCTGGTCTTTTTTCCCACCTGTATCCCATGAGCTTCTTCTAATTAATGGATGTGTGAGAGGTTGTGCTGCTGTGCTATGTGTGTATTATATTTGGTTCTTGCAAGAGATCAGTCAGGTGTGGGGATCTCACAGTCATGGTGCTCTAGTTCAGCATAAAATTTTCTGACGGACTTTGGTGTAATCTGAAGTCAATAGAAATTTCTTGTAAACCCATTAATCCCTGAAGCACAAATTGTCTCAAAATATCACTCAGTCTTCACCTAAGAAGGTGAAAACAAATTCTCATAATGTGTCATTTTTACATACAGAAAGCAATAATCTCAGTCCCATCTTTGAAGCAAAGTAGTTCCCATGAAATGCAGATTGAATCAATGACTTTGCAATATGCATGTTATGACAAAAAAGGGGTCTTTGTGCAGATAATATTATGAACAAATAAAAAGCTGAAGTTTTGACTTCCCCCTGAAATTTCTGAAATTTCCCTGGTGGAAAATATTCCAGATATCATCAACATTAACGATATATAATTAATAATTTAATATTTGGGCTTGAAATATTTGCATCTTTTGTCCCTGTGAGAAGAAGGGCTTCTATTTCCTGTCAGGAGCTCTGCATGAGGATTCAAGAACAAGCAGTTCATCCCATGACATTTCCTTATGCTCAAACAGACAAGGTGACACATAAAGCCCAGGGGCAAAGGGAAACCTGATAGCTATATAGCTGAGCTGCAGTCGGAAGTGGTGAATTCCCTCAACCACAGGGAAAGCTTCCTGTTCTTTGTAGATGAGCCTATTATTGGAATACACTTGCCTGCAGTTAATCTTCAAAGTAATTAAGTGGAAAGGAAGCAATTAAATCACTGAAAAGGAATTGCATCTGGTTCAGAGGGAAAAATCCAGGCCTAGGAAGTATTTCAGTGATAGCTGGATGTACTCAGTGTAAACAGGTATCTTCCTGTTTGCACAAATGATTAACATTTATATGCTAAGAATATCTTGTGGTAGTCAAATGAGGACGAAATGCAGAAGTTATCGTTATTGTAGCCTATGAAGTATCAAGAGGAGAAATGTTGATATATATTTTTCCCAGGATGGGATAAAATTGAAAACCATGCCCCTTATATTTGTATATATTAGCTCAGCACCTTGAAAGATGGTAAAACAATGTACGTTTACTGCTGTTGAGAATCTAGCTCAGCACTTCAGTAATCATATCCCAAAGAAGGAAGGCCATACAAATGAAAATGTGGGGCATGACTCATACAAGTCTCCAAAGAGAAAGAAAGTCGTCTAGAAAGAGCTTGGAGTGAGTCCTTAAAATCAAATGTCAGAGCTATGCAAAACAAGACAGTGCATTTTAAAGATTGACAGAAATCTTTAAATAAATACAATTTTAAATGTGTTGAAAGAATCATTTGCTATATAATTATCTTTTATGCTTGTTGGTTAAATTTATTAATTCCTGCAAGACAGCAAATACCAATGTATGTTTAAGGTACACCTTTTACTCAGAGTGGAACAAGGGATCCCATATATTGCTCCAGTATATAGTACAATTGCTGCAAAGCCATCAAGAGGATCTTGCGGAGATGTACTCATCAAAGCTCTTACCAACACTGAAAAGTGCAGGTAGTTAAACAGGTAGTTAAACAATTGACAGGTAGCTAAAGAGCAATTATGTTCATTAAAAATCTGTAGTTGGGAATAGAGATTCTGCTGTAAGAGCATAAGGAATCATAAGAGCTTATCTTCTCCTTTTCTTTGTCTTTCTTATGTTTTTTTATTTTTCTCTGGACCTCTGGTGTTATATGGTATCTCACTATTTTCACTGTTGCTGTCACCTAAGAAGCTCTCAGTTGGGCTAGCTGACAACAGAAGTTGATGTCCCAATAATAAGTGATCAACTATAGGAAAGTTAGGATAAGCTGCCTGGGACACACAATGCATAGTGGTAAGTGATGATTGCTATGACTGAGAAAAAGGAGGTGGTGCAGAAAAGAGAGCTGACACAGTTAAAACAATAGACTCAAACTATATTTGTGGAAAAGGAGTAGCGAGAAACAAGTCGGTAGTAGGAACTAGGATCTGAGACGATGAAGGTACGGGTGGGACATATAGGTGTTTAATTGGACAGAAAAGGTCACCACAATGTGACAGGTGATCCAGTGGCAAAGATATAACCTTTTTGCTCAGGTAAAGATAAATTTGAGCTGAAAAATGTGCCTGGATTGTTGACCTGAGACACAGGCATTTGTTCCTGGGGCAGGGAGATGGGAGTGAGGGTTTGGAGAGAGAACAACAGTACGGACTGTTTGCCAGCATATATTATATATAACACTCTTAATTACTTAGAGTAGTTCACTAGCTGGCAGAAAAAAACAAAACAAATCAAAAAAACCCCAAACATTCTGTGTTACATATGAAGGACCAAACTTTACTTTTGAGTACACGCTGGTGTGCTCCTATTGAATTAGCCCAGTTCCATACAGGTCCTTGATGTAGATAGCCCTAGAACCTTTCTGTTTATCTTCTATCAGTCTTTACCTTGCTTTAGTCTCTCTCCTGCTCTCAGAGAATGTAATACAAGATGTCAGTCAACTACATTATCATTTCCTTCAAGATCAGCCCCTTGAGCTACATCTGTATTACTATAATGCAGATAATACACTACTTGGATGCTTAGTTCCCCATACGCTACTATCTACCTTAATAGAAAGGATTCAGATTGCATGATATAGAATTTATTCAAATGGGACATATCAGTATGTTAGACAATTTAGTTGTGTGGTACTTAGTGTAAAATATTCTTGCATTCTTAGAGACATGCCTTGCAGCACAAGTACAATTGAAGTCTATGTGATACTTCCAGAAAAGTCCAATTTTTGGGACTAAACTAAGAATAGTCATGGCTTGACATTTTTTACATTCTACATTGCCATGGGCTGTTTTATTTTTATGTCTATTCAGATGTTTGCAAAAAGGGGTATGTCTGTGGGAAATCAGGTTCTTCAGCCCATGCTGGAAAGGTTCTCAGCAGCATTTGGCTTCCTTTATGTGAGGCATGGAGTAGCTATGGGGTAGCAGAGAAGCTTTGTATCAGGAATCTACATTCAGCTATCTGTGATCCTTGCCAAGCTGGAAGGCATCAGAAAAATTTCTGTTTGTTCAGTAGAGACTACTGAGATTTTAATGAACAAGCCCCCATTCCTCCCCCATGCCATCTGCAGCAACATACTAGAAATCCACTAAACTGTCAAAAAATTATGCTCCCTGTTTAAATGCAGGTACTGCAGCTGCCTACCATGGCTCAGTGAGATGCTGGGCATAAGGAAAAAGAAAGAGAGTTGGGAGAAAGGAAACAGCAGGACTTGGCAGTTAGAAACAAATTGGGAGCATAGAGGAGGAATGGGACCAGAAATAAGGAACATAATTTAAGACTACATCTTCATTTACGTACATACATTCATATATATATATATATATATATATATATATATATATATATATGAAAAACTGAAATACAGTTTATCAGGCAGCCTTAATAGTGTAATTTCTCAATTCTGGTGTCCCTTTCTATACAAGCTTGATGATCTTTTAGACTTAGCTCTGCTTGTCTGTGCTTCATCACTTACTGTTATTTGTAATGTCCTGGACTATCTGCAGTGAGCTCACAAGCACAATACAAGGGCTGCAGATTTGTACACTGCTGGATCCAGGCAGGATACCCCAATGTGTTACACATGGTACTAGATACCTTTGTAAAGGTGTATGAATTGGTGTCAGTGAATTTTTTTGGGGGGTACATGTTTACAGGGTGCTAAGTGCCATCTGTGTTACTTGAAATCAACAGGCAGGGTTTTCTCCCCTTGCACTGAACTCCATGTCTGGCTCTGCTGTCCAGGTCCACATTTCTCAGCCACACTGGAATGGCAGGCACCCACTATGGTTAATTCTTGCTGCTGCAATGGATTCAAGGGAACTGCTGTCAAGTAGACACAGACAAATGCTACCTTAAAGTTATTCAAGTTCGTGGTGGAACTATTAGCTTGGACCCTGGCTACTTAAGTTTCCTATCTTGTTCACAAATAAGCCTTTAATAGAAAGACTAAAATTGTGCCACAGCATAACATGCTTGGTGAATTTATATGAAGAGCAGAATTTGGCAATTAAAACTTTTTTCTATGTATATTCTTGCATGTAGAACCCTTATAAATACAATCTGAATTTACCAGTTCTGAAGTTGTATCAAACTTAGATGTTTACTATATTCTAGTTGTTTATTCATGCACTTTCTTCCTTTTCAGCTCCTTTGTACTCCTGCATCACTTCAAGTACATTCACTCCTACCTTAGCTTGACTGTTGTAAACAAATGTCACCAGAACATTTTGAAGCAAGTATGGAGCTGTTCTAGGAGTGTGATACACTGTCTGCAGGGAAAACAACCACAACCACAGCCATCAGGAACCCTAAAGGGCTAGCTAAAAGGCTTGTGCTAGGGGAGAATACAGGACTCGTGGAAGATTTAGGTCAATTATTTCTCTGTTCCAGAAGTGTCACTCTTAGGGATGAAATTGCAGATAATGGTGGGTAGGCCTCAGTGCTGTTAAACTTCACTTAGTTTGGAATGCTGGCAATAAAAGGCCAATTTAATTTACATTTTTGGCCTTTTCTAACTTACTATAACTGACGAATGACTTCCCAAAGGCATGTAGAGAGCAATTGTCTCTGCAGGATGCTATTCTGGCTACTGTGAAGAGGGAACAGGAACATGTAAACTGCCTATTGATTTGCTGTGGTTTTGACAACTGTAGCATTTGTCTTACTTTATGTCAGGAGATGTTGTGGCCGTCCTGCCACTATGCTGTGTGGAGAAGGTAGAACTTTGTAAATGTTGAAGTTTGGTTGCTTAGTCTGTTTGAGGGAAAACAAAAAACCACAAAAGTGTATTTAAAACTGCCTCAAACTGCGGCAACACTTAAAATAGAAGATGAATCAATAAATATATCAGTGACACCATAGAATCCCCCCCTCTTGTCTCTGCACCTGGCAATGAATGAAATTCTTGCAGCCTGAAAGCATGGAGAATTCGTGATTCTAACTTTTTTTTTCCTCACAAGTGTCATGTAGCACTTTGAAGAAGATGGTGCAGGTACTAGGCAAGTAGGCTAAAGCTACAGGACTAGTGAGCACAAGAGTGAATACATCAAGCAAGTAAAACTGGGCAAGCTACAGTATTTCATACCCTTATAAATCAGAATGATGGCTCAGCCTTTGCTTTGTGCTGTAGGGGAGGATATGATGCATAGAAATGAACAGATTAATTAATGAAGCTACAATATTTTTTGATTAAGGTTTTTATCTATCTATCTATCTGTCTATTTATCGTATTTTATCTCCATCTACAGGAATTTAAAATCAGCAAAAATAAGCTGCTCAGTGATGTAATTTGTATAAAAATTCAGCAGTGTTGATGTAGATAAATCTAGGCAATAATAAAGAGATTTTCTGGTACACTAGGTGCATGGTAACCCTACATGTAAAGAAGAGCAAGGCACAGCAGGGATATTTTCTGCTTGTTGAAGAAAAATCCCGGGGAAAGATGCAATTGGAAAAAAAATCATTCATACACACATTTGTAGATTGAAAAGTGTGCTGAGTAAATATAGGAAAAATTACCCTCCATTCTCAGACTGTCTGGCAAAATTAGATACCCCCTCCTATGGTTCTTTAAAGTCCAGGGCTGGTGTGACTGTTGCAGTCACACTGCATGCAGTCAGGCCTGGTGATGATATAACCTGCCAGCTGAAGGGGACTTCCCTGAAGGAGCCCATGTCATCACTTCTTCTCAAAACACTTCAGAGGCTTTCAAAGACTTTGGAAACTGGATATAACCAAGAGCAGCTGTTGTAACAGGTGTGTTGTTCAGTGATCCTTCAGGGTTAGATCCACAAGGGAGTGAAACCACCACTAACTCCAATTTTTAGGTGCTAGCTTGTGAATCCATGATCCTCATGTCCTTCTTTTTTTCTTTTTTTTTTTTTTTTCAGCTGTCATCTATCTTTGCATGTGCATAAAGCCCATCAGAGCTGGGTAGGTAGAAGAAGCTGCCAACTCAGGGCCTAAACTAGGATGTCCTTCCTGGTGAAGGCTGCCAGTGGCTGGGGTTTGTCTCCTGCCTGTCCTTGACCATGCAGACATTTCACTGTGCCACACAGATGAAAACAGCCTCAACATGGGAGATGTCCAGAGCATCTTCTCCTCTCAGGTGGCCTAGAGCAAGATGGACAGCCTCCTCCACCACAAGGCACAGCTTGGTGGCTCTCAGATGAAAGGAGGGAGTCAATCCCAGTTCACATACAGCAACCACATCATAGATAATGGAGCTACTGACAGAGGCAGGCACAAGATACACCTCCCACCCAGGGGATCACACAGTGGAAGTATGATGCATTAGCTGTGAAATATGTCTTTTGGTGATTCATACTATAAATTAAAGGTTATCCTAATTCTTTTCAGTACAAAATGTACTTTAAAGAATTATTCTTCTGCTATGAGTCACCAAACCAGTCTTCCCTTTAAGACAGCAACTGAGACCAAATCGCAACTGGTCAGGAAAAAGAATACAATTTAACTTCCCCACTCATTTAACTTCTTCACTTATTTTGAATTAGGGAATATATTCTGTTTAAGATTATATTTTCAAGGGAACTAAGCCTCCAAAAACTGAATTCAGGCACCCCTAAGTGCATACTTTTAGGCTATCCAGCACGGATACCTCTTTTGGACGGGCAGGTCTTGGTGTTGCCCCAGCCTGCACTGGGGTGGGATGAGGGCACAGCTGGCTGAGTAAGGAACAGCTAACGAGAGGAACTGTGGGCTCAATCATCTCCCAGAGCCATTGTCAGGGAGAGTGAGGAGGAAGTGGAAGTCTCACTGCTGCATGAAGATATCAGATGGGCAATTTGGGGAAAATATGCCACAAACTTTTAGGCATTCAGAGCCTAAAATTTTGTGGCATACAGCTGGTGCTCTCAGGGAAGCAGGCAGGGAGAGGCAGAGAGGTGAGTGAGTCGATCTTCTCTTAGGCTGCCTTCTTTTGGTCAAAAACTTTGACTGAACTGCATGTTCCTGAAAAAAACCTGAATACACAGCTTTTTCCAGGGGAAATATTTCAACTAGTCTTCTTTAATTTCTTGATTTTTAATTCCTAAAGTCTTAGAGCCTTAAATGCAACAGTGGCAGATTTTGTTTACAGGTATGATCTTCGGCCCATTCACAGATCTAGCAGTGTGCTATTTCTGAATGTTCAGATTAGATTTGAGGTTTGGGCACGGGGACAGAGCAAGACATCTTGATTTGAACTTGGAAGCAAAGGGTGAGAGGAGTAGTGGGAAGAACCGCCCCCACACTAAACTGAGTGTGAATGATATAGTTATGTACCAGAGCTGTTTCGAACAGCAAGGTCTTCTGAACTCTACCAAAGTAGCTGCAGTCCATCCCTGCACAGTTCAACTCCTTCAGAAGGATTAAGCTCTCACTGCTGCATTGTGTTACAGAATCGCATATTCACCAGCTATTCAAGCAGTGATGAGCCCTGGAGTCTATTCAAGGCTCAAGGTGAGGGGCTGGGTATGAGGAAGAGAATAGTTTAGAAAGATGAGGATATCTATAATAGTTTAGTCACCCCTAAGACACTGTCAGGCACTAGATGCCTAGGTGGGCAAATGCTATCTTCAGTTTTATGACTTTAGATTTGAAGATATTTTAATTACATTTCAAATGAAATGAAGATAATTATAGAAGGAAAACAATTCAAAACCTTTTGAACAAAGTAGAAAGACAAGAAATAAAGGAACTGTACATGTTGAATTTTACATGAGTGGAAAAAGCTTTTCTGCATAAACATTTATTCTTGAATTGTTTATATTCATAAGTCATTCAACATTTATTTTTGTAGTCTTAATGACATATGCTTGTTTGGCCAGACATCATTATGCAGACCATAAAGCTTGGAATGCCAAATTGCGTTGTTCTCCAAAGCATTGCTATTGCATTGCTATTTCTAACTAAGCTGCTATTGCACAGTACCGTGGACATGCTGAGATGTTCATATAAACACATATCATAATACGGGGGTATACTGAGTGTAGGAGATGTAGATGAAGAATTGATCAACCCTTAGAGAAGAATTTATGCTCCCGGGTCTTTTTTCATATGTGTGATTATGAGAATTTTCCCTGTCTGTCCTTCTGTTCTGAAAGATGTTCATGGAACTGACCAGCAGAAGCTTCAGTAATAATCCTTTTAAGAAAACTTTATATCATGAATACTCATAACCGCTGCCTGTTCAAGAACAGACGCATTAGTCACATAATCAGTCCAGTGGATGTTTAGGATTGTACGAAGGCAGTGTTGATGGAAGCGTTCTGGGAGACGCAGGTGGTGGCGGTAAAGGACCCATGATTCAGACCCCTATAAAAGAGTAGACAGTACAATGGCTCTGTAAACACTAATCTTTGTACTTTTCTTCAGGTGTTTATTACGCCAAACTTTTTTATGGAGTTTTCTGAAAGCTCTATATGCCTTTGCTAACCTGTTGTCTATCTCTTTGTCAATTTTACTCTCCGAGGAGATGATACTTCCCAGATAATTAAACTGCTGGACTGACTTGAACTCTGACTTGCCAATGAAGATATGGGGATGATGGAAGACTTCCTGAGGTGCGGGTTGGTAGAAAACTTCTGTGTGTATAATTGCTTTTAGATTGTACAGTATTTATTTTGTATAGTAATAAATGTATATATATTCCCTTCCCTATACGGAGGTGTTCCTGCCTGAAAATTTCTCTTCAGTGTTGAGGTAAACGGGGGGGGAAGCTTGGAGATTGGATTTTTGTGGGGTCAAACCCCCCCAATAACGCTGTTGCTTCTTTTGAGAACACACTCAGAATCATTCTTGAGGAGAAAAGACAGCACAGAAAGAACCGTGTCTTGCCAATACCACCTAAGAGACATTCCGCTGTACCTTTTGCAACTGGACTTGTCTATTTCGCATTGACCTTTTTCGCCATCAGCACGTTTGCAGCAAACGTGGGTAGGGTCCTTCTCAAATCTTCGTTCACAAAGCCTAGTCGTGATGATATAATGAATATTTCCTCCAGATTTTTCTTGAATGAAAAAGCATGGCCTCTCTATCTTCAGTTTTGTTGTGCTATGGATCTGCACACCTGTTGTGAAACACAGGCACATTTTCCTACTTTCAGAGAGGATTAGAATTTATATAGAACCATCTGACAACCTCATAATTCTCTTAGAAATGATTGGGTTAGAACTTTGTTTTACATTTTTTCTTGTTATCCCTTAAAAGGGCAGGATAGATTTCTTGGAAAGATTGTAGCAGCTTCATCAATAGAGATCTCCTAGAACTTGCTAGACAAAAATCTATTTCAAGCATCATAAACCAAATTAATCCTACTTCTGGTCGGAGTGATGAATTAGATAGCCCCTAGCACCACTTCCAATCCCATGATTAGATCATGTTTCTTGAAAAACAGTATATAATATGATTTCTGGTTCTGAATCAGTCCGTAGATTGACCCTGTTGACCAGATGGCCACTTTACAGAAGAATCAGAGGGTGTGTGGAAAAAAAAGGCAAGGGTATTTATAGGTAGATGCTGAATAAAACCTTATGGAGAATATGATGAATAGCAGGAGAGTGTAAAATGTTCTATCATCTGAAAATCTAAGAACTAACTCTTTAGCCCAGCACGTAGCCCCAGATGCTTCACAGAGATCAAGAAATGCAGAAAGAACAAATTTTAACTCCTCTTTGGGGTGGAATGAAAGAAATTTTAAGAGTGCAGAAACATAATTTTTGCCATTCTTCTCAGTAGTTTGAAGAGGAAAAAAGACACATGGTATTTACCATAGTGCTAAGGTTTTAGAACTGAAAAATAATGATTATCAGACAAGGTCTGGAAAATTTTTTAGAACATTTGTTTTTCACCCATTCTCTGTTAGCCTGTGAACACTGAGAATTCTATAACATTTCATAAGTTCAAAATCCTTTATGTGGAGTAGAAATTGCTCCAGCATTACTACAGCAGCATCTGGAGACTCTAAAAGAGTTTTTGCCTTTTTTGGGTAAATACAGACCTGCAATGCTCAGAAGCAATACATTTCCTCTAGAATTCAAATTCCAATCAGAAAAGCCAGGAATGACATTCCTAGTTTGTCTGGTGTTTGGTTTTTCTGTGTTTGTTTGTGTTTCAGTGATAGAATACATACATTGCTTGAAAATCATCCAGGAAACCTATAATACATATCAGAACTGAGTCCATTACTGCCAGATGCTCTTCTGTAGGTATATAATAATTTTAATTACAAGTAGAAAGTAATTTTACAATTAGATCTACAGGCTGCAAGACATCATTTGCAGGGATCCCATGATAGGTCATACCTCTGCTCATAAACCATTTAGGAACCATGAAGAATGGTTGTACATATATTTGTACTTATATTGTTTGCTTGAATAGCCTGCTATATGCACCTGAAACTGAGCTACTGCTTACACAATATATGGCTGTTCAGTATATTTGTCAGAATAGTATCAACGATGCTGTTTGTTGATAAGAAAAAAGTGAGTAATTGAAGTAGAAGGCTACTAGAGAGAAATATTTCTCACAATGCTTTAGTAGATATGGAGGGAAGATTTTGTGCATCAAATGTCTTAAGTATAGTCTGTAGATATTTCAGAATATTGAAGGAACTGCATTCCCAGCTTGAGAGGTTTGTCAGGAGAAATTGAAAATCTGCTATCTCATTTTAGAAGGTAATTATTGAAGTGAAAAACTTCATCAAATTAAACTGTAAGCACTTGGCCATTCCACGTGATTCCATAATTTGTTGTTCTACAAGGGCATAGATTACCATGATATCAACAGGTCCCAGAAGACTTAGCTTGGTTGACACAACTGGGAATGACAAAATGACAAAAATTTAAGAATCACAGAATATTCTTAGTTGGAAGGGACCCACAATGATCATCGAGTTCTTAAATGAATGGCCTGTATGGGGATCAAACTTGTGACCTCGGTGTTATTAGCACCATGCTCTCACCAGCTGAGCTAAGAAAAAACATATGGAGAACATTGAAAAGCAACAAGACCTGAGGTGCTTCCTGTGGCCACACAACATATCACAAATACTACATGTGGTCAAATCAGCATAATCTGTTTGATGAAGACATATGAAGTAGATGGAATAGGAAAAATATATTTTGTGATTTACATAAATAATTAAAAATTTTACACTTCCATTCAGTGTTAGAAATATCAAACAATAAAATCTACAATATATATTAAGTTTGTGGATGAACTGAAAAAGAAATTAAAAAAAATCTATTTTCTTTCATCTGAGGGAGGTTTTAGTTATGTTCAAGGCACTTCTCCTTAAACTCTAATATAAATAAGTTTTACTATCCATTGTCTACCTTGTAAAATATTTTATTTGCAGACAAATGAGTGTCTATACACTCTAAATAAGAATGTTTATTTTTAAGAAATCTGGTTGATCATTACTTAATTATTATGACACTTATTTATTAGAAAATGGCTCCAGTTCTTTAGCATTGTTTATCTAAGGAAATTAGTACAATGAATATAATTTTTAGAAATCTCCATGTGAAGAAAAAAGTTCCTGGAATTGATTAAAATCACGAGAGAGAGCTTGTTTGCTATAATAATAGCAGTTTTTGTTTGTACTAGTGCCTTATAGCACTTCCTTAGACAGGGTAGCTTCATCTCTGTCAAAATATATTTGAGTTTCTTCTATAAGCCATGCTCCTGCCAGTTGCCAGGCACAGAGGCACAGGTAGTTGTGGAAACTGAAGTACTTGTTCACTGGTCAAGTATAGGGTTCCTGAAGCAGATCTGACCTGGACTGAAGCATGGGTCTATTTATATCTTGATGCCTACTGGGTTCCCAGTTCAGCATTCCTGCCTTGCTGCCAATCCATGGGTTATATTTTCCAGCCAGTTTATACTGAGAGAGACCTTCCCAACTGCTCTGTCAGTTACAGTGGGAATCAGATTACGCAAACATGGCAGAAAGATGAAGTGCAGTGGAGAGGAAGGTGGAAACACTGGCTGTGGAAGGGACACCATCTGTCCAGCTGGAGGAACTCGGGTTTAACTGGAGAAGCTCAAGTTTAGCAATGGCTGGTTGATGTGGTATATTGGTGAAGAACAATAAAACTTGATTTTATGCTTAGAACACAGTGCCTTCACTCTTCTTGGCCTGTGGGAAAAAAATTCCCTGAATGAGCCTATTTGCAACTCTTCACTCAGCAGAGGTATCCCACCAACTGCTGCTTGCCACCAAAGGCTTCTCTTGGATAAAGTTTACACTGGTGTTTAACCAAGGCAAATGGCAAGGAGATTCAGAAGTCTTACTCATTCCTGTCTCTGAGCAGGAACTCTGAACCATCTGCCAAACAACAGAAAAAAAAAAAGGTCAAATTATTGCACATTGGAATATTTTTCAGCTACTCTTACCTATGTTGAAAGGTAAGCAGAAGGAATGTGACAGAATAGAAGCAAAAAAAAAAAAGGAATAGTACCCCCACATCATACAATTACAATTACAATTTAGTAATTAGAGTGCCTAGCCTGTAGGCACCCATCTCCCGAAAGAGGACAGAAGTAAGGGGTTTTTTATCTTACCTCTCTCCAGGTGCAGTGTGTGCAGGGGGTTATAAGCCTTGGCATGAAGCCTTTCATTGCAACTGAGGGACATCTTAGGCTACACAGCAGAGAAAGAATAAGTTATCAAGTGAAACTGAGAAGTCACTGGTTCCCACACAGGGCTTAGAAGCAAGGAGTGCATCCCTGTGATGCCTAGGACCTTGAACGAGAAGAAGATGAGACCTGTCTTCCAGAGAAGGGAGTGCACTATACTCTGAGCAGAGGAGCTGCTATTGCTGTACAATAGCATGAAGGCATGAAGGAATTGCAATTCAAAAATTTTTGCTTCAGGAAGAGAGCCTTTACCACAAAGCTAGAGACAGGGATTGGCATTGCACCTCACTCCCACAGACGTGCAATTATGGAATAGTAAATATCTGAGAGGGACAGGAAAGAAAAAAGAAAGAAAGTGGAGTAGTGAGTAGGCTTTCAAGCTGAGCAGAGTGCACTGGCCATGCCAGCACATCTCATGGCACCTGAGACATCTGAGGAGAGAAAGCATGTCTCTCTCCTGTTTTCATGTCTGAACTGCACTGGACAGTGGAGGGAGCATGAGCTTGCATGTGTGGGTTTCCTGACTCTGCCCCAAGGGGTTAGAAAACCCTGAGATTAGCTCGTTTGGTTAGAGCATGGTGCTAATAATGGCAAGGTTGCAGGTTCAATCCTAGTATGGGCCATTTGCTTAAGAGTTGAACTTGATAATCCTTTAGGGTCTCTTCCAATTCAGAATATGCTGTGACCTAAAGAAGTCGGGTGCTCATCCACATCCAAAGCCAAAAAAATTTGGCAGAACCTGTCTTTCATATAAGAACTTCACTTTCAGGATTTTCTCTGAGGAGAGAGGGGAAAGTTTAAATTCTATCTTCTTTGATTCAAAATCATATTTCCCATCTCAGAGATAAGTTTCCCGAACACTGAAGTGTGAATGGGAGGCGACATCCTTAGCTGAAACATACAGGTGAGTGAAAACTCATGTAAGGTTTACTGAGGGAAAAAGAGGAGATGAAGTGCGTCATATAGAGCCTGATTTGAGCACCCAGGTTCAGGGTCCTTAGTTTAGAAAGGAGGTGTCCTGGGCTACAATATTCTATGCTAAAGAACAATTTCTGTGTTTTATATTAAGAAAAAACTCAGCAAACCCCTTTATACAGTGACACAGGTTGGATAGAGAGAAGGGTCAGAGTCACAGATTATAATTTTCTCTTTGCAGCAGGGTGTGCTTCCACAGTTGAGACGTTATTGTCTCATTATCTCAAGATATAGTTTGGATCTGAAGACTGAATTGAATTGCAGGTTGTTTTACCTGGGTGAAAACCTCCTACCCTCCTACTGTGAGGCTATTAAAAGAAAAGGGACATTTGTTCTCCTGCATCTTGTGCAAGAAAGAGTGTATCCCACTATTTCTTGGAAGGAATTGTCTCCCATTAGATTGTTTCAGGAACTCTCCAGCTGAGCCTCCCAGAATAGCTATCATGTTAAATAGCAAATATTAAGTAGAGGAAGAATGCTAAGTAGAGCAAGGCCCAGTTTCTGAAGCTAAACAGGGCTTAGACATGAGCAGCAGAGACCTGGCAAACCTGAGGGTGTTTTAGACCCATATAAATTTTATTCTCCTCCTCCTTTACTTCTCAAAGTAGAGTTATGCACAGTAATATCTTTTAACTTCTTAAATATTTCCAAATGCTGTGATTCTTTGCTCTCTTTTTATGTCCAGATATCTTCTGTTGAACCCTTGCACTCACTTCTGCCTCTAGTTTGTTCTTTATTATTTGCCCCAAGCATACAGCTGAGATCCAGATTCCTAACTGCCTGCTCAGAATGAAGGTGAGCCTTTGGCTGCACTTAACCTCACCTTGGCCTGATTTTCCTCAAAAGGCCCTAGGTTAGGCCATATGTGAGTAGGGATTTCAGGATTGCAGCTGTGGCTGCAAGTGACTAAGTCCTTCTTAAAGCCCCTACTCAGCCAGTATAAGGTTGAAATCAATAAATTAAAGCCAGGAGGTTCTGAGGTAGATATGAAAAGTATGAGGTAAGGAGTTAAAATAAGTGTCTTGTTGGTGGTTCATTTTCATAAGGGGGTAGGAATTCATTCATGTTGGAAACCTTTGTTATGGGAATGTATGAAGTCTTTAATTAAGATGATTAAAATGGTAATTTTGAGCTCTGTTAGTTTAGAATAACAATTTTTTCTCTCCTCGCTCTACGTCTGAAAACCTTTAAACTACTTCAGTGAACTGCAACCTAAGTAATCCCGCTCCTATTTTTAGGGACATAAGCCCTGGCTTCAGCAGGGCCATGGCAGTTAGAATAAGAAGATTTTGCAAGTGTGGAGGATTAGCCTTTGCAGCAGTTGTATGACAAAGCAATATAGTTGCCAGCGATAACAAGGAGGAGGAAAGAATTTATCATTTATTACATATTCATATTTGCCTTTTTTAACACAGAAATCTGCCAAAATATATGCAAAATTACTTTGGGTTTTGTTTGCTTTTTTTTTTTTAAATTACTCAGAGCTTCCAGTTCCACTAATGTTTCACCTCACTGCAGAGCAGAATAGATGAATACTGGATGCCAGCATTGTCCTAGAATTGAGAACACTAAGCATCCCACTTTGGGTCTTGTCTAATCCTCTGGTGTGGAGTTAACCTGCTGAGACCTAAAAGCTCCTGTCTTCCTGGGTACTGATCTTTGTAATTAAGAGGAAAGCAGCTAATTAACTACTCAGATGAAGGGACATTTTATTATTCAGGTCTTAAGTATCTGTACTTGCTTTACTCTTCCTCTAAAATCCGGCTGAGCAAGTGAACTAGTGCCCTTAAATTCTATGACATCAGTCCTGCCCTGGTGAACCTGCAAGATGACTAATGAGAGAAATTACTGAAACAGCAAGCCGTCAGAGGATATCACAGAAGGCTTAGAGGTAAACTTGTTATTAAAGCAAAAAATGCCAACCTTCACCACCCCCCCCAAAGCCTCCCTCAAACAAACCACTCCAAACTCAAAGCTCTGTTATAGTCCAGCTGGTGAAACACACAGGGTTTCAGAACTAGCATGGATAACACAAGGTCAGAAATGTGTAGCTCTGTATTTTCACTGAGTTAGGATAAACGTCCCCTTTCAGTTGCAGGAATTTTCAATATAAATGACAACAGAGACGCCAGATATTCTTGGTTACTTTCATCTAAATGTTCATCTGGCACCGCTTACATCTCCTTGAAGTTCACTCTCTGTAGATTTTTCAGATATCTCCTTTATTGACACAAACATTCACAAACAGATAATTTCAGACTCACGTAGTTTACAGTTCCTAAGGGACACATCTCTCTTCCTCTTTATGTCACCTTATGGTATGAAGAAGCCATCAATTCAGACCATAGGTACGCTGAGAGAATACCCTATTGCTCACATACGGTAAGCTGCTGGAATGATTTTGTATCATTTGCCCCTCTTGTGGTGCCTTAGATCTTCTCTCAGGAAGCTGTTGGAGTCTTAAAATCCTGAAGGCTTCTCTAAATTAGGCCAACTGCTAGTGGGCAGATGCAACAGCCAATCAGAGATATCTGTAGAGGAAGTCTCAGGCATCCTTCCTTTTCCACACCAATGCTAGCTTCAGGGCCATATAAAAGCATGGCAGAAAGACAACATTCCAGATGCTTTGTTTATTTCTGTGGAGATTCTCATGCATTTTTCTGGAAAAAAGGCACTTTGTGTTTTCAACCCAATAAAAATAACAAACACAGGTGAATCTTCCTTAGTGAGTCTAACTGGGACTTAGTATGAGCAGTTTTGATCTTTAATCTTTTTCACTGGGTTGGACATTAAAAAAGTTTTCACCCTTTGATACAGACCCATGATCAAAGTTACAAAGGTATCTTTTGTGATGATATATGTACCTAGTGGGATTTGCAAAGCACATAAGTGATGTAGACACCAAATTTCAATTACTTTAGCAGAATCCTAAAAGAGAGAGAGCCACTAAATGGCAAAAATGTCTAAACATCAGTTATGATATCCCCTAAGTTCAAGGTGACAGCCCTTATATCCCCTTAAAAGGGTCCTGAATCCTAACAGAGGAATCTAAGGTCTCTGTAGACTTCATGGGAGACTCAGATACTTCTCTTTGCTTTATAGCAAGCAATCTGTGAATGCCTAGAATTAACTAATCACAGTTTTAAGAGAAATGTCTGAAATACTGATCGTTCTTGTGATTCAGGCCTCAGATTCAGGCCTTCATGATGTTTTGATCAATTCTGAAATTAAAGACCAGGTAGATTTTTTTTTTGGTTTTGGATTTGTTGTTTGATTTTTCCCTCCCCACGTACCTCCACCCTATCCCCTCACCCCAAGATTAGAGCCTTCTTCAATTTCCGCTTCCTTCTTCCTAGACTGCCCTGAGCACGAGTGCACATGATGCTCAGGCAAGGCCAGACTTTAAGCTAGAGTGAAAGCAAGTAATTTGATGTGAATAAATACCAGATAACACAAACCAGAGAGAAGGATTATATCAGAAAATGGGTTTGAGTGCTGAAAATAAGGTGTTCAACTCGAAAAGCAGATTTCTGGTCCCAGCTCCTGCTGTGAAGACTTCCTTAGAGTTTTTAGTCCATTGGCTAATAAAACAGTGAGAAACTGAGAATTACTGCCCAGGATTACCAAAAACCATTACACCTTAATATTCCCTACTGGATCTTCTTTTCTCCTAAGAATGTCGCTCAAGTTTCTTGCAATGCAGTGCAGGAAAGACAGTATGTCCCCAGCTGTCCATCCTGTCAGGATCATGTCAGTCTCTTGGATATGTGGGTTTTACTTCCCTCAAGCTAAAGGGTCAGCAGAATTTAGGGCTGTGTTTCCTAACTGTTCTGTCAAGGAAAATATCTACTTCTGCTGCTTCAACTGTAAACAAATGGAACCCTTCATTACTTTGGAAGTGTGCTCAATACCTCTGCTGGAGTGGGTTCTTCAGCAGGTGTGGCTTGTGTGCTAGCCATTGGTGTACCTACAATGGGCACCTAAAAGAACTCTTAATTAGGAGGCATCCAATGATGTTTAGATGCCTCGAAGTTTAGGTGACAGGAGGAAGGGGGGAGGATGTTGCCTTCTAATTTATGAAAGTTTCAGTTCCTAGAGAAGCACTTATCTGATCCTTTGAAGCCTTGCAAATTTAACTTTGGAGTTCTTCTGCCCTCTGAACCCTAAATAAAGAAATAGAAGCTTTTTGTTTTCTTCTGCCTTTACTAGCAGCACTCTGGATGGTTCAGTTCATCTTCTATGGAGCCTCAAGGCTTCATTTACTGTCATGGCAGTCCAGTCTGACATGTTTTTAAACCTAAACATCAGCATGACAATGCAGCAGAACATTAGTGATTTAGTTGTAAGGAAAAAATATTTCTGGGTAATTTCACATAATGTCAGAGACCCTATTCTGGCATAATTCTATGCCCTCCAGAATATCCTCTCATTAAACTGATTGCAAAGCTTAGATGCACTAGAAATTGAAAGGCAATGTGGGTTTATCACTTAATCTTCAATATTAGTTTTTCCCTTTTTTTGCATGGGACACTTTAGTCAGGTCTCTTCAGAGATTCTAAAATTTCTTTCCTGGTTTTCCATTTCAGAGTTGTCAGTGGAACAAGCATTTGTCACAAATCATTTTAACCTTAGGTCTCCCCATCAACAATGTACACATTGACCATACTCTAAAATACGTTCAGCTTTCTTTTGAATCTGTCATGACTTTGCTAATCTTCAGCTCACCCTCTATGTCACTCAAAAAAATTATAAGCCTAGAGAGTCTGCAAATGCTGAGCAGCATCTCTCTTTTTTTATTATTTTTCATTGCAGCAGAGATGTGTTTTATGCACAATCATTTTAATTTGTTTATCAGGATATGAGTTAGGCATTTTGAATAAGATAAACACTGAACTGAACTTTCACCCAAACAGGAGCTAAATTAATCTTGATGTTAAGAAAATAGTCTTTAGAAATGCTAAATCTCTGTTTTGCAGAAATGGGGCAATTTCACAAGAAAATGAGAAGGAGATATTTACAAAATCATTTATGTGACACACTCAGCTGATCTTCAGATTAGAATAGGCTTTTACTTTTTCAAGACTACCCATCACTGATTATATTGGTTCTGGCTTTTTAATGTGCATAAAAATAAATTTCTACAAAGCCGGTTCATTGGGTTTTTCACACTATGGTTTATTATATTGCTACCTCTTAGCTAGCTCCTGTTCCAGTGAGGTAAATCTCATGGGAGCTGCATTTAGATCAAACTATGCATACATAATATGCAGCTGACATTTTATATGAAGTGCTAACAGAAATGGCTAATTTTGCTTCTAGTGAAGTTGGTAAATGCAGAATAAATCCTGAAATGAGTATTTATGCATGGGCATTATTTTATTGTACACACATACCCTTGTGTGGCAGAAGTTCTAGGGACAGGCAACACTTCTAAGAGCTATGAATATGAAGACAGCACAGATTTTAGGAAGAATAGCAATTCCTGAAATGTAAGAAGTAATGGTTCCAGCTTCTCAGATTACTTATGCTAGGATAACACTATGGTTAATAGTATACAGGTTTGCTCCTAATAATATCTTCCTATTGGAAAATAAAAATTTAATGAAAGCAAAAGGGGTTAGATGAATTTGCTAATTTCACTGAAATGTTGGTGAGGGAATGGGAGGATGATTTTTATATAAAATAATTTCTTGCCTTAAAAATATTCTGTTTCCTGATCTGTAATACTTTGGGGTTTTTTCATTATTAAATGTCTTCTGAATTTTAAAAATGCATAAAATCAAAGACTGACAGAAAAATTCATGTTGTAAGGAACTTAGTCCAGTCTCCTCCTCATAATAGGCTCAACATTATACTCAGACCAGATTACAGTGTAAAAAACTGTAGGAAAAAATAAAATGTGAGACAAAATATTGTGTTTAATCATAAACCAAGGAAAAAGAATAAATTATACTTTCAAGACAATTTGAAATTGTCTGCTTTCTTTCTGGTAGGTTATGATCCAATATTGAAAAGATGAGTTTCCCAGGATGCAGAAGCTCTTTCAAACTAATTTATAACTTCAGTTGACAGCATCACGATGTACCAAAGCCAATACAAAAATACAAGAATCAGATTCAGCAACTGAAAACCTCATGTGTGAAAATTAGGGCTAGTCAACGGGGTTACATTGCTGAAGATGTTATGGTTGATTTAGTCAGAGTGAATGTTGACTTTCTGTATAGACCAGAATAAGTTTCTATCGTAGAAGAATAGCAATCCAACTTGCATGCTCAGCTCAAGCACAAATGATATGTCATTTCAACATCAAATGGAAAAGTGTATTCCAAATAGTGAGGTTACCTGAACTCTTCTCTTTGAATTTCTCTGCAGCAGCATTTTAAGACAGAGCTGAAATTCTGGAATCAGTGCTCCTAGTTCCCCCAACATGCTAAATCCCCTTCAGTCATCTGGTTCTCACACTCCTGGCATCTCTTCTTGCAACAAATCAAAAATTAAAAATTAACCAAGGATTAACTGCTATCTGAAAAATATAAAATGAAACCAAACAAGCCTTTCCATGTCCCTCTTCCCCACATAGTTGATACTGCAAGTTGGGAAAGGAATATTGTCTTTAAAAAGTCAACCTTCATGTATAAAAGGGGTGGATCTAATTTAAGCACCTAATACAATCCAAAATGCTTCCTTTTAGTGTTTTGACACTTTGATCAGACAAAATACTGCAAGAAACTTTGTACAATATTTTAATGGAAATATGCTATGAACAAAAAATTCCTGTTGCCAGCATGACAAGAAAAGACAGGAAAGGCAAGAAAGTAGAAAAAACCCCACATACAATAAAGAGTCAGAATAAAGAGGAATAATAATAATAAACAAGTAATAACAATGAAAGTGAATGAAGAAATAAAAAAAAAACCAAAAATAAATGGTAATGGAAGGAAATTAGAAGACTGAAAGATGAAAAGTGCAATGAAGCAGTAAAATGGGGAATTGAAAAAAATAGAAAAGAAAAGCAAATAAAAATGAATTATAGAAATCTACGTGAAATCACATTGCGCAGAAATAAAAAAAAATGGAACATCTAGGGAGATAAGGAAATAATCCAATAATAAAAATATGAATGTAAATTTAAATGTATGCTTTTGGAAGATGGGAACAGAAAACAAATTCTATAATGTAAAGTAAAAATGAAAAGCAATGGGAAGGCCAAGAATTTTGGATTAAATTTCTAGTTGACCTTTTAAAAAATGTTTCAGGCTCACTGATTTTAGGATTTTGTATTACAGCTGAAAAATCTTTCTGTGGTGGTAAAAGACCACCACTTCCTCAGCTGCGTTCCCGGTTTTTTTTTTTAACTCTAGTGCTGGAAAGACTTGTTGGAAAGCGTCTCCTGCCTGTCCTTCAGCTCTAGCAATGCTGACTCCGAAGTACCTGGGCTGAGGTCAAGACAGCCTCTGATGATCGTTTGAAGGTTTGGGTTAGTTGATCCACCAAAAGCTTGGGGGGGAACCAAGACCAAGAAAAGAATGTTTATTGGATTACAGCAAAAAGGCTGTTTTCAACAGTAGAAGCAAATACAGGACAAAGGGAAAGTAATCAGACCTGCTGACACTTCTGTTAGATGTTCATCCTTCTTAAATACTTGCAGTAATCTCCTTTGGTTCCCTGAGGAGGTGCAAGGGAGAACTCAACAAAGTTTTCAGTGGGGGGGATTGAACAACAAAATTTTACTTGCAAAATTTTAGAGCATTAAGGTAGAATAAGGTACTTGGCAAATTTTAAAGCAACATTCAATCAAAATAAGGCACTTTCTCAAAACATTGACTTAGCAAACTCCAACCCGTCCAACTTTAAGTTACCTAGATTTCGAAAAGAGGAAATTAGGAGAAGAAAAAGAGAGAGACAGAAAAGAAAGGAACAGAGAAAGGTTAATAATCACCGCTTGAATCCAATGCTATCTCAGCTGCTATAAAATCCAAAACAGTGGCTATGACCACATGTATCTGTGTGCCACTGGTTTTATCTGATCTGGTCTCCTGAGACCCTTCCAACCCAGGTGGGGCTTTGGGGCTTTCGGTGTGCCGGTGGCTCGATAGCCGTTCTGGGGCTGGACTAGAGACTCCAGGGGCGGGTTGTGGAGAAGTGCACCATCTCGCCTCTGCAGAACTTGCCCTGCCCTCCTCCCCTCTACTTTAGTTGTTTTGAGCCATTAATCATTTGCTTCAGTCTCTCACAGTGGGTTCTCCCCCACCATACTACTCATTTGAGCATCTGAAAACTCTTGTAACATAGAGAGTGATTATGATGCCCCAAGAGACTGAAAAACTTGTTCAATATCACTCAGAAACCCTGTAGCTTAGCAGAAAGCTAACACAAATGTGTCCTAATCCTGTATCACAGACCACTGGGTTTTTCATGATTCCCCCTGCTTGTTCCCCTAATTTCTTTCACCATCCATAAAGGTTTCCACCTACTTCATCTGGTTGCTGTTTTGGTCTTCCTCCGCTTCTCCTCTTTCTTTTGTAAGTGCCACATTAGTACCTGTTCCTTAGCAAAGCGGACAACTAGGGAAGGGAGCTTAGGAAAAGCAGCTGGGAGCTGCACAGAGGTAGTCAGTAAAGAAAGCTGGGCTAATTTACAGCCAGAGCATTGAATAACTGGCAGACACAAGTAAGGAACCAAAAGCAGTCAGTATGGATAACAGGTATGGTTCAAAAATGCTTTATTGATAAATAAGAGAAAATTAAGTGCCCCAAGGCTGTGTTGGCACTGATTTGCTGTTCCAGAGGGGTTGTTTATATCCTTCCAGAAAATACACATTGAAGCCCTGAGGTTCTTAGGAGTGCTACAATCTGCGTGTTAACAGAGCCATGGTTTTTCTCTCCACACCATGAACTATGGCATCTGCAAAATATGTACAAGCACCTGCTGTGGTAGAAAGTGAAGGCCGTGTATTATTGTGAATTGCCTTAAACACCAAAGCCTCTGCTCTCCCTGCCTGCTGGTTACTCAGATATTCCATAAGAACAGCAGGTCAAGGACCACTTTTCCCAAACAGATCACAGATTACCTTTTAACTTGTCACAAGCTGCTCATCCCATGCCTTCCTATCAACCTGCTTCCACAGCCAAGGAGTCTTGCTCTCTGCGTGCAACGGAGCCTGTGGAGCACAGCACTTGCTGTGACAAACCTAGTCACTCACCTGGCACATATTTTTAACCAGCGCTAAAGAAAAGCCCACATGGTGGGTAGTAAGATCAGTAGTGTCTTGTGCCTGCACTAAGATCCCACAAAGACACTGGTCTCCTTGGCTTCAGCACAGCAGCAACCATGGACGTAGGGTTTTTGGAAAACAGCTGGTACCCAGTCAGCCAGCACAAGTGTAGTAAGCTTCAGCCTGCAAAGGGTCTGTATCTGTATCTCCATTTCCTCCTATCATAGTCTTGCAAAATTGCTTCTTGAACCCTTCTACCATACAGCTACCTTAATCTAAGTGTATGCACCTCAAAATGCAGTTTTCAGCTGGGTTACACAGATCCAAACGATGCCGAGAGATAACAGATGAAGGTAGCCTGAACCACATCGATGAAGAAGGGTCTGTCTCTCCAGCAGAGCACTGTTAGAGCTTTTACAACTCCCAGTCTTCAGATCTAGGGGACAATTTCCATCTTCAGGGAGACTTTAGTATACATAGATTTCAAAAATATAAGTTAACGCTAGCTTAACTTTTTGTTGCATGGTTTTTGGAGGTTTAATCATATTCACACATTATATTTTGGGAGACTCCAATTCTGTGTGAATAGCATTTTTGGTCAAAAACTAGCAGGGTTTATTGAGTAAATATACACATATATTTATGGATATATTTTTTTAATCTTGTGTTGAAAATTACTGAAAAAGTACCCCCAAAGAAATAATAATATGCTGACATCTACTTTTCTTATTCTACCCCAAGAAAAATTGATTAAAACTGTCTATAAATCTCACAGCAGTGAAAAAGTTTTCTTTTTTTCAATGACAATTTTGTCCTATCAGCTAATAGGATGGGAAATTAAACTACAACATATATTACTTTGTTGCATTGTTCTTTAGGTATGTGAAAATATTAGCTTGTGGGGCTTCAGGAAATCTGGGAGCAAGAGAAAAGGAGCAATATAATTATCTTTAACCATATTAAAAGCTAAGGAAAAGAGTGTGAATTTGTTTTATTTAAACTAAACCACTCTGGCACCTTATGCCCTAAGCAACGCCATTTTAGCAAATTCTATCAAATGAAACCCAAGTGGGATGAAGTGCCAAATATTTTGCTGCCAACTCTGTAAATGCTGGCGACATTATCCTCTTATTTTGCCAGTGTAATAGAGGATCAATTGTAAGATGCTGCAGAAGATCAGCTCCATAATCATGAATTATGGTTTCTGTATTAACTACAAAGAAAAAAAATTAGTAAAACCTTTTGTAGCTTCAAATGTCAAGTTAAGCCTGTACAAGGGCGATAAATGTACTGAAGATTCATTGCTGTTGGCATTGTTGTTGATTACAATAAGTACAGTGTTGTTACAGTTGGGAAAAAGTAAGGCAAAAGATTGTGAAATATAATAGCATTAAATGATGTATTAAACTTTACTTCAGTGTTCAAAGACTTCAGTGTTCAGGAAAGTGGAACTGTATAGTATACAGTTAACATGAAAACATCATGACTGTAAAAAAATTAAAAAAAAATTCCAAACATATAGTAATGTTCTAATCCTGGGTTTGATTATTGAATATAACAGTCCACATGACCTGAAGGTACATTGATTTGGACAATTTGGATTACTTACAAGCCTATCTGCAAGCAACTGCAACAGGCCTTACTTTATCCATTGAACAAATAAATTAGTCCCCTTTGCTACCTAAAACATCCTTTTTGTTAAGTTGGAGAAAGCAGCTTGAAAAGAAAAATCATCAGATCCCTTGAGAACAAGGAAGAGGAAATTTCTCCTTCTTATTAAGAACTCTTGTGTGAAAAATAAGATTGGGACTCCAAGGTAGAGGTAGCATAGCAGTGGGGAACTGATGTTATTCAGCAAGGTTGTACCGTTGCCTTTTTGCTAAGATAAGTCTTGCTTTTGGGCAGAAAGGGAGATTCAGACAAAGCCACAAGTGACCCTGGCTTTGTGATTTTTATTGCTATATTTATGATGAAAACACATTTGTGCTTTAGCCTCTGGGGGGTATACCAAGTTCCTTGAAAATATTAGGTCAGCCATTGATTTATAGTTTTACTTCTGAAGTTTTCTGGACAAAGAAAAGTAAGCCCAGTAACCCATCTTTCGAAAATGTACATTGCATGTACCTTTCATATACAACATTTCAGTAAAAGAAATAGAGCTCTATGACTTGAGGCAATATTCTATTTACAGATAGTTTATTTTTAATTATCTTCTGCCTGTAATGGTTACTGTCAGACTATATCCTGCGTACACTTACACAGATTAGTAGTGGCTGAAAGAGAAATAAAATGGTTTGAGTTTTTCTTAAACCCTTGGCTTTTTTAAGGCTTCACACTGCAAATGGAGAATATGACATTACAACTAAAAAGTTTTGCTATGGAAGGCTGTCATGGAATTGCAACAACTTTATTGGTGTTTGGAAACTAATGTTTTCCACTTATGGCAATGGCTGATTGTCTGGATTTCTCAACTGGACAGTCGCTGTGGTTATTTTTCCACCATAGCTAGCAGAGGATGATACCACTGTCTAAGCTACATGTCTCAGTGAAGCCTGATTGCCTTTTCAGGGCTGGTTAGTTTTGCTTTCTTAACATCTGGAGGGAGTGTTATATGATTCGGACTTCAGCATAAATCAGATGAATTGCAATGTGCAAGTAGTAATTTGCATTTATGTACCAAAGTTTAGATTTTAGGATATTACACAAAATCCCAGACTGCCTCATTAAACGCTTACACTGTAGTATTTATTAACTGGTTTTCTGCTGACAGCAATTTTATCATACATTCATAAGGAGGAGTTGTACTTCTGGCATATATATATGTTTGTTATAATAATCACAGAATGTCCCAGAAGGACTATCAAATGTGCCTGTTTCCACAATCTGTTTATGTAATGCTTATTATACGCGGAGTATATATCTACTTTTCAAGGAAATTGCAATAAAATGTGCAAATAGTAATCTCTTTAAGGCAAAGACTTCTTATTCCAAGTGCATTGCCAGCAGTCAACAATAAAAAAATGAAGTAATACATATAGAGTGTTGTCACAAGATACATCAGATGTGATCACTGCTACAAGACTCCTTTACCTGAAGGTATTTTTTGTTAGGCTGTCCTCAAGAAAGCAAGCCTTTTGAATAAGCTTAGTAATTTTCTCTGCAGGGTCAGGGAGATGAGCAAATTAGAAGTTGCCAAAAGTATTTCACAGGCACCCACAGACTAAGACCTTATACTTGTCTTTAAACAGACAAAGAATCTCAAGTCTAGCAAGTAGACTAGAGACATGTCAAGTGATGAAATTGAACGTGAATGTAAAAGCTTTTCTCTGCTAAAAAAGAACACAGCCTTTAGATTAATATTAGCAAACCCTACTATGTCAGATTGCTACAATCAGCATCTCTCTGGGAAATAAGAATACATTAGTTCAGGTCAATATCTGCACTCCCATCAGACAAAATTACCTAACTGTCTTTGTCTGGTACTGATAATGACATTGTTAGCCTCCAGGGAGTTGACGTCACACAACTAAGCAACTCAGGAAGAGCACTGTGTATAAGTGAACCAGCAAAGACCTCTACGGGTATGGGCTGATTCAGCTGAGGGATGCTATTCCAATGATGCTGTGCAAAAATCCAAATATGCCCCAAGCTGCAATTAAAGGAAAACAAGCAAATTGCAAAAGAATGTTTTAGTCATATAAACAGTTGTAAGTGACCCATTGGAAAGGAAAGATTTAAGGAATAGGAGGGGTGCCTGAATCAAATCTCCTGTATTCAAATAACACTCAGATATATACGTGTGTATTTGCAGTGGTGATGGCTAATATTCCTTTCCCCTGGGAAAAATTGAAATCCTTTCTGTAAACTCTTTCACTGTTTGTATCTATCTACTTTTCTACATGCACCTGCCTGCCTACCTATAAGTACACCTATGTCTTCCAAATACGGCTAGGAGAAGGTAACTAAACATCCAAGCCCGCGAATAAGGCTAACTGTAACGTATTATCATCACTGAAGTAAAGGTGGAACATGAAGTCTTTTGCCACTACATAAAGAATGACTGTGCACTGTTTGCACACTGTCTATTTAATAAGAAAGGAACAGCCAGTTTATCAGAGTAATCATGGGGGCTAAGGTAGGAGGATTTTTTTGGTGTCTGTTCAAGGGTTTACAAGAAGCTAATTTTCTCTGTATATTGCATTTATTTGATTAAAAGAGAAGTTCAGTCAATATTGCTGCAGAAAAGCTGAGGCATGTCTGAACTCATTAAAACAGGGTTTGTACACTGACACTTATGAAAGACCTGCTGCTGGTGCTGCTGCAAGTCCATTTAGTTTTTATTTGACATCAAATTTCTTTACCTGTACTGTCAGAGCTTGTATATGAAGCTGCAGTACCATGAAAAAAGAGCATATCTAACAAGGAGCCAGGGATTTCTCAGATGACACCTGGACACTGCCTCGTTTGCCTGGTGTGTGATATAACAGGTCTGGTCTTTCATTCACTTTCTTCCCCATCTCAAAATGGTGCCTATGGTTTCTCCATGGTCTCCTCCAAATAGCTGCATGTGGGAGGAGATACCTGCAATACAGCTTCTCCTACCCTCAATCCACTTCACATATGTTTGAGATGGGAAAAAGAAATGGGGCAGTCACAGGTATATGAACTTGGCACTTGTGAAAGGAAGTAGCTCTGCTAGAGCTAAATCTTCTTCTGCCAATGGTTTTCAGCCCACTGGGCTGCCAGGAAAATCTACTGTCAGTGGATGCAGCTTACCTAACCTCATAATTGTGTGGACAGACTTTTTGTAGGGCATTAATGAAGGCTGACTTAACCTGCTCAGGCTCATGTCACCAGACTGCTTCTATAGCCTGGGCAGGAGCAGTGAAGCATGTAGGACCATTATGGGATCCTGTTTCTCTCTGGTGACTGCGGAGATGATTAGCCTCACTACACTAAAGTTAGCTTCCATGAAAACATTTTTAGTTGGACTTTTATCAAAATGACTGCTTCAGGGTCAAGCAGATTATATTCCCATAACTGTATTTTGACATGCTGTTTTGCTTTATTTCTATCTTCATGGTGTTCCTTAAGCACTGCCCAGAATTTTTAGAAGCTTCAGATCTAATCTGATTCATCTGTTTTGAATAACCTGGCAACATTAGCCAGGGAAGATCCTTTTTATTCCCTCTTTTATCTGCAAGCTAGGTTTCTAAAAGGATTTGTCCCACTCTGTTCATCTGAAGGTTTCTTCATCAGTTTCCTTTAATGAATTCTGAACACACTGGTCAATTCTGACCCTGTTTGCCAGGGCACAGAAGTCTCAGAAATACTTGCTTATTGGAAAAAATGCCAAGGAGAGGCTGAAGCATTGGGGCTTGGTTAAACTGGAGAGGAGTGTCCCCCCTGTACCTATAAGAAGGTGGAGATGGGCTCTTCACAGGGTTGAAAGGCAGAAGAGGCATAAAATGAAACAGAAGAGTTTCATGCTGGATAAAAGGAGAAGCTGTTTCTCCAGGTAGTGTCCCAGAGAGGCTCCACACTTGCATTGGAGGTTTCAAGATCCAGCTGAATGAAGAGCTGAGCAACCTGTTGTGATCTCAGAACTGACCCTGTTCTGAGTAAGGTCTTAAACTAGAGCTCTCCAGAGGTCCCCTTCTTTTCCCCTTGATTATATTGTGATTCTGAGTTTTATCCATAGAGAACCTTAAGCACTGCTGGGTTTAGGCAGAATTGCCTAACTAAACTCAAGGTGACAACTCACTGGATTTTTTTCATTATACTTAGGAGGAAATATTTAAAGGTTTGTCTATTTTTTTGAGCAAATATACTACTTCAAACTCTCTATATATGTATTAACCTGGAAAAGCTGAATCTTTTGCCAGTGAATCTCAGAACTACACATGACAGTAATAGTTTGAAATCCATTCTTGTAACCATATTCTGAGATTCAGGGTCCTTGCCTTCTTCAGCACTGTCTCTGTACAATTATTTTCCTGTGACTCTAGCAACAGAAGATTTGTTTTCCTTCATCGGGAAGCTGCTGAGCCCCACTCTCTAATGACAAAAATCCCTACCTGTGTATCCAATCTGAATAAGTCCAAATCCTGCTGCAGGCACTAAGCCTTAATATCATTTAAATGCCAAACCAAAATCTTTACCAAAAGAGGCAGTTGCAACATGATTCTGCAACCAGAATCAGACCTTGCTGCAGTCTCAGCTCTTTCGCTCCTCCCAACTCTTTCAGCAGAGGGCACCTTTGGATGAGAGAGGAATCAATCATCCTGATTGTGACTTGGAAAATCTTGTCTCCCACACTCCACTTCTATAAAGCACAATGGCATCCAGGTGAGCCTAAAGTTCTCATTCTCTTGCCCTTCTAGCAAACCTGCTATCATCAAAATGAAGGTTGCCAGGGTACCTACAGGGTTGTTCTCTTGGCAATATAATCCAGCACAGTGCTGCCGTGATGGCTAGGCAGCATGTAGGACACAAAACCACTCTGCCCTCTGAGGTTGTTCCCATGCTTTGTGGATATGAGACCACTTGGAGTGAGATAAGAAGAGATACTCACACAGAGACACTTTCTCAATGTCTAACACAGGTACCTGCTGCAGGCATCCTAAGCAGGTGGACCATCTGCTTATCCTGTCTTTTCTTCCCCAGAAACCTTTTTCCTTCAGCTCTCACCAAATTTTTTTGTCTTAATTTGTCTTGACCAACAGCTCCCAGGATCCACCTTCAGAGGTCCATCCCCCTATCACACATTGGCAGAATTTCATCTTTTTCTTCCACTTGGAGAAAATTTGGCAAGCAGAAAGCAGAAGCCCAGCTTTGCCCTTTTTAGTGATGTTTTTAACTTCCATAGAATTCCAGCTAGGCAGCCTACCCAGAGCTTCTGCTTACCTCACGCAAGATAATGCTACTGCAAACATAATAAACAATTTTTGTTATTTATCTGAAAATTATATTTTGAGGAAAAAAAAATTGGCATGTTGAAAGATTTACGCTGCAATGTTCTCTGTATCAGTGAATGGCAGCTGTGCCCTGACATAAAGACTGCTTTGCAGGTCCTGAGCATGGACTGCCAGTTAAGGACACTAGATGTGCACACAGATTAAGAATTAATAGGGTTTATAAATATATTCTGCCAGCCAAACAATATTATCTTTATTTCAACCTGTGAATGGCGTTTGCATGCCACATGTCTGTTTATATGTGTGAGTTTATATGCTAAAACAGTATATAAAGCTGTTTTAGTAGAATGGACAGGCACGCATTTCATATTTTGGTAATAAATTAAGCAACAGCTAATTTTGACTCCCCAAGTACTCATCCAAAAAATTAATTGGGAAATTTAGGTGCATATTCCTTTCTAACTGCGTTTATATCACAACTTATTCTTACTTGAAATCCTTGTGGTCACTTGTGATTTTTGAGTGTTAAATATTTTTTTGGTTTTGTTTTTTTTTCCCACCTCAAGAAACTATTGTTTTAGGATTAACAGAAAGAAATTTATATTTTAAAATATCTTTATTCTTGTGAAATGACTAGGTTTTCTATTTTTTTTAGACATACCGCTCAGACTTCTTTTGGCAAATATTTGTGCAAATTCACAGCGAAAATACTATTCAATATTTGTTTTAATGGAACATCATTTTGGAATGATAATTTGAATGGTTTTCCTGTGGAAGAACTACCTCAAGTAGCAAACACAATTATGCCATCAGTCTTGAGAGAAATTCAGTGCCCCTCAGGCAAAAATTAAAAAGAAGAATGTTTAAACAAGCAATCTGCGTGGTGTTTATCTACACATGGGCTCACATGCCTAACATTCCTACTGACAACCATGTACCTTTTCCCAACTGATTCCTTTCTGGTGCTTCATATTGATTATTGTTGTTTTCTTTATAATTTTTCCATTTGTATCCAAAATTTATTAAGTGATTTATAACCAAAACCATTGGTCTAAATAATCTGAATGCTGAAAATAATATTATAGTAACATGCAACCAGATACTGAAACATTTCATTGTGTAACAATTCCTTCAGGTCACTAGATTTGGCAACATCATATGTGTAAATTCAGAAGAAGTAACAGAACAGAAAAATACCTTTTCCAAGTTGACCCCCTGTCCTCATCACTATGGCATGTCAATATGTTCATAAAAACACTGATTGTGGAGTCTATTCTCTCTCACACATGGTTTTTTTTTTCCTCTCCTCCCTTCTATCCCCATGCAGGAGTTAGGGGATGGAACTGGGGGAATTTATAGATATAATTACTCTATAATATGCAATACAGTTTCTTTGTGAGACATATCAAGAAATGGCACCTTTTAATTTGAATGTAGAGTAGCTTAGTTCTTGTGAGAACAGGTCCTGTAATCTTTTAGAGACATAAGGGAACATGAACTGGGAAAAAATATTTTTTAAAGAAAAGTTTCATCACTGAAATACTGAGAATGACACCGATCAGCACTTCTTCTCCATGTCACACCTTTAGAATCCAAATGAGACTGGTATGTGTACAAAGTGACACAGTAGCTGAGTAAATTACAGTAACTACTGTATCTGAGCATCATTGCTCAGTGGCAGTGGAATGTAGAGTCAATTTGAGGCAGATAGATCTGGCAGTGTTTGCTCTGTCATAACCCTAATGTCATGGCAATATTAGAGTATGCTCAGCTCCAGAAACAAACTGGGAAGACTGGTAATGTCTCTCTAACTCAATATTAGCCCCACAGGTCTCTCTCTGAAGTGTACCAAGCTGAAGTGCATCTTTTTCCCACATCGCAGATGGCTCTTGTACAATCCCTATAACTTCTTTCAGTCTCTTATTCCCTTCCTGCTTTTCCTTCCAAAATGCCACTGACTATGAATAATTTAATTTGCCTGCCAGAGCTCTCCATCACTTTCTCCAGCCTTAGGAGAGTAACTTTCTAACACTGTATTTCAATGTCTTCTGGCAGAATATTTTCCATCTGCTTTTTAGATTCATGAGTGTGGGAGGGGCAGAGGAGGCTGGGATGACGGGGGTGGTGTTAAGGAACGACGCCAAGACATACTACTCTCGTTGAAATGATCTACTGTTTCCTTTCTGTTTCTACAGAGCTTGGTACACTGCTCTCACTTCCCTTCAGTGTGGCTGCTGTTCCTCACTTTACCCTGAGGTAAGGATAAAAAAGAAAGAGGAAAAGAAAGTCAACTTCTTAATGCATAACTTTCAGAATATGCTTAGGTTGGAAAAGTCCATGAAATAAAGCTTTTATCCCATTATCCTGGGCTTTTCATCTCAGTTAGGACAGTAGCTTGTATGAGAGGTATTTGAAGTATGAGCACTGATATGAATGGACAGAGGGAGCCTTCTGGGTACCCAGAAGGAAAGGGAACTGAACTCCATCTCTGCCAGAAATCACTCTGGGCATCGCTCTGGGAACTGGGAGGACAAGGAATTTTCTGATTATCACAAAAAGAAAATAACATAAAGCTGTAGCTGTTTTCCAAGATACTATTATTAGGAATAACAACGCAAGGTTATTTGCCGTGTGGATTTTAGCTTTTCACCTTTACAGTGAAGAAATCCCTACAATGAGTAGTTTTCCTCTCTTTGAGCTGGGAAGAGCCAATAAATCCTAGGTCTTCTCTACATCTAGACATGCCTTTGGAATGGTTTTCTGTGACACTTCATAAATAATGGGAAGCTGTAAGAGACATCCTGAAGCAGTCTTTAGGATTGTATTGACGTACAGTTGTATAATAAGAAGAAGCAACTTGGATTAGCTCATGAAATTCAAGAAACATGACAGCAGGCATTATGCTTATAGTGAAACTTATTAATGATAGATAAAATAATATAGTAGTCTGTTCTCCTAAAAGACTACTCAGGCAGTTTGTTGCCCGTGGCTGTGCTTGGTGTGGTGCATCCCATCACGTTCAATCACAGATGCTCAGTCTGGCTGTGCAGGGTCTTTATGTAAATGGAGACCTCTTGGAAATTCCACCCACCTTTGCCACAAGCCAGGGAACTGAACTCATTCTGTGGAGCAATATTAGATTATGGAAATGGAATGCAGAAATCTTTGTGCAGTTTTACTGTTGTTGACATGTAATGTGGAAAATGGCTGCTGATTGTTCCATTTTCTTCTTGGTCTTGTGCATTTCTTTCTTCTGAGTTCTGCTAAATACAGTTACAATTCATCTAAGTTATATAGCTTTTCAGAGGATAATTGATTATTAAATATAGTAGTGTTTTATCCGTATTATGTATTTTCTTTAGTAGATAATAATTTGAACATATCTGTGTGACTGACAGGCAACTGGATGAGAATTTCCCATTCTTGAAAGATGAATGTAAAATTATCTCACTGAGATGTTCATGGGATAAAGACCTGACTTTTCCTTTTGTTTCTAAGAATCATTAAAGCTGAAGTATGTTCTTCTATTCTAAAGAAGCAAACTTAGCTACTGGTATCTATGTGTTAATATTATACTACGGATATATTACCACTTTTTTTCTCCATAGTTTTAACTGAGTTTGGTAGATGAAAATCTATATGCAGCTGAGTAATTAAGTTATACTTTGTCAAAGTTAGGAATCAATTTGAATGGTAATTCAGAAGAACCTCATGCAATGTTTAAGTTAGACCATTGCTCCATGTACCTTATAGTGTGTACAAGACAAAGACCGAAATCTACAGCTTTGTTCTGTTTTGTATTAAATTGTAGAGTTCTTTTTTCCTTCTTTTTCTTCTTTTTGAGCATATGCCACCAAGCATGCTAATGAACCAGTCAAAGAATCAGCTGTACTAACAGTTAATGAGAATTCAAAGAGATTTATTTAGCCTAGCATCATCATTTCAGTGAAGATTCAAAGAAGATTAATTTGATTTGTGTCAAAATGGAGGAATCTTTATATAATCTGCAGTCAAACTTTCATGGATATATTTATGCAGACTTGCAAAGTTTTTCAAATTCATGTGTAAAAAGCTATGGAAGAAGAAGACAATATTTCTTTATATGTAAATTATTAATTTTGTGCATAAAATCTATTTTAGGTTTCAAATGTGTTTATGTCTCCTCTTTGGGAGACTTAGAGGATAAAATACTTCAGAACATACAGGATAAAATGTGGAACTGTTGAAATCAATGAGTTTTATATGTGATTTTAATGGACTCCAATATTCGTTTATAAAATACTGATGGGCAGAAACAGATAAGAAAAAACTGTTCAACATAATTCTTAAGGACACCCTACCATACCTCAAAGCAACATTTTTTCTGGAATACATATCATGAATACAGAATGCATATTAATATGCTATCAACATTTCTTCTGCTCTCTTTTGGAGAAGCTGCATGACTCACATCTTTCTCATACCCAAGTAAAAAACTCGTGCTAATAACGTCATTACAATGCACCAAAATTTCATGTACAACTATATTAAGTATGGAAAAGACAGCTGATTCCAACACCAGTAGGATTTGTAAGCACATCACTGTTCCTCAAACCTGATATCATTAGCGTTTCCAGAAACTGTGCATGGCATCCTGAAGTGGCTTTTCATATGCCATTTCCATGGCCTTTCATGCACTACTGCTTTCACACAATGACCCATATTATGTATGATGATACTGTGAGTCACAGATGGCTTTAATACAAAAAGCCTTGTGTTGAACCATTTTCTTCACACACACATTGAAATCCAAATTATTCATGAGTAACTGTACTTTTGTTAGACAACTTACGCTATCTAAACTGCAAATTCACAAGATTATTTATGCATGGTCAGAAAAGAAAGAAACTATAGCATACACTATCAAATGACTTGTCCAGCTCTTAAAATGCCCTTCTGGATTTCTTTATTTATTTATTTTAACTTGTTGTCTAGTGAGGCTTTTTAAACAATGGGGAGAAGTAACACGTGAATTCAATCCTTTATCTGACTTGTTCTTCACAAGACTTTAGGTGGACATTACTAAGTCAGTGGATGTTAATCCAAGACCAACTATGAGAAGGAAAAATATTTTACTTGATCCAAGTGGTTTTTGGTAATTGATATTAACATTCCAATTAAGCAAATCTTCCAACTGATATGTGTTTAGACATATAACATGAGGAAAATAGTGGATCTAGTCTTGTTTTTCACCAAAATGTCCCTTTCCCACTAACCTCACAGCACAGACTCTCTTTACTTCAGTATTCTTTAATGCTCAGTAAGGACATTTGCTAAAACATTTTCTTTCTAAAGGACCTTTCATGCTGTCTGGCTGTGGCCAGTGTTCTCTGTCAGACACCATGTTCAGCACATATTAATAATGTTACACTTCAGTGACAAGAAATTAATGTCATGTACTGTCCAACCTACTGTATGGACCTTGCACATAACCTTTTAGACACTCAGAATGAAATTTTAGCCTTGGCATTGCCTCAAAAAAGCAAGGTAGGGAAAATCCATTTTATTCTTAATTTTAAATAGTCACATGGATTTACTTTTTTTACTAACAGAAATAAGATGTGCAGAGTGATGCAGCATTTTTGACCAGGGAAACCTGAAATACAGTAAGCATGTGGAAAGGATACAAGGCTGATCCAGTGCAGCTCCCATGAGCATCAAGAGACATTCTGCCATTGGCGTCAGTTGGAACATGTTCTATGGAGCTCTGACCAATTCAAAATCTAATAAGAAACTAAAAAAAAAAATAATAAAAATAAATTAGAAATTTCATTGACAAAAGTAGTAAGATCTGTTCCTCCCTAAACCAAAACTTAATACTAAAAACCATGTTAAAAGATTGTGTTAGAACACCGGGATGGAAGAATTCTCATGAATCTCATGAATCTGTATTTTCTGATTTTCATCTCTTACTAACCCACTATTGCAGTTTTTTCCTCTATATTCTGCTTACTCGTTTCCTTATGTCTTTCTGCAGACCTGAAAGCCTCTTTTCTGATACCTCCCATCCTTCCATACCCCAGGGTTCCTGAATTAGTGTTTTGCAACTGGTGATCCTTGAGCCACTAATAGTCCACAGAAATCCAGACAATTTCCAATAAAAACCCTGAAAAAATACTGCAAAACTCTTACATATGTGTAGTGGGTTTCTGTGACTGGGTTTTGGTACCAGGGAGGGGCTACAGAGGTGGCTTCTGTTAGAAGCTGCTAGAGGTTTCCCCTGTCCCGTGGAGCCAACGCCAGTCAACTCCAGGACAGGCTTCCTGTCACTGGCCAAGGCTAAGCCAATTAGGAGTGATAGTAACACCTCTGTGATAACATATTTAAGAACAGAAGGTTCTGGCACAGAAAGAATTCCAGTCAGGGAAGAGCGGAGCGAGAACATGTGAAGAACAGTGTAGACACAGAGGTCAGTGCAGAAGGAGGAGCAGGAGGTGCTCCAGGCACCAGAGCTGAGGCCCCTGCAGCCCATGAAGGACCATTGGGGTGCAGAGACCCACCTGCAGCCCATGGAGGAACTCATGCTGGAGCAGGTGGATATCCAAAGGAGGTTGTGACCCCATGGGAGGCCCAAGACGGAACAGGGTCCTGCCAGAGACAGGACCGTGGAGAAGGACAGGACAGAGACCGTGGCATCTTGTGGAGAAAGGAGACCATGCTGGAATGGGTTTTTTCTGGGTAGGACTTGTGGCCCCCGTGGGGGACCCACGTCGGTACAGCTCATTCATGAAGGACTGCACCCCATGGAGGAGTGACCCACGGGACAGCAGTTTGGGAAGACCTGCTGCCTGAGGGATGGACTCATGCTAGAGAGGTCCATCAAGGACTGTCTCCCATGGGAGGGATCCCGTGGGAGCAGGGGAAGGACTCCTCTCCCTGAGGAGAGGCAGAAACAACAACTGACTGTAACCCCCATTCCTCCATCCCCCTGCACCACTGGGGGAGGAGGGAAAACATGGAAGGAAGGAGGGTGAGGGGAAGGTGTTTTTAAGATTATTTTACTTCTCACTCTTTTGCTCTGACCCTGTTAGTAATAAATTCAACTAACATCCATTTTGAGTCTGTTTTGCCCGTGATTGTGGATCAGTGACCTCTCCCATCTCTTAACTCATGAATCCTTCACTGTTTTTTTCTCTCTCCTCTGTCCAGTTGCATAGGGTAGTGAGAGAGTGGCTATAGTAAGTACCCAGCATACAGCCAGGGTCAACCCACTGCAGTATGCAAGCAAATGTTCACACAAAATTGGGTAAACAGAGGCAGTCAACTAAAATTCAGAGCTGACACTAGTTTTAGCTTAGCGATAAAGGAAAAAAAAGTAAAAAAATACTCTTTGGCTGTCCTGCGCAAGAGGAAGGTATTTTTTTGAAATGGCTAAGAAATCCTTGAAATAAAACTAGCTGAGAAATAATATGCTAGCCGTAACAACTTCATGACACATTCTTTGCCTGTCATATTAGGCACCACTTGTTGTGGCATGTTTAGACCTACCCATGAACTGACTGACTTACCTAGTGATAGAAAGCTGACAAGGGCTTCTGCAGGGCAAGTCGATCCCTAAGCCGCATTGGCACTGATCTGGGTCCCCCCCTCCTTTCTAGCCACCAGTCTTTACAAAACATACAGGAACATGATATCTCTGAGGCCTCTACTTTTGTCATATCCTGTTGTAACTGGCTACCTAATTAGACGGTTATTAGATGGTACTGACAGATGAATTCAAAGACCTTATTTACTAAAAAAACCATCTGAAAATAGAAGGATTGTAACAATGTTCTAGGTGACAGCTTCAGTACGATCTTAGTTAAAGGGTCATTTTGGAGCATAGATATACAAATAAGCAATCAGGTTCTTTTAATGTGTTTTAAAAGGAAAGAAGAATACAAGTAATTTCACTGACACAGGGAAACATAAAATCTGCATAGTGCAGTTAATAATGATGGTCTAAATATGTCTGCTACTGCAAAATGAAGGTTCTGTGTTCAGTCAGTTGTGTTATGATAACTCTGTTATGTAAAATCAGGTCATGTGAATGTAATGCCATTTAGTGGGATAGGTTATAAAATCAGCTCTGATCTGAACAAAAATCCATTACAGTTTCCCGTTCTCGCCTTGACAGGGGATAAAACTTTGGAGTGGCCTACATTGTCTGGGCTTTGAACATATGGTGATATTGTATTATGTGTTAAAAGAATGAATTTAATTTTCCTTGGCCCAGAATATAATTCTAAATAGCACTCACCTATACTGTCTTATGCTGCGATGTGTATATGTTAAAAATACAACAAAGTTAATTTTAAGCTATACAACCTGCGATCATTGGGATGGGGCTCAGCACAACTAATGTCTCAGTTATTTACTTTGCTTTTCAGCTTTTAATCTCTCATTGAGCCTAACATTTCCTCTTCACCTGTACCTGAATCAAAACAATTGATATAATTCTATCTCAGGATAGTTCCTCTTCCATGCAATACAACAACATTGTAATCAGTAAAATAAAGGAGAGAAAAAAACTAAAGATTTGTGTCTTATCCTGCTGAAGAACTGTTAAACATGGAAAATAATATTGTCACAAATCACAACCTTTAACAAAATTTCCATTTATTCCTGTTATTACCATGTGAAAGAAGTAGCAGGTTGCCCTCTTGCATGCCACCTGTGTTTCCAAATCTTACATCCTTGTCCTACATGAAAAAAAGCAAACTTTATATAACTGAGATCATACCTTTCATGGAGTGACCTAGAAGAATCATTGCAGTTTTCTCTTCAAGAGGTAAAGAGAGAAAGAATAATCATTGCACAGAAAAAAGAAACATTAGACTGTATTAGGGACCTTGAAGCTTTTTGAGGCAATCTACTCAGAGTTTTCCAGACATCAGATGTAGAATGTTTCTCCAGGCCTATGAAAGAGAGGTGACCCAAAAATAAGTAATCACAATGAAAGCAATGCTCTTAAATCAGCCATGACCTCAAACTTTTTCGGTGTTTGATCACAACAGAATTTTGATTATTTTTTTCAATTATGTGTAATGAAAGAAGTTACGTCCTTCTTTAAAAATGTACTGTTTTTTATAAAATATATAATGTGATCCTGTGCGATATAAGTAAATTGTAGAAAGCATAATATATTAGTTACTAGGAGGGATCATTACCCACTTAATTAACGTATCTCTTGAACTTCCTCTTAACATATACTGTGGATGGTATCATGTTCTAATGTGTTATATTTATAATCTGTCCTTTTTCTAGAAGTAAAAATGAGACTTCAGTACCATTTTGGATATAGAGATTTGCTAAACAAATTAGCTGTAAGGCTTCCCACATAATAATATTCCTTTGACTTTCAGACTGTGGCCTCACTTTTAACATGCATATGCTGCACATGGAAATACTTCCTATCACTTTGGAACTGAAATGAAATTATATTTTGAGATTTAAAAATGTCAGGATATTCTTTCCTGATTCTTCTGTTTCCTAAATTAATGCAAAGGGAAAGATTCACAGCTGCAGTTGTCATAGGGCCAGGACAGTGACTTTTCCCTTTTTTCCTTTTCTAAATTTAATGGAAAGTATTATAAGATTAAATAGTTTCTGGGAATAGGAAATGAAATTTGTAATATCAGCCTTTAGATACTGACCAGTTTCTCTAAGGGGACTAGAAAAGACTCTAAATCACAATTTAATAGCATTGCATTTGCAATGGATGCATTTCTCAGGACTCCAGGGCTTCTGGTGCTGCCTGTGGGGTTTGGGAAACCACTTATACTCTACTCATATTCCACTCCCACTTCGCTCTATTTATGGTTGGAAAAATTCATCTGAAGAAAGACTGTAATTCATCTGTTACAAGTGGTGTTACAGTCCCTCGTGTCTGCTTGGCTTGCACAGTGATATCCTCACTAATTTAAAAAGACAATATATTCTCCTCATCATGGTTCTTACATCTGGACCAGAGCAGAAGGGATGACATTTATGTGTTTTGCTTTCATCTGAAATTTACTTTCTAGGATCATTTGAAGCCCTGTTTAACAAAATTTTCAGGGTCTTTGATGACTGGTGGTGGTGGTGTCACTTTAAGATACTAGCTGTACTAGTGTGTTCAAAAGGCGGTGTCATCTGCTTTGAGCCAGAGCAAAAAAGGAAGACATCCTTTGCAAGAAAAATCAGTACTGGTGAAAGATTGATTCCTCAAAATAGACCTTCAGTTTTCCCAAGTTAAGTTAGCTATAATTTTTGTTGTTTAGCTTGTAAGCAGATGCATTTGCAAACATGGAAATCAGTCATTCACTTTTGTTCTTTCCACATTTTGTTTATTATTTTAAACAGTTTCTAATAATTCTATGAGAACTACAATTCTTCTTGGTCTCAGCCTTCAGCCAAAGTACAATTTTCTTAAAGAGTGTTTGTCTGGTGGTATTCTTCCTAATAGAAAGTACATTAGGAACATTCAATTAAAAAAAAAAGGTGTTAAAGTTCACATTTGATTATCTGATTATTTAGCAGTCTTTGCTTCTGAGATGCTCTTTTTATTATTATTATAATTTTCTTTATTCTTTGCTTTTCAATGAATATATTATCAGGCCTACTGGTTGTGGGTTTTTTGCCTGAAATAAAACTTTTTTCACATTGCAGAGTCTGTATTTACATTGTTTTGTTAGTCTTCTATGTCACAGTCTATTGTTTCTGTTGCTTTCTAAAAGGTCCCAAATAGGGTATTTTTAGAGTTGTGATTTTTGATTCATTTTAGCTCACTTTTATGAATTTATCTTAGATGACCAAAATATTTTTATTCACTTAAAAATATGGTGGTATGTGTGTATACTTAATTTAAAGCAAATAGCAACCATTACTCAAGCATAATGAGTAAATAAAACCCACAAAAACTTTCTCAAGTGATACACAGAGCATGAAAAAAATGAAATTGAATGATTGGTGTCTATGTTTGCAAACATGATTGGAAAGATTCAACTACAGTAGCTATAGGTACCATAAAGGAATTCCATAATTCCTTTCAAAAAGCCCCAAAGCAATAACAATGTCATTAGGTAGTTTGAATACATTTCTAGCAAAATAGAATATGCTTCAAGTATTGGAATTTTTTTAAATTTCATTTTAAGGCAAGCTTCTCTGAGGCCTAACCTTGAAGATTACCATGTTATATTGTTACACTGTATAAAATGATGTAAAATTTATTAAAATTAAAAAAGTAGGACGTCACATAATACACATGAAGATATTTTGCTTAAACATTTTTCTAAATAATATTTTGATTTTTTTCACACATTTGGTCCTTTTTGTGTACACTATTCACTTATATTAATACAGCCATTGATGTCAACCTTGTAATTCCAAGTATCCATATTCATAGTTGTCAGTGATGTAGCTTTTGTAGCTGAAATCTGCATTTAAAACGTTGACCTAGAAAGACAAAATAAATTTTCTTTTTAAAAATCACAAAATTTCATGTGTCTTTACAAATTCGGGATACCTATCAGACTGTGCAGCCCTGCTAAATAGAGAAAATGCACACACAGACTACAAGTACTATAAAGGAAGTGCTCCTTAACCACATTGTGACAGTGGAAATTTGGAGAGCCAGTGTGCTCCATTTGGGAAGGCCACTGAAATCACTAATACCCAGAAATCTAAGGATCAATAAAAGTGCTTCAGATATAAGACATTAAAATTTTATGACTACCCCATATTAGTGTGCTGTCTCACAATTGTTCCTCTCTCTATGGAGAGAAGCAGAGAGAGCTCCTTATAGTGACAAACGTATTTAATAGCTATCTATATATAAACTTATCTAGTTATTTATAAAACTATATAAGGTTTCTAAACTATATTTGTATCTCATTCTCTCAGCAACCATGCCTTCTGCTATTTTGAGGTGATAGTTGATACCCAAATAATTCCTATTTGCTATATTCAGCTCATCTTTATTTTTGGTCTCTTATAACTAATGACTGTGGGTCTCATCAGTTTGACGCTGAAAAGACCTTTTATTTGCCACATAGGACAATATAGATATGATATGCTTATGAAAGGGTAACAGAAGTCAGCAATCATGGACAAGGACGAATTCAAACTGAAGATTTTGTATTATAAATGAGGTGAAGGAGTGGACAATATGCTACCTGTGATTGGACAAAAAATCAGGACAGTCATGTCCTACCTCTTCCATCGTCTTCCTGTAGCCTGCAGCTCTGGAAATGGGCTATAGATTTTCATTTTTTGGGTGCTAATTTGGGACAGAAAATGAAATAATTCTCATTTAACTTTAGACCACTCCAGTGGAGATGCCAGTAAATGAGCTGGTCACTCCAGACCCCCTTTACAGTCATGTAGACAGAGATACAGTAGGGTGACACTCACGTGCTTTGTATGAGATGATTGTTCACTGATTATCCAACTTACAGTTACCCATATGGGTTCGAAGGAATTCTAGTCTTAAAACTCAATGTTCAGGCAGATGTCATCCTCACCATCAGCTGAAGCTGATGGAAGTTGCAGACATTTAGCACTACTGAAGACCAGAGTCCATTTCTGACATACGTAATTTGCAATGATTTTTCTGTGGTCATGCTGTGAAAAGCACTCTCATCTGTTATCATAAATATGTTACAGAAGGAAGTGATAAAAATGCAGCTTTAGATCTTAACTGAGCTACAAAACAGTTTTAATAGTTGATAAACTCTGTAATCATTTCATCACCTCAACTGTATTTATGACTTCTGAGAGGTGGTCAGAGTCCGTATGGTGATGTGATGCACAGAAGAGTCTACAAATAAACAAAATTGATACGAGTTAATTCTTCAATTTTAAATGTCAACACTAAAATATATTCACAAGTATGGAACTTTGTTCAAGCTTACATTAAATACTGCCCATCTTTAGCTGCTGAAGTTGATTCAGGAAGGCATTTTATCTGAAAATAAAAAGCAGTATAAAATACTGAGTATTTTACTGGGAAGTTTTAGAGATCTATCTATTTTAAAAGTTCATCTTTCTCTACTAGAGTTTTTTGTTAAGACATAAAATTCTGTAGTAAACATAGTCTTTTCAAAAGTGAGATTTATGTTTCCTTTTGTCAAAGCAGTAGATGTCAAGTCTATATGTGGTAGAAAGTACTCTACATGTGCATACAGGATAGAAAAAAGGCATGGAAATATTTTTGATTCCATGTTTCAGAGAATCCTATTTAATCTGCTAAAGGTTTTATGAGAGGCTTAAGAAACAGTTAAAAGAGATCATAGGCTGACTTGAAGGAAGGAGAAAAGGAAGAAGTGGAGTCAAAGCAATGTCTCAGCTGTGACATGATGTGATGGAGCATGGCACAGATTGAAGCAAAGGAAAACTTCGTCTCTCGAACCTCTGGCTGGTGAGATTATGTCTTGAGTGTAACAAGGGCTTCCCGATATCAGAAGAAAACAGATGAGACCTCACTGTGCTTTTAAAGGATGGTTTACAATGGTGATCTGTGGTTCATTCCAACTCCAACGGAAAAAAATACATACTGAGGAGATTGGAACAAAGCTTGAGGTTTGAGGTACTAAGATGCCTAGAGAGTTAGAAACCTAAATACCTCAGCTCTGTGTGGACTGACTGCATGATACTTTGCTTTAGAATAAACCATGAAAACAGGAAGTGAAAACTTGTTCTTTTTGCTCTGCAAAGCTATGTGTGTATTCAGCTTACTCTGCTGGTGCTACAGATGTACGACCTGAAGGTGTTATCCTGGACTAATTCCAACAGACTACATAGTGATGCTAGTTAGTATCTGTGTGAATGCGTGGATTTGTGAATATTAAAAGTCAGTTTTTTCCATCATAACAAAAAGTAGCTACTGGCTATTTCACAAGACAGAAATACTGCTGAAGGCAGTTGCAGCATCTCATTGTATTGGACTTGAAAAAGCACACACGTAGAAAAATGGCTGCTTCAGTAGAGGAGATGCTAGTGAGTTGTAAGATCTTTTCCTTTGCCTTTTTTTCCAGGAAAACTGTGTAGCGGCATATTTATATTTGACCATGAATTACATGCAAGGAAAAATATTTTAACTGTGACCATGGTAAAATATTTGAAGTAGTGCAGAGAATCTCCATCAATGGGAATATTAAAAACTTAGTAAATCTTTGACCAGCCTGGTTTACCTGGACAGCTTCAAGCAGGGGCTGGACTAGATGCCCACCAGATATCCCTTCCAACCTCATTTATTCTATGACTAGAAAGTTGGGGATTGATTGTACACCTAAGGCAAAAAACATCAACTTCATGATGAAAAACGGATTGAAGAGCAAGACAGATTTCTGCATATGTATCACAGAACAAGGAAGCCTATTTTCTAGAAGATTTTTCCAAATAGCTGTGAAAAATAGAGTTAAAAATACCTGCCTTCACCTAAAAGTTCATTTTTCTACTTTAAATTTCAGATGTATTTACTATTCACTTAAAGTTAAAATTATATTGATAATTAAATAAAAGATGCCTAAGTAGACTTGATGCCTTACCTTTAAGTTAAAGGTAGATGAGAAAGCACCAGTCTTTACAGTTGCAGGGTTTTTTTGTGCAGAACAGAAAGATGAAAATGAAAAATGTTGAAGAGGTGCATTGTTTCTGGGATACTTTGAGGTTTGAATGCTGACTAAGGCAGAGGTACAATAAAGACTGGACTTCAGCAAAGCATTTGGTGCTTTTCTGATGTCTTCTCCTGGAAAAACTGGCAAGGTACAAATTTGATGGGCAGTCTGTGAGATGGGTAGGAAATTTGCTCACAGGCTGCATTTATAAGGTGGTGATCAATGGTTTTTACCAGCCTGTCACAAGTGAGATCCCCCAGGGATCAATACTGGGCCCCATACTGTTCAACATCTTCCCAAATGGTCTGGATAATGAGACTGAAAGAACTCTTATCAAGTTTGATGATGACAACTGCATGGTAAGGTGGACACATCAGAAGGAAAAGCCATCTTACAGAGTGACATGGACAGGCTGAAAGAGCGGATTAGCAAGCACTCTATGAATTTTAACAAAGACAAGTGTGATGTCCTGAAGGTGGAATTCAAAACTGAAAGAGCCCGGCACAGGCCAGGATTTGTGTGGTGGGAGATCAGCCTTGCTGAAAGGGACCTGGGTCAGGCTGGACAGGAGTCAGCAGTGCACTGCTGCCACAATGAAGACAAATCAGATCCTGGGCTGCATCCACAGGGACATTGCTAGCAGGAACAGAGATGGGATCCCACTCTGCTCAGAACTTCTCAGACCACACCCAGAATGCAGTGTGCAGCTGTGGTCCCTACAATTCGAAAAAGATGTGGACAGACTGGATAGGGCCCAAAGGAGGGCCACACAGTTGGTCAGAAGGCTGGAGAACCTGCCTATGAGGAAAGACTGAAGGAACAAGGTCTTTTCTGCCAGCAGGAAAAGGTTCAGAGGGGACCATGTCACAGTACTCCAGTAGTTAAAGGGTAACTACAAAGAGAATGGAGGTTCTCTCTTCACCAGGATCAACTGTTACAAGTTGCACAGGGACAAGTTTCTTGTCCATATAAGAAAGTATTTTTTTCCTGGGAGAGCAACTTATCGCTGGAACAACCTCCTCAGGGATGTGGTAGAGACATCATTGTTGGAGGTTTTCCAACAAACAGTTGGACAAGGTGCTACATAACCTCATCTAGGCTCTCTTTTCCATGAAAGATTGGACCACATGACCTTTCAAGGTCCCATCCAACCTGATTCTGTGATTTTATGAAAGAGGAAGAGATAAAGCATATTTAATATCACTTGGAATGCCCTTCTGTGTTAAGGTATTACCTCATCAGGGAGCATGTTGTCAAAAGTTGATTTCAGCAAAGACTTATAAGGATTTGGTATCTGTGACCCCTGCTTATTTTCTATCTTGACTATACTCAACCAGCTCCTGAACTCATTGAACAGCTCTCACACAACTAGCACACACAGCAACAAGCACAGACTCTTCTTTGATCAATTTTCCTTTCAGTTGCTTCCCAGGCACTAAAACTGCAAACAAATGACCGTCAACACTACTCTTGCTGCTAATCCTCCTACGTCGATTATGGGAGGAAAGTTTCCCTGGGTCAGATTTGAAGAGGAGGAGTTTAAAAAAAAAGAACGTGGAGCTGGACTAGAAGAATTGATAATTTGGAAGGAAAGGAGAGGAAAGTTAGTAAATACTGGTCCATATTCCTCTCTGTCTGTTGGGACTGAACACAGTAATCTCAAATCTGTCTTTCTTTTACAGTCCAGAAACTGTACTGCCCATATGCTCCCAGCTCATGGCAGAAGCAGAGCTGAACGGGAGATAATTTTCTTTACTGTTAGTTCCACCCTTAACTCATGATACTGATGCCTTAAGCCCCTATTAGCTTTTATTTTTCTAATTTTTGTAAAGTTTTATAAGTAATAGAAGTAGATTTTAAAAGCAGCCCCTTATCCCTCTTCTTCCCTGTAGCACCCATTCCTTAACCCTCTTACCCCATTCCATACACCCTATATCAGCCTTACCCCCGTATCCAGTAGAAGATGTTTAGTCTCTTGTCAAGGCAATCCTGTTCTGTTTGGGGAACGCTTGTATCTTGGCCTAAAGCGCAGGACAGAGTCAAAGAACTGGGTGACTCTGCTCTCTGTACCCCGAAGATGATGAAGGTTGATGAAGAGAGGGTCCCAAAATGCACACAGACCCAATTTCAGGGGGTGGGCCAGGGGGTGGATCAGGCCAAAAGTTATGGCGTGGACACACTTGGGATTGGCCAGATATTGTTATAAAATGTAACATCTCGGGCACAGGCGCGCGCGTTGTATACCATCAATTGCCTTGGCACGATTAAACCCTTTCCTTATCTCACCCTAATTAACGGCTCCTGGATTTTTTCTTAGCACCAGCTGAGCAGGCATCAATACCATACTATTAAAAATATTTAAAGGTCTATAGTATTCCAGTCCTTGTTCTGACGTGTGCTGTTACAATTGGAAAAGTTAATGACATTTCAATTGTTCCCTAGTAAGAAAAGCTTACTGGAATTGAATGCTATATATCACTTAAGTGCAGACCACCTTCCCATATGTGACTAATAGAGTTGCATTTTTCTGTGAACTTATAATTTTATTCAGCTATCTTTATTTTTCTGTAGGAGAAAGATAGTCTTCATTGTCTGAGAATCTCAACAAATGATTCAAAATGATTGTTGATAGAATCACAGTGTGATATATTGCAATTTCCAGAAATCAGGAAAGGATGCTCTTGGTGTCTATGGTGGTAACTTTCTAGTAACCTTCTCACGTTGCCTGTAGTTAAAAAAAAAAACAAACAAAACAACAAAAAGCTTCTGGGATTATTTATTTATTATTCTAACAGAGGACTGAACCATTCTGGAGGGGTCCTGCCAGCTCCTGAGTGAATTGCTTCTGACATCTCAGTTGTAATCTGAAACATGGAACCAAATCTTGTTTCAGGCAAGTTTTACTAACTGGTTTCCTCCACTAAGTATACATTGTATAGAAAAAAACCCAAAAGTTGAGGAGGGAAAAACAGGCTCTTCTATTGACATGGATGCTTAGCTTTCTGCTAGTCTTTCTTGTTCTTACAGATTGGTAATTGCACACAGGAATCTGAATGGGTTTGTGGGTGACTTCACTTTCAGTTTCAGACATTTAAATTCTTGTGTGAATGAAGTTTGGTGTAGTGAGTTAAAGCAGGTCAGAGTTTAGTCCATTTGAACACGGTGGTGTAACAGAGTCCCACCTTCCTGTGCCTTTATGGAAGACCTGAGGAAAATGTCCCAAGACCTGGAGATACTCAAGACCTGGAGATACTCAATGTCTTCAGGCTTTACAAACGGAAGATCATTCTCTGATACTGAATTCTCTGTACTTCCTGTATAAATCATGCCATGTCTTCACAGTTACCTTGAGGCATTTTAGAATGTAGCTTTTTATTCATCTTTTATATTTTATTAACCATTATTTTCTTATAAAAAGACTGGATATTTGAGGTCTAATCCCACTACCGTAAGCCAGGAACAAACAAAAGGATATATTGTAATGCTTTCAAATTTTCTTCCTAATTTATGAAGACTGTGTGGGAGAAGACAACAATCTGTACCCAGGAGAAAGGCAGTGAATCAGCTTGTTCCTTATGGTGAAATGTTCTTTTAAGCAGCTGCTGTACCTTGTAGAAAAAAAACAACCCAAAAAACAAATAAACTCCAGATTCTACTTAAATCAATTTCATTAAAAAAAAAGCTGTTGTTCTTACAACAAAAATACTGCTCTGCAGTCTTAATGCAATATTTGGTATTGTTTGGAAACTTTGTATAATGCTCCCTCCCTTTCTATTTGGCTGCAAAAGCAATACTTATTAATCACACTAGACTATTATGGAAGTTAGACAAGGGCACAGAGGGGGAATAGTGCAGAGACCTATTGTCCCAGGGAAGAATCTGGGAGGAGTTCTTCCATAAGTGCCCCCACATGCAAACAATGCTGGTTGAGACGCCTTTTTAGGAAATTCAGAGTATTATCTGCATAGCCAGCTGGCCAGCTAAGGTCAGAGACAAGCAAGCACAACCCTCACTGCCTTTCTATCAACTGCTGGACAGAATGACTATCAACAGTTACCATGACTTGTCTTGCTCATCCAGTGTGCAGGGACAGAAGAAATGATGCACACAGAGTCACCACAAAGAGTCACCTGAACAAGTTAGGGTAAATCTAATTTGATCTGAGTTGGATTATCACTCTTGGTCCCTACTCTGGGAAGTAAAGGACAATATGGAAATGGACTGGCAAACTCAGGGACAGCGTAGTGTCTGTTCCTCTATATCTTTTCTGAAACAGAAACTAGCTGAGGATTTAACACAGGTATCCTCAACATAAATGTGTTCATTTTTGGCCTATATTTACTACCATACAAGTGTCATTGTGCTAAGAGCATAAAAACAAGGATTTCGGAACTTGATATAAAACCTGAGGAACCTTAGGATTATGTGACTCAGGAGACTGTTTGAACGGTCATTGTAGTCTGATATCTCTTCTTATTGTACCAGTGTGAGAAATCCCAGGAATAAGGTTGGAAGGTCTCCATTACTAGAAACTATTACCACTGATGTCTTTGCTGGGCACAGTCCTCTATGGTTCATATCTCTTGGAAGCCCTAGTACAATAATAGTCCTTTTTGTAATTGCACTTCACCTTCTGGTCGACCAGACACAGCAATGGCCAGAAAAGCTGATAACCTCAATAACAACTGTTCTTGTTCACTGTGGACATCTGCTGCAAGTCTCAAGGGACTTCCAAGGCTTTTGGCAGTGCCTCCATTCCAGATTGTTGTTATGACTACACATATTTGCATTTTAATTTATATGAGGAGGAAGCGTTTTAAGCAGTTTTTCTTAGTGGCAGATCTAGCCTTGGTCACCTTGCCTTACATGGTCATTGCAACCACAGGAGGATTCATCAGTCAAAAATAGCCAGGTCCTACTATCCATATGTCAGAGATCACCAAAAACTGTATGTTCATACTCAGAACTCTTTCCTGGTGCCCTGACAACTGTTGAATGAGGTATAAACCACTAATTGCACTAAATAGAAAATGGTCACTCAACATTTCATAGAATTATACAATCATTTAGGTTGGAAAAGACTCTTAAGATCAAGTTGCCATTGGCCTTCTTGTCCACCTGGGCACACTGCTGTCTCTTGTTCAGCTGTTGTTGACCAGCACCCCCAAGTCCTTTTCCACTGAGCAGCTTTCCAGCCACTCTTCCCCCAGCCTATAGCTCCGCATGGAGTTGTTAAGACCCAAGTGCAGGACCTTGAGCTTGACCTTGTTAAACCTCTTAAAATTGGCTTTCGTCCATTGATCCAGCCTGTCCAGATCCCCCTGCAGAGCCTTCCTACTCTCCAGCAAATCAACACTCCCACCCAAGTTGATGTCATCTGTGAACTTACTGAGCATGCAGATCACTGATAAACATATAAAGCCGACCCTAATACTGAGCCCTGGAAACCTACTTGTGACTGACCACCAACTGGATATAGCACCATTCACCACCACTTTCTGGGCCTGGCCATTCAGCCAGCTTTTTACCCAGTGCGTCTGCCCAAGCCATGAGCAGCCAGTTTGTCCAGGAGAATTGTGAGGGAGGCAGAGTCAAAGACTTTACTGAAGTCTAGGAAGACTAGTCATCCACTAAGCAAGTCACCTTGTCATAGAATGAGATCAGGTTAGTTATTTCTAACCTTACTCTTCCAGAGACAGAATTCTTTGTATCTAAAAGCAGGACTTACACATTTGTAATACATTTGACCCACTCCCAGCCTCCTCCAAACACACCTTAGAGCAGACCCATCATCAGGCATCATGAGCTACAATATGCTTTCCATAGAGCAGGCTCACTGAACATATTTGTGAAAAAGTCAGTTAGAGTTAGACAAGTCAATAGGAATTAGGCACCAAGACATATCTACAGATACTATTTTGTGAGGATTTGGATCTGGGCATCTGAAAGCTTTTAAGGTCCAGGACTTCATTCAGTGGTTTTGTCATGTTTCTTTTTCATGTGCAAGGTGTGGAAGAAAGGCAATAGCTTTCTTTCGTCCCATTTTGCAGACATTCTAAATGTTCTAGTTTACTGCAGTTATATACACGCTTTTCCCATCAGAACAAAATGAATTCAGATTCATGCAGTTGTCTCTACTGCCTGGGTTAAAATGTTTCAGAAAGTTGATCTGAAAAGCAACAGGAATAAAGTGATGATTCACCTACTTATGTTCATAGCTTATTTTACTGAGCCTTGCAATGTTTTAATTTGTCCCAGCAATACTCAGATATGTTCAAATGTTCAAGTGCAGCTGATACTGTGCCGTAGAGAACTTTTGTTATTGTGTTTAAATTCTTACGGGGGGCTCCAGCTGTAAAGTGAAGATCCAGGAAAAACATACCGAGGCCAGAAGTGTTTACATCCCTAGGTTGAGTCTCAGAAACCGAAAAATTGGAATGTGATTTTATTCCAACCTTTTACTTCCCTGACATTCAGAGTGGCAGCAGCTGTTAGTGTTGGTGTTAATGACTTTATACCCAAAACGACCCAGCAAGTGTCAGATTGTTAATGATTATGTAGGGTAATCATCTTTCAAATGCTTCTAAAGTATCTTTTTATTATTATTTGTATCATTCATTGTCAATGACCAGATTTCAACCCCATCACTCACAAACAGGCCATCTTCTCAGAAGAAATCAGACTGTTTCGTCTAGGTGGAGCAGTAAATTCCTCACTGTGGGAAAAGAATTAATTCTGTTATTTATGTTAGACATGGAAATATTTTATTTCAGCCATGGAATACAAGGAGTAACATAATATTACAAACTCTAATTTCTACATATTTGCTGGTATTCCAACGTGAATAAGACATGACAAACAATGGCCAGAGTGTTGCAAATACTTATGCAGGTGCTGAATTTTACACATGCACATAGTCCAGTGAAATTAAACAAGGATAGTAGCACGCAAGGAAAACGCAATGCTGATATTTAGAGACAAAAAAGCCAAATAAACACTACTGAGTTACTACCTCAGGATGTGGGCTAGTAATGATGCTGTTGTAAGAACATATTTCCTAGGCATACTTCAGAAGCTGGCCATCTTTCAGTTGTCTGGAAGAAATCCTACAACAGAGGTGTAATACCTTTCTCTGGGATCTATATGCCTCCCTTTCCTCCACGCTCTCCTTCCCAGTTTTCATTTATGAGTCATGTGTGTGTTGGGAGTGAATTGGGGTCCTGCTAGTGGCAGTGAGCGCTCAAACAAACAACAAGCTCTGCTCAACCCTGTGGCAGAGGGCTGGGGGTGAATCCAGAAGCTGAGTCAATGTGTTCTAACTGAGAGATTTAGTGGGAATACGTCAGCATCAGAAAAGTGATGGCTGGAAATGCATCTGAGCTCTAGGGTGGGCTATTTTAAGTATGAAGAATTAATTGCATCTGACCTCAGAATTACTCTGTAGGTTGGACGCTCTTGCAATGCGTGACAGGCTTGTCAAGTACTGAGAACAGTAGTCTGATGCATCAGACTAGCAGAGCTGGGCTTCAGATACAGTCTCATTTCTTTGGATGCTGGCACTCTATTTGCTTGGCTCTTTTAGAGGACATGAAAGTGAGCAGCAGTATCAGGGGAGGAAGCAAAGCTTTCACTTGCTCCTTTTTTTTTCCTGAAAATGTAGAAAGGTCTGAAAGGTCTCAGTTTTATCCCAATATGGAATGGAAAACCTTTTCTCAACTTGAACTTATTCCTGATATGGGAATAAATGGTTTACTATTAATTTCTATTCATGGTTCTTCATTCTTTCTATTTAAAGCCATGGATTTCATATTATGAAATCCGAAGTTCAAACACCTTTGAACACTGGTCCTCCTAGGAGATGCTTAGTTTGGTTGCTCCTGTGTGAATGAAGATGGAGGGCAATTGCCTTATAAAAAGCACTGCTTTCCTTCTTTCATTTCCACAATATTCCTTTGGCCTTCAACTAACACCACCCATTTAGGAGAAGAAAAAAATGATGAAAGCCTGTCATAAATAATTATATAGTCTTTCAGTCCTCTTAGCAATGTTCAGCAGTTATTTTTGAAGCATGTCAGCACTAATACACAATTGTTAAAGTGCTTCAAGTTATTTGTTTTTTGTGTAGTGGTTAACTTTTTCCACTGATGTTTTTTATTTGATGAAAACAATACAATTGACTGAGAAGCAAGAAGATCCTGTATTCCAATCCGCATGAGACAAGGATTTGACTGAGAGCCTGTCGTCCTAAGTGTGATTGCCCAGGCCAAAATTTAGAAAAAAAAAAAGAAAAAAACCCAAAAGGAAACAATGTTAAAAGCTAGGGAAAAAAATGCACAAATGTCCACTTATTGAATAATTGACACCTCTGGTGAATGAACTTGAGAAAGATGATTCATAGTATGTTGGTTTTATTAGATTAGGGTTATTGCTAATTAAGTAAGCAGCCACTGCAGATAAACGCTTCATCATCTGACCATTTTTCTCTTCCTGTTCTCTGGAATCCTGTGTCTATTATTACATTGTTGTATGCAGATCTTGTAATAGTTATCCGTGCCTTTTCTACCTTTAAATTAATCTAACATAATATGTTGCATGGGAACCTTCTGCCAAGATGTTTTTGTAAATGTGCTAGCGCAGTGTATAGCTGGCCTCTGAGAGAGCAGCACAGAGCTTTACCTCAGTGCTTCATGATCAGCACCATCGCTTCTTCATTTTCATGTGATGTTTAAAGTGTTGCTTTTAACCAGTGAAACTGAACAAGGTCTCTTTTGCTTTGTTAACTCAAGAATCTCTCTTGTGCCATGTTATCTCTAGAAAAGACAGAAGCTAAAATACCTAAGTCTCTTATAATTACTATCAAAATGTGACATCTGGTCACATTTGACTTAATTTGACTCAGCAAATTTTAATGTCAAGGTACAGAAGTTGCAAGAAATACTAAACTGGAAAAAGAGAAGAAAAAAAAGGAAGAGAAAATCTCTATGATAGTGCATTATTTTTAAGCATAGATATAATTTTTAACATTATAGGAATTCACCAGTGCTGTTGAAGAAATTTTGTCTGTTTATCTGACAAAAAAGTATTAAGAAATACTTATCAGTCTTTCACTATGGTTGAAAGATGGAGAAAAAGTGCCTAAAATTTTCTTTCCTGTCATCTGGCTGGGAATCAATTGCATTGGTTGTATGTTACCTCTGCAAGAAAATTAAACGCTGCAATTAGATTAGCAGAGTACTCAGTTCAAGCCTCACAAGCCTTGAATTTCCTCATAGAGGAAGATTTCTCTTCAGATGACTTCAGCACTGGTAAAATGAGTCAGAGGACCAGAAAAAAGTTCCTATAAATCTTGATAAGTATTCTGGGTAGGCAAATACCATATACCTTCTGCATAAACCACAGTTCAGTTCTGATTTTGGCCATGCAAATAATGTGATCAGATGAATGGCTCCAAATAATTGCATCTTCACTCCATTACCCGAGTCTAAGATGCAGTGAACGTTTTGATCTTAGCGAACAAAACAGTTTGAACTTCATGGTATTCAGCCAGATTGGAGTTCAAGCAGAATGGATATGTAACTGTCTGTACCTATCTGTGTAGATGTGTCCTACATTTGTTTACTTGCAAACACTGGGCTAAGTGAAATGCAGGTAACACGAGTTTCAAAGCTCAGGTAGGTACAGGAAGTGGCATTTTGAGAAAAAGAAAGATCACCATACAAAGGACACAGCTGTTAAGGAAACTTCCCTGTCTGACCATTCATGAGACTCTCTGGTAGTCACACTTTCACCACCAGAGACTTTAATTGCTGGGATCAAAGCCCCTTCACAGGAGCTCCAGTGACCCAATGGGGGCCCTGCTTGACTTGCTGCACACCCCACTCCTACACAGTCAGACTGGGTTTCCTGACTGGTTTGACACCAGGTTTCCAATAGCAGAGTCTCAGATGTCTCATTCCTTGAAGCCCTTTACTCATGGCACAGTAAACACAGAAACAGCCAGAGCTGGTGCCTCCGAGGAGAGTCTCCAAAAAAGGAACACCTGAGCTTTTTTACCCTCGCAGCCCAAGCATGTAAAACTCTCTCCTGAGTTCTCGGCTCCTGCCATGTCTCTCAGTGTCCAGTCATCTGTCTGGACCACAGGTCTCTGTGCCCTTTTTTATGCAAAGGGTCAGCAGTGCATGGCTCTTTACCTAGGACTGTTGCCACCTAAGATCAATCTGCAGCTCCCACTGCAGCTGCACACCAAGCTACCTGCACTGAATGTATTCCTCAACATAAGGATTCATAGAACAATTACAAATATTTAAAGACAACTTGCCAGAAGTCACCTGCTATAAAAATGAGCACATTTAAACAGACAGAATAGAAATAATATTATTTGAGTCCGAGGGCTATCATACAGTTGGTACACAAAATTAGGAATAAAATGGAAGCTACATTTCATTGGTGAAGAACAGACCAGTTCTAGTTAAAATTATTGTAAACAGAAAAAAATAGATTGTTGAAGATGATGTGTCACATTCAGGGCAGGTATAGGGGAGAGGAATAAAGAATGGAAGATGAAAATACCGGAGATGTTACTCAGAGCATCATAAGGGTAGAGATTAGCAAGTAGTTAGGATTAGGCTAGGGTGCTTCTCCCAGGTGCTTCAAACATTGTAAATAATTTAAAATTTGTATTTTACTTTATTTATTTTATTTTACAAGATTGTGTTAAAGTTTTGACTGGAGTTCATTTTTTTTTGTTCCCAAATGATTGTTGATCATTATGTGTGAGCAATGAAAAATGTGACTGTGTGGGCTGGCTGTAAATGAAGCTGGGATTTGTGTCCATTCATCACAAGATGTAACTCTTAAGTGCATCTGTTGTCTATTTCAAGATAATTTTTCTTATGGGTAGCTTTATGGACAATTGAGTTAATGAGGATCTTGGTAGAAAATCATCAGGAAAGAAGGTACATAGAGGCTTCAACGTGGTTTCTCTATGGTGGGCTCAGTCATGACAGAAGAATTACAGAAAAATAAGGTTTATTTCATACAGATTGGGTCACAGAAGCTTTAGCTTATGATTTTATACATCATGAGAACCCTCTCAATTAATCCTGCATGGAAATTTGTCTGTTGTCTTCTATTACTCTCTTATGACATAGAGAACTGGCTTGTGAAGTTGCTTATCCCTTTGCAATTAATATACAGATCCAAAATAGTAGCTTAGGTGAGACACTTCCAATGACTGATAGCACAAAACTCACCTTTGGAATACAACAAAAACCTCTCTACTAAAGTTAAAGCCTCTGAGAAACCCCCCAAAGAGAGAGAAACCCACAGGTTCTGCAGGGTCCTCGTGGAAGCTGGGTACAGAACTCAGCAGGTACCTGTAAAAGTCTGATCTCAGGCACTAGGATGTCCCTCTTCCCTAGAAAAGGAGCCATATGGTAGCAAAAGCCTACATGCAAAAAAGCCTGACCTGATCTAAGGGTCTCTAGTATTTGTTGTTTATTTATATAATTACAATGAACTTCAGAACCAATGGAAGCAATGAGCTCCCAACACAAGGGAAGGGGATGGAGGTAGGCATAAGCTTGAACGTGGTCACAGGTGTGAGTCAGTGGAGGGTATAGATACTTATATTCATATTCTCTGTGCAAATAGTAGAAGCTGTTTAAGGAAATACCTTCTCAGCTGTTTGCTTACTGGAGACTACTGTTCCTGTAAGTGTGCTGGTAGAAAGGAACGTGAATGAATCAGCAGCTCCCACTCACAGACCTGCATCTTCATGCAAGACCGCTTTTATTATCAGCGTCAACTAAGACGATGGGCTTGACGTTCCCATCAGGGAGATGTGGGCACAAACCGAATTATTCTGATTCTATCATGAGGAGGCAGAAGCAAATGGTCAGCAGTGGAAGGTTGTAAATTAATAGTCCAATATCCACCAGAGATGATTTCTCAAAGCCCTAAATTTGTGCGGAATTTGACTGTTCATCAGCTTCAAAAATCTCTCAAGTACTGTAATCAGAGGGTTGCTTATGGTAGCGGATACCCTTTGTGCTAGAGGAGGTCTAAAAGTATAAACAAAGATTAAATACCTGATTCCTCTAGAGGCTTAGTGTAATGAAGTGTTGCACTCTATCTTTCAAATGTTTCACAGTGGACCTCAATGCACTGTTTTTCAATACATTTCTGAGATGCGTTTAGTCTTCTAGAAATTGCTGCGCTATTTTTGCATATTCAGATCTATGTATCATTCCAGTTTGGAAAGGCCAACTGTTCTCTCTGTTTCCATATGAAGATAGAATGAATCAGTGTTACTTCCATCCGTATTGCCATTCCCCCAAATGCTTTCACAGATGTACTAGGAACATGGAGTTCTGCAGTCTGTAACAGTAATACCCTAGACTGGGATGCTTACAAAAACCACCCTGCAGGAACTGTGCAGTTATAAGTAACTCAAGGCTGGTAGGAGTTATCACATGTTGCATGAGGAAAGATCCCATGAGGCTGCTCAGGTGATAGCAAATCTTTAACAGGAAAAAAATTTAACAGAAGCAAAATTTCACTGAAGGTTTCCAGCAATCTGTTTTGCATCCTTAGGAGAAGAAAGTTACTGTGTCTCCAAGAGAGGCCAGCCCAGTACTTACTAGGTGACTATAAGGAAATATTATTGGTCAGCGTATCACCTCTTTTCAATTTCTGGTGTGCATTTTAGCTTGCTGTCAGGAAGCCTGGTACAACTCCACATATTCTCTTCTCCTCAGATGCATGTTAGAAATCCAGCATATATTCCTACGTATAAGAAGAGTGCTGATTTTATATCAAGCCTGCTGTGAGAATGAGTTCACATCACAGCATCATTGCATGTCACTGGTAATAGCTCAGCACAGGTATCAGTGTGAGCTAAGAATGGAACAACTAATTAAATCTACATTCCTGATGACAAAATTGGTGAAGGTAAAAAAGTGCTGTGGCCAGATGATGAAGACAGGAGGGAGAGGAAGGTCTTCAGCTGGTAGACCTTCAAACTCAGCCTGGGCATTTTCTTCTTGACACTTCAATAGCAATAACATCAATAACAGTTAGGAGTGAAGTGTAACATAAGAGTTAAGAATAAAATGAAGACCACGTAAGCCTTCCCTATCTGTGAGACACTTAGACTCCACCAGCTGTGCTGGCTGGCTTCCTACATCTGGGCTCCAAAATGGGTAACAAGAAAACTCTGAGAGACCTATTTTAAGAACTCTGGCACCAAGCAGAGTGGAGAAAGGGAAAAAAAAAAAGAAAAAGAAAGAAAAAATCCCAACTCTCCACTTCTTTACTGAAATCAGTCTGTTGAAAGCATTTCTGTTTGGCTGCCACAGCTCACCAAGCAGCCTAATGTGCCAGCTATTAGTACCCAGCAGAGAGCATGCTTGCAACTATTCAGCAAAACTATCACATGTCCTTAGCTAGGAAAGAGGGATCAGCTGCCGAACACTGGAGCTGATGAAGAGCAGAGCTATTAAAGCAAGCAATAAAAAAAACAAACATACAACCCCTCCAAAAAACAAAACAACCCCCCCCCCAACCCAGAATGGAGACTGATTTTTATTATTATTTTTTTAACCTAATGGATGACATTTATAACTGGAAAGTATGAGTCAGTCTGCTGTGCCAGCATGGGGTCTTTATGATGTTTTCATCTTATTTGTTCTTCCTCCTTGGCTAGGACCGTTCTGTCTTGTTGATTTGTAAGTTTTAGCTTCCTTGCAGTATTTAGGAGATGGGCATGCATGTGTATTTGTATATGCATATAAGTAGTGATCTTAGCTCAGTGAAATGGAAGTAAAGAGCTAAACCACTCAGAAATTTTTTAGCGAGTAGTGACACTACTTTACAGTACTGGGACCTCTTAGATAAATTATTGCTGCCAAAGTGTCGTTGCTGCCAAATGTGGCAGTGATGTGGATGTGGGAGGCAACCACCCACTTGCTGGTGAGGAAAAAATGAACACAGCTCCCTCTCTGCAACCACTAATCTAACCCAAAAATCTTTAAAAACAGTGTACTGTTTGTCCTGTTGTACCACACGAGCAAATAGAATCCATTTGACAGAGAGCTTCTCTGTAATACTGCATTTCTAGCATGTAACCAAGAAACAAAATTATACTACTTGTTGCGATGGTATTAGAGTCTGGTTACCTCAGAAACAACACACCCAATTCTAGATTCTGACTCCAGAAAGTTCTCTTTCAGCCCTGAAGCATTTCCCAGGATGAATACATCAAGGAATGCCTGGTATTGGAAAGTCCTCTTCTGACATAAAGCCAGCATTATTTTATGGCAGCTTCTCCTACATTGCAATTCCCTTACACAGGATTCACATTGTGACAAGCGAACTCCTGCTAGCAGAGTAATTCCCAAGACCCATCCAAGGTAATGTCAGCTAGCCACAGTTACCTGAGCTAGCACAGCAGCTGGGTCCCCCCACAGGTTCCTGAGGACACGGGGAGGTGCAAGGGGCCCATAGAACCCTTACCTTCCCTTTCCCACAACTGATATGGGTCATGCTCAGCACAGCTGAAAATTGAGCCCTCAGGCAGGGAGCTGTAATGAATTCACTAGATTAGGCAGTGAAAGTCAGTGTGAACAAAACAACCAGCTGGCTCAAGAATATTTTGCGTTAGCATAAAAATGGTATGGGAGGGGAGGCAAAAAGCTTTAAAACCAACCCCCTTTCATTCCTGTGAAGATCATGCTCATTTATTCTTTTATACATATTTCTATAGTCTACATATAGCTGTGAAAGTGAAAAGAAATAAAGGTATTTTCATCCTCTATGTACTGTTACAGTCATTAAAGATAGTAGACTGTGCCCTCATTTGAGAACGATACACCTTGGTAAAAAACTGTTCATGGAGGAATTCTACTTGAAGCTCTGGGGTGTCACTTTTTTTTTCTTTTTTTTTCCCTTTCATAATGAGTATTGGAATTCAACTCTGTAGTTCAGCGCTTTGTAGTTCTTTTTTAATTCTGGACAATTAAAAGTGTTTCTAAGTATTTATAATCAGTATTCCTAAAAAATCTAAAATAATAAAATAATATACATAGAGTAATACAATTCCAAAATCAGGAATTGAAAAGGTGTTTTAGCTTTGTTACCGGAAGTGGAACAATAATTTCTACATAGACTAGCATGACAGACTAGACTAGACTGCAGTTTATTTCTTTGCTTTTGTCCTATGATTAGGATTGTGTTGAAACCTTGTATTTCAAAATGTTGCTTTTTCTTTATCTGAGAGGTGATTTTTCATGTGAGCCAATCCACCCACACTTTTCCTGCGATTATCCTCAAGAAATAGGAAGAAAATTCCATACGGTGTGCATACCCAATAGCATCACGAGCCTAGTTTTTCTTGATTAATAGTTTTCCTTCCTTTCCATTTCCTAAGAAATGTGTATTCCCATGAGGTGCTTTTCGAAAATATATTACTCTACTGGAGGAATCTCTCTTATGGATGCCACTTTTACCACAAAAAGACATTGACTAAAACAGCCTCACATTTGGCATTTGAAGGAGTGAAAGGCAACACTTAGGAATTCCTGCATGGCGTTGCCCTCACAATCTCCTGAGGAAATCCAGCGTAAAATACAGTATGTGCTGAGAACAGGCTGGGGCACCTAAATATGGATTGCTTTTGGCTTCAGCTATTCAGAAATCCCCGGAACAGGTGCCAAATTAAGTCACCCTACTAGCTACTTTCCATGGCTGAAGGTCAGCAATAGTTAACACAGAGAAGAATTTGGATAGCACATCTCACAATTCAAGAGCACTGTGACTGCTCAAACATACCAATGCATTCTTACCTCAGAAAACCTCAAGTGTAGAGCAGTTTCTCTTTCCTTTGACATGGAAGCAGTTTACATCTGGTAAGGAAAACGTATTAGTCTTTTGTATCAATGTGAATTTATGCCACATTTCCCATCTATTTATAACTCAAGCATTCTAAATTAGAACTATTAGATGTAAATATATTATAATCTGACAGAAGGCAAAATAATCCATAAATCTGATTTGGAAAAGAGAAATATTCATTCATATATAGCTGACAGTTCTACAGTTGCAATTTCAGAAACATGATTTTTTCAAAGAACTGCTGACAATCCACGTTAAACTTTGAGAATTAGTATGTTTAGCCATACTTTTGCTCCCATTTGAATTCTACTTTGTTGTCAGCTTGTTTCTTATTGTGTTCTCTGTTTCTTAGAACACTTGCATTAATAGAGAAGTTTTGTTTCTTGAAAGCTTTTTGATCTCCTTTTCATTTCCTACCTAAAATTATAACTCTTTCTGGGTGACATCACCCATTAGATGCAGTGAAAAGAATTCTGATAAATGGCTGAATAAAGAATTATTGATATCAACTGGAAAATAGCCAGCTGGAACTGATAAACTCTCAAAAAGCCTGTTTGCATGCAAGAATCATAAATAAGAATGATTACAATCAGGGAAATATAGAAAAAAAATCTGTGCAAATATTCAATGCAAAGTCCATGCTCAGAACTGAAAAACTCATGAAGGTTATTGTAAATGTAAAGTTAAATATTTAACCTGGTTAGCTAGAGAATACTTACAAGCATACTCACAGCAACAGTGATATATTATTATACTTTATTTCAGTAAACAATGAATTAACACAGCCCTTGTAATTTCTTTTTCTTCTACATCTAATTAAATCCAGACAGGGTGTCCATACCTTTAAGAGTATATTTCCGTACAGACAAATTTCATTCTCCAGTGAAACACACAGTAGGTGCATGGTAGGCCCATATTGCTATTGGCTTGCTATTTTGCCCTTTTGCTTAGTCTTCAGATTATTAGTTGCATTACATCTAAGTCCAAACTCTGAGCAAGTATAAACCAGTATAACTCTCTGAATGTGAGTGGAACTACTTTTAAACTGTGCCAGTCAGGAATCTCCTATTTTTTTCTGAAGCAAGTGCTGGTATATACTACTGCTTTCTTTTTTGTGTAATCTGGAGTTATACCGATCCAAAACACAGACTTTGTTTGTATTTACTACATGGACACAGAATTATGGATTGCAGTTATGGACTTCCCTCTTTTAGGCATGAAATATACTTTAAAAATAATTAAATAGCAGTTGCTGTCCCTGGGCTCTGTTTGCTCTGTGCTTCATAATATTCACAATATAAAATGGATGAAAGGGAGCATATACCATGAACCAGTTATACTAAATTTGGGTTCTTCTTTTGAAAGAATTGGAGCAGAAGAAGTTGTAGAGAGGAATTTCTGTCAGTTTACATTTTTGCCAGAGTGGACAGTAGAGTTATCTGTCTTAGTTTTGGAACTCTTAGTTTGCTGTCTAGACACAGTGTGATAGGTAATTCTAGACAATTTTCAGATTTACACGGAGTAGAGTTTAACTCACATTTACAGATTATTATCATTATAGTGCCTTTTTAGAAAAATCTGCTGTGTCTTTCTTGACTGAACAATAAGGAATAAAATGTTACTGGACTCCACAGCATGTTGAAAGAACATGGCACATAGAAATTCAGTAGTAACCTCTAAAAGAATAACAACAGAAATGCAGAGTCTTACTGTTACAGTGGGTTTGTGTCCACAATCACAAAGGTATTTCCCATAGTGCTTATACAAGCACTGTTTACTAACAAGAGTGGATAATGTGAGGGCTTTCCATTGTACTTTGAACTTAACACAGCTTATCACTTCATCGTAGAGATGGTCCAAATGCATTCTCTGGTTCAAAAGTAGTCACCCTCTGGAATTACTTAATTGGTGTTCCTACTTCAAATTTAGTTCTTTCTAGTTACCTTTAAACCTAGTTTTATCTAGAAATCTCTTTCATACACAGGTTATATCTGCTCTAAGTCCATCAGAGCTACTGTGGGTTTATACCACTGCAAAAGAAAAAGAAAAAGAAAAACAGGCACTGCGTAACCTCTCATCCTCAAGGGTGAGACTGACTCTCCCAGTTTGGAATGGCACTTTTGGGAAACCCATGACTTCTGCAGAAACAACCAAACCAGATTTGGTTTAAAGTAGACTTTTTGAGAGTTCAGGTAGACAGCGTATGTAAGTGAGGTTATGAAAACCACTGCTAAGCTATCCCCGGTCTTCTGATGGTCTTAAGCACAAAGAGAGATGGAACTCAGAAAATAACTTCAGAAACTCTTTCTGATTCTAACAGACGTGTTTTACATATGACCCTTTAAAAAGTGTCAGCAACACTGTATTTGCCTTGCTTGATCTTTGAATCAATACCTTCTGGCTGCATAAGACACTAGCAAATATATTTTGTGCCCAAAACAAATTCTTTCAAAACTGTCACAAGTGACTTTTTATATAGATCATCATTTATGTGACATTTACAGTTCCTGGCAAAAGCAGGCACAGACATGCCCAGTAGTGCCACTTTTTTGGCTCTGAGAAAGTGAACCTCAGAATGATTCTTTTACCAAAGAAGACAAACAGTTTGTTGCATGGCAGACTTTTACATCATACATCTTATTTAAAATCATATAGGGAGTCATTAAAGGGAACACTGTGACCTCTTTGACTGCAATCATCAATATAGTGATGTCACTTAGCTCCACTTTTCTTCATATTGTCCAGATGACACAGTTCCTCATTTTTCTTCATGCTGGGTTGAGATCATTGCTTGGGTAAGAGGTAATTACTTGAAGCACATCTGAAAGATGCTAGAAGACTGTCTGAGAGAGGTACCATCTGAGACCAAAAGAGCAATTTCCTTTCTTTTAGCCAAGCTTGTGGACGGAGAGTATCTTTTTAGGATCTTTAGGTACATCTTGATTCCTTGGCAGCAATAGTAGCCAGGGAATTGTTCTATTTTCTTATTTATGAACATATGTCCAAATGCAGATTTTCCAAAATTTTGCCTATCCAGAGCGAAGAATTTGAGAGACCAGGTTTTCTACTCCTTGTTTTTTATGCATTGCTGCTTAATAACCATCCTTACTTCAACTTTCTTTCTGGATGCACGTTGATTACTGCCTTTTTAGTTCACTGCATCTGAAGGACACAGTCCCTTACAAGGAAACAGATAAGATCACAAGAGAAATATGTGCTCATGGTCCTCACATTTGGAGTTCTGGACGGAAGAACTTCTACCCTGGTGTTACCTTTAATTTTTGGTCTAGAGTGCTGATTATCATCGAATACCACTGATGTAAGTTATAACTTAGGATTTTATTTAGAGGAAACTTGTCTAGGTTTTTCTCGTTGGGAGGTATTTGAAATTGTGTCAGCTTGATTTAATCAGTAAAGTGAGGTTTTGTATATGTATGTGAATTTATACATTCATCCAGAATATTTGATCCAATATAAATTGATCAAGTAATTACATAAATTGCATAGCTGTTCCAGATATTAAAAGCCAGAGTTTACAAGAAAATGCCCATATAATGGCTAGTGTAGAAACTGAGGCATGACTATGGTTTATCAAACACACTGATCTGAAAGTGTACTTTATTAATCTGTGCTACTAGAGAAGATAATACTACTTCATGCACCAGCACTGGGGAATGAAGCTATTTCACATGTTGATGCAAACACAGGAAATTAGCTGTAAGAGTTTATTGAGTTCAGAGTTCCTCACTGTTAACAATGAAACACAGCTGCTTTACTAGGTCAGAGAGTGCTGTTCTTTTTAGTTCACTGTTAGGGGTGTATTATAATCTCTGTATTAGTTTTTCTGAACATAACACATATCCATCATAAATGTTTTAGTAATGCATTCAGAAAACAGGTAGCACAGCTTGTTTTTGCAGACTACCACTGTCTGGTGCTGCTGGGGCAGGATAAGGACTGAATAAGTGCTCTTCCACTGAGAGACTAAGATCTCATTTCTTGTAACATTTTCAGTTAAAGCACCCCTTTAGAGCTGAAGGGAGTGGATGACAGCGTGAATGAAGACAGCTTTTACAGAAGAGGTCTGTTCCAAAAATGAGCCAATTCAATAGTGGACTTTGTGGTTTCACAGTTTTTTCTTGGATTTTAGATCAAATCTTCAGTGTAAATTTTTTTCTCACTGTAATTTGAGTGACTAGGCAAGACAGACATTTCAAATATATTTCTTTTGATTAGAAGGCCTTGTATCTAATGTCTTTATTTTAAGCATCTGTTAGTTATTGTCTTTCACTGTTGCATTAACCTGTAGGACTGATACTTTTGTTGCTTTGGTTTCTATGGAAAGACAGAACTTTTCTACTAAAACAACAAATGTATGCTTGAGTATAAGTCATGAAGGCTGTTCTCACTTGAGTGTCAGTCTGTAAAGATAGCCAGATAACTAAAATTTTACAGTCCAGTTCGTGTTTGGATAAACATCTATAAGAGCAGGCTTTCTTATCAGATTCCAGCACTTCCACTTGGCATCTCAGCTGGAAATACCAGAAGAAAAGCCTTTCTGTTAGACCATAGTAATTTCCAGCTCTAGTCCCTGGTGGAATTCAGAGGTGCCAAATTACTTTTGCTCATGAAGGGTTCAGTGTAAGTTCAGGTCCAAACATTCATAAGGTTTCTTATGTATTTCTTCCTTAAAGCCTGGGACGAGGAGGTTGATTTGTAATTGCGGCGGTTTTTATTTGTTTTGTTTCATGTTTTAAACCCTAATTGTAAATCAGAGGGACTTCACTTCTAATTGCTATCTAAGATGTTACTCCAGTCAATAGTTCTGAAAATGATCGCTGATTTTGCATATATGAATTGTCAGGTTTTTTGTAAAAGAGAAAGGAAGTGGTTAAGGTATTGGATGGAACTTTCCTAAAGGTAATTACTAAGTCTAACACTTTTTCACAAAGCATATTTTTCTCCTGCCTGAGGAGACTTGAGCAGCAATAGTTTAGATCCCCTGAGATTACCGTAATCACTATACTTCAGCACAGTCTGGGAGTGGGGAGGAGAAGAGTGTTCTTGGCCATTTTAGATGAAGTTATTTCACTTTGAATAAAAAAAAGTACAAATTATATGAAGAAGTTTAATACACATCTCTTTATATTCAGACAAATGATTAAGTTGAAGAACAGTTTTATTCTCAGTGTTTACCTCAGTTAATATTTAAATGAGTGTATATAAAATAAAGCAGTTTCAGTTTGAGTGGTACACCAGATCCTCTGCTTCAAAATGTGTTAAAACCAAATATTGGACCGTGCTTGCAGAAAGAGTGAATTCAAGACCTCTGAAGCAGATGAGGAATGTGAGTTGAAGACTTTCAAAACCTTCCTGAGTGCTCTAATGGCAACAGTAAGGATGACACTAGCACCTCTTCCAGCAATTTTTCTCTGTGTGCAATGACTGATCCAATAGCAGTGTTCTGTGAATTCCCAAATCATGAAAGCATGTTCAGTTGGATGTTTAGTTCAGTGGATGTTTAGTTCATACAGACATGTTTTGAGTGGTCTTGCACAGACACATAAGTAGATATTTGAGGACAAATTGGGGCTGATCTTGTTTAATTCTCCTCTTTAGTCAGTGACCCACTGTCAGAGGGTCACTTCTATGATTAGTGATCCATTGAAGGTTTCTATTTCTCCTCACAGTAGGAACCTAGCCATACAGCTTTCATTATATTAACTTTTAAGGGTGACTGGTAGCAATAGTGCTATTAAGTACTCAGGAAGTGTAACTTGTAGAAGTGAATACATTTACAAAATCCAGACATTTATATTGTTTGATTACAGTTTGTGGGGTCTTTGAAAATTAAAACTTTGCATGTCAGCAATAAAAATAGGAAGCAAATACCGCAATCTTTTTGGCGATATAGCTCTGAGGCATCTACTCTCCCTAGGACTGAAGTCAGCTCTTAATGTGTTTTTCTAAGATAAATAGCAATCCTTATTTTTCTTTGTAAAGTGATTTAGCATAAAAATGCCATGTAACCATAAAAATTATTCAGGATACTGCCTTAAAAACCTTTGATAAAGTTCATAAATATATTTTTTATGTCTTGGTTTCTTTCTTACTCAAACATCCAAAACAGTGTCAACTTGATATAGGTGTGCATATGGATTGGCTGAGAGCAGGATTCTTTTAATAACGTTTTCAGCTTTGCTCAAAATTAAAAATGTTGATTACTTTTAAAAATACCATGAAGTTGCAACATCTGTAATTTTTTAATCAGTTTCTAAGTTTAAATTAAAGAATCAATAAATCTCTCCGTATTTCATTTTGATTAGTTCCCACTCGCCCTTAGTTCAGGACTCAATCTGAAAAGTGAAGCACAGCAGAACTTTCTGTTCTCATATATGGGTGGTAGACTATAGCTCTCCCTTATGGCTGATATGTGGAGGGCGTGCTCCTGATGACAGATTCCTAAGACTATGTTGGAATACTGTGTTATCACTACTGTAGTATATAACCATAGACAAACATGCGCCAGCACAAGGCAGTGACAGCTAGGAACATGAGTTGCAAAGCTGGAGCTTATCTTAAAACCACTCTGGTTTAATTCCGATGTTTATGCTTGAAAAAAGGGTTATCTCATTCTGTGGAGAAGTACTACAGTCTTGAGTGAAGTGAATCAAGATTTCCCTGCTGCTTGAAACAGGAGAGCTGATGATGAGCATTACTGGAAGGTCATCTAAGGTAACACAGTTGCTTTAGCTCAATGTAACAACTTCGCTTAGAAAGCAAGAGTCCAGGTTCACCTTCTGTCTGAAATGATGTATTTTGCCATGTGCACCTTCTTGGATTCAGAAGAATGCATGGATTGTACCTGTGAGTTGTCTCTACTGTGGAACAGTGTGGAAATGGGCTACAATCCAGCAACCAAAGTCACTAACCCAGTTATCATGGCATTTCTCATTTCTTCCTGTGGGTTTCAGCTGCTTGACTAATGGGCTATACACTGCTGTGCTTATAATCCTTGACCTAAACTGTGAGAAAGGGAAAGGGAAAGATTCTTTTCAGTCCCTAACCATCCATTTGGCCCACTCAAGGGCCAATTAATTTTAAAAGCAGTTGTTTACCAGACTGGAATAAATGAACTTTAGAGAAGGTCAAGGAAATAGAGCTGAGACACACATCTGTTCAGATCACAGTGCCAATGAAGTTTGTGAAATGATGCATTTTTCATGTAGAAAATCCCAATTCTTTCTTTCTTTCTGTGTAAAGTATGTATTTTTCTCTCCAGAAGTCAGTTAATTTATATTTATGCATCATAATGTTTCTTCTGTTACTAATGTTGTAGCCTGCTGCACAACATGCTCATCAGGTGTTTCTTCTTTTTTCAGGCTTTCAAACAACTGTAGCATGGCACTAGTTGTTTAGCAAGACAGAGAACATACTACCCATTGCTAATTCTTCTTCAAAGCAGCAGCTGAATTAACATAAGCTTTAAGTGGGTGTTATGGATTCATTTGCACATTTTCTGCTGCTACTTATGACTAGTTTAGCTGCAATCTGCTACACACGAAAGGATTACTGCACCTATACAGAGCTTCATAGAAGTGACAGATGCTTCAGGTGTCTGTGCATAAAGTCATGCAACACACCGCAGGTCATTAATTTTAAATGTTTGGGGGCAGAGAGATATAAATGTCTCTCTCTTTCTTTACCCACAGTCTCACCCACCACCAGCTAGACAAACTCAGTAAACTGGCATTTTCTAAAACCTACCTCATCATCATGAGTCTTGTTTCAGCTTATTGTGCTTTTTCTCTACTGTCTATTATTCAGGTGAGATATTTGTTCAAAATATACCCAGGCTACTCTGATCATAAAGGAGATTTCCTTTTTTTTTTTTTTTTTCATTTACGTCAGAAGACTGAACCTGGCAAAATGGAAGCAATTTCAGTGCTTACTTCTCCACACACCTCTGCTACAGTATCACTGGCCTGGAAGACTACATGAATGATCCCTCTGACTGTGCTGAAATAACTTTGTTAAACCATTCCTTTGAAAGAAGAAGATGAAAATAACAGTATCATTCTCTGTTACTACCTATACAAGATTTGAATTCAGATTTTTTTTTTTTTGCAGAAGTTCCTGTGATAGCTCACAACTACCACTTGTTTCCTTTTTTCCTGGATAAGTGCCATTTGGAGAAAAAAATTGATACTGTTGCTCCCTGAATTCGTATTAAATCAGGCCATAAGCTATTTCTAGTTCTGGAAAATATGATCTTTTTTTTTTGCCTTCTGCTTGGAAATTATTTTGCATGGTGCTTTTTTAAATTATTTTTTTCCAGAGCATATTAGCATATTACGTCATTTTGTTGCTGCATAGAGTGGTAATTTCCAAGACCACATAGGAACAAAAGAAAAGTGTGTACTGTTTGTTTTGATGGTTTATCCAGTCATTTCACAGTGAAGGTAGAACTCATTCATGAATTGCTCTTCATTTTGTGTCAGTTACCACTGTGATGCCTCTGCGCGAGTTGCTTCACACAGAGAACTGTAGAGGCATGTTTAATCTCTTACCTCACTGAGAGCATTTCATAAAGCACTGCATGAAAGGGATTACATAAAAAAATGTGTATCCTTTTTTGTTGTGTTTTTTTTTGTTGTTTTTTTTTTTTTTTCCCTGGCCTACATTTCATATGGCATATGTCAGGTCAGCTTAAGCATTTTATAATATTACTTCTATATACACTTTCACTTTCAAACACCTTTTTCTACAGCCTGTGGTTGCTATGTATGAAAACCTGTTCGCTATATCACTGAACATATGTCAAATATTGAATGTCATGTGAGGCAGCAGAGGTATTTCAAGGACAGATGGCTAAAAGTTAGACTGTGACTAGGGTGTAGTAGGCCCTAGTATAAGGTAGTGAATCTTTTTAATATCTCCAAACAACATAACACAAATTGACTTACTTCCTCCACTGTCTTTGTTATCAGAGTCAGGTTGTAGTCGTGAGAGATGGCAGGAAGGATGGCTGGCAAATTGCAGAAACCACTGTAAGAACTGAGATGAAAGGGCTGATGTCCATGTTTCAAAGACAGCAATTATCTGTATGAAATCCATCTCTTGATATTCTCACTCTTCATTTCAAATCATGCCTTATAAATTGTTCCTTTTACTTCTAGGCTAGGGTACTGTGCAGTATGCAGTTTCCAACCACTAACAGGTTGCTAATTAGGAACCCTACTTGATAAAGAAAAACTATTAACATTTGAATCTCACTTTGAAATGTTACATATATATATTCTTTAGAGGTAAGTAACTTTGTATAGTCTCATAAACTTCTTTTTTTCATGTTATTGGCTACTTAATTTAATAATATATTTGTCCCTGAATATTATTTAAAAAAATCCCAGTGGAAATGGCTTGGATGCAGTGACTGAATGATAGGTTGACAGGTCACTTTTCAGCTGTGGGTGAAATATCCCTGTTGTCACATATGCTGTTTGACATTCTGAGAACTACCTTTTGAAACCAATATTTTCCAACAGGGGAAGACAAAAATAATATCATATCCTAAAACTTTTACTTGAATCAGAACAAAGGAGTAACACACTAAAAATGTAATGAAGAGATTTTTTCTTTGCTTGCTTTTAATTTTTTTTCATATTAGATTGTATATTTTTTTTGAGTTCCTACTATGTGACACACCACATCAACTCTCAAGCTTTGACATGGGATTGTATTCATCTCACCAGATCTTACCCATAAAATATGCACATGTCTAATCTAAACTAATCAAGCAGTCACCATTTGAAACACTTCCATACCACCTTAATACAAGTGTCTTGGGCTGGTGGGATGAATGGCCCCCTTGAGATGCCTGCCTCTCAGTTAAAGGCAGATGAAGCCTAGATGATCATCCTAGACTTGATATCACATCTATCTTGGTGAATAAAGTTTGATGAGGTGAATTGTATGTGAAATCACATAAAGATTGGTTGAACACAACATGAACTCAAGATGTTTTTAATTAGAAAAAAATCCACCATTATTTGTAATATAGAGGAACATAAAATAAATTAGATAACAAATCTTTTGTTATTATATTGCACTGCAATATGACTTCATGTGAAATAAGTCTACAATGAAGGAAAGAGGGCTGAATAACCAAATAAATTATCAGTTTCCTCAAGTGTTTGGTTTCACAAATGGTTCCAGGAAGGGTTGTGTGCAAGCTTATAAAAGGCTTTCTTGTATCTCTCCATGCGAGATTTTCCCTTGTTTTGTCCAGATTATTTAGTTCACCTGTGGAAGGTTAATGCATAATACATATTTGTATGATTCCAACTATGCATAAAATCTTGTACCAACTCCCAGGCTAAATTCAGTTGAGTCAAAATTATACATGTATAAAATAAAAGTAAACCTTTTCCCACAACATTTTTTTTCAGTAGAAAGACAGAATAAACTTAGCAAAAATCAAACTGACAATACATAAGATGGTTTGTCTTACTAATATTTAGTTTCCCAGTGAGTTGTTCATGATAAAACCACAAACAAATCAACAATTATTAATAAACCGATGATACAAGCAACTACAGGAGCAGTTATCTTTTCCACCTGTTGTGGCAACCAGAGATAAGACATAAACAGCTCAAAACAATGCTTGAGTTAAACTTTTATACATAGTGCAAAACTACGAAGACGAAACACATGCAAAAAATCAATGCAGCAAAGAACAGTGTAACTCTCCAGTCCTGTTGCCATTTCATCTTCTCATGGACTACCTATTTGGAATGCTTTTACAAAGAACGAATAGCTCAGGTCAGTTATGAAAATCTTAGGTACTCCCCCGAGGGGTTTTCTTACCTGAGTCATCATGTAAGGAGGACATGATTAGAAGGACTATCACAGCTGGCAGGATTTGCCTCTTGTCAGCCTCTTCCCTTTTTTATAAATCCTTTTTGTAGCTTCAGGTATACTCGCCCTTCGACACCTGGGAGGCCACTCTGTGCATCACTAGCAAAGCAGTCATCCAATTTTTTGAACCATTAGCATGTCTTACAACACCTGGGTGGTTACTGCAGGTAGTTGAATGTTAGCAGTTCAATCTCTTGCATTGGTGGATACATTCTTCTCCTTTGACCTGGGATAGTTGGACAATAGTGCCACCTTATCTCAAGGTCCTTTTGTAGTTCAAATTATTAGGCATATTCAGGGCAGGGTGGGCTTCAGTGGATGAGCAGCTGTTTTTTTACATTTTGCTACAGTGGACAAAACTCTTTTGGTGATCTTAATTTTTAAGCATTAACTATTTCAGTCTCTGACATCAAGAGAGAAAAACAGCTCTCATTCCTTGCTCTGTTCCCTAGGTAGACTAGTGATCCACATTTCCCTTCTATTCTCCTCTCTTAAGTGTTTGAGCAGTAAAAGCAATAAAAGAAGAAAGTTGTCTATTAGGAGCAAAGGATAGACCAGGACAAATTAGGAGGACAATAAAGGTGATAAATTATGGGAAATTGATCTTTGTTTGAGTTCAATTAAGAAAAACAACAAGCCTATCTTGGTACTATCTTTTTTAAATGTCTCTGAACTGGATCATTATTATCTGCCTAATTTTGTCAAAATGGTGCTTCCTGATGAAAATTAATTCAGTATTCATTTGATGTGTGTTTTCTCGTAGTGTATTTGGTAAACTCATCTACAAAAGCACTCCTGTTATTCAAGAACACCACCTCATGTAAAATACAAACTGTCATGTTATGAAGTAAAATGAAAACACGACAAGCAAAACATTGTGATATTATATAAAAAAATTAAATAGTTACATCCCATCCACTTACTTTCACTATAATTTCAGCCACATGATTCTTGTGTTTATTAATTATCTCTATAGAAATGCTATGTATCATTAAGCAGCTGTATGACTGGAGAGTGGCATTTCAGTGGTGGACAGTGATCATCCATTTGTATACAGGAGATATGTTTTGGCAATAATTTTGTTTCAGATATAAATATCAGAGAAAATCATTATACTATGGGGACTTTGCCTTATTTACTCTTTGCAGAAAACTAAGAAAATTCTTTTGGAAAACTATCAGATAACCATGGGATGCAAATCTGTGTATGCATCAGATTCTTTTGATGGAAGGTACTAGACAAAACAGAAATTCTAAACTACTGTCTTAATGAGTCCTCTGCGTTCATTACTGACTGGAAGCATATTTTATGAGAAATCACTTTCTGATGTTGGAACCTTAGACCATAATGTTTGGATCAAACAACGGAACTTAAACATATAAAAACTTATCTAGTTACTCATATGTCAAATCTTTGCTGATGTCATGTATTCAGAACTTCCATTGGCCTCTAGAGTCATTTTATGGCTCAGCACCTCCAAAAATGAGACTATAGAAAACCGAATTGGAAAACCCAGAGTAAGTAAGACTGGCGCAAAAGCAAAGACATTTCAAAGCCTAGCATTTTGCTTAATGCATCAGTCATTATAAATGATGCTAACCTCTGTAATTAGTTTTTGGAGGCATTTGTACTTTACACAAAGCAAGTGCCATTACTAAATTAGCTAGTTTGAGCAACCATACTTTTTAAAGGAATTAACCCTGTGAGTACTTGTTGAAAAGCCAACCTGAAGCCTTTCCAGCACATTCTTTGTGTCTAATGAACTGTGGCTACACAGGGACCTACTATCGTTTGGATATGTAGTTCCACCATAATCAGTGAACAACCCAGAGAATCACTATTCGTTAATATAGGCATGGGTTTATTGCTTGTTCCTGAAAAATGATGGTTCAATAATGTAAGGGGGAGGGGAAATCCCTGTAAACATGTAAAGAAATAGTACACTGATTAAAACAAAAGTGTTTTAAATAGAAGCAATTCTATTGAATTCAGCAGAATAATTATCCCAAAATGCTGTTCTTCAAAAGTACATTAAAATTTTGTCTGTAGAATTCCCATTACGTTTGATGTGAAAATTTCTGAGGGTGATTATTACAGTTTTCCTTTTGTTTAAGTATTTCACCTGATTTTTTTAACAGAAACATTACTTTCTTTTAAAATTACTTCTCTAACAAGCTCATAACATTAGCCTTCCTTCAGCAAATGTTAAAGATAACTACAGACAACACAGATTACTAGGAGCAATGATACACATAGAGTAGCTTGTCTTCTCTAGATGATTTGATATTTGAGAGATCTGAAAGGGTGGTGGTGATATGGGAAGGTAGCACCAAGACAACAGATTTCTCCCAAGGGTATAGTTCAGACTATGGCACAAGTAGCAGCTGTTACATCAACTTGCTTGAAGTCTCATTATGTCATTCTTGTACATGCTAAACTGCAAAGGTTGAAAAATAGTTCCTCTATTCTAGGAAAGTCCCATAGTAAAGAATGGTTGAAGGGGTAAAAAATGTGGAAAGTACAGACTGTCTTTGCAGTTAAGGTCCAAATAAAATTCCTTTTATTTTAGTTTTAAATGGAAAATAAAGAATGTATGGTTAAATACTATTTTAAAATGCTACCTCTATCTTGCTATTTGGAAGCAGGCATGTACCCTCACACATATATTTGCATGTATATGGATATATGCCCTTTAAAAAAGGAAAGAAATTCAGTCATATGTCTGTGCAGCTCCTATATTATGCAATTAGCCCCAGGCTGTTAGGGTGATTTTGTGCTTTATGAATCTGAAGGTTAAAAGCCCACTCTAATCTGATCATTTGGGTTGGGATTCTACTTACTCTTCATTTATTTCTAGATTCAGACTCAAAATTTGACTCCATGGTCACTGGTCATTTCCAAAGGACAGCTGATGCCTCCTGAGTTCCTCTCACCAAGGACAGAAGAGTCTCTCAGAAGGTGCTCAAACTTCATTATAAAATTCAGAGACAAGTAGATGACTATTTTAGACTGTACTCACATTTTAGATGACTAAAATTAGTGAGATGAATCCTATCCATCCAGGTTCACTACCTCTATGTAGACCCTTTATGCTGTAGTAAATGCATGCTACAACAAGCATTATTCTCGTAAGATCCCAGCACTTCGAAGCACAGCCACGTGAAGTTCTTTTCCTGTTTTTTTTTGTCTAAACTGGAAGTGAAGTTTACATATTTTTCTGAACTTTGAATGTCTTCAGCATTGGGCAGGCATTTTCAATAGTTATATACAAGTAAATTTTTAAAAACCTCAGAAGCTCACCTCTTCTGCTAAAAATATTGATTCTGTCTTCAACACCTTCTTGCAAAGCAAAGGAGATTATTGTAAAAAATGCATTCAGTTGAGAGCAGAGACAATGAAACTAGATATAATTGTCTTGGCTCAGAGTCTAAACCCTTGATTTTATGTTGGTAATTAGCTTTTTGGCCTCAAGAATGTTATATTTCTGGAAATAAAAAAATGACAGTATGATTTTCTTTATTTAAAAGTTTCAGTCCCTGTTTGATATGACTATAGTAATTAACAGTTTATAGCAAAATTGTCACCTGTGCAGAAAAGACTCATTATGAAAAGCATGTGAAAAAAAAAGAAATATATTACTATTAATTTGATATTGTCTCCACCAGTGCTTCTTAAATATTAGGGTGTAAATAAGTTAGGTATGGTCATTCACTTCATATGTTCACACTTTTGGGAATAGATGAGTTATTTAAAAGCTCAGTACCGTCTATTCAGCAACTGACACCATGATTTTTTTCAATTCAAGACTTCTGTTAATGTACAGTCTTTTTTCCTCATTTTATTTCTTCTCAAAAGAAACCTGATTGATTTTTTGCATATGATTAAAAAAATTTTAGCTTGGAAACTTGGGGAAATAATGTGTGACATTTACATAAAGTCTGCCTCTATTCCAACATGGTAAATGGTTTTCTGGCTTTTAATCTCTAATCTTGATTAAAGGCATAGGACAGAAAAGTTTGAGTAGATGACATATTTCATGTTTCTTTTTCCCCAGAACAAGCTGACTAACTCCACCTGGATTCTTTGGCAGCCCTACCATCCTGGTAGACTGAACATATAGGAGATGATCATGCAGCAAGGTTTTTGAACGTGAAAACTCGCACTTCTTAGAAGAAGATTAGTACATGATCTTGTCATAACAGATCATGGCCCCAGAGCCACATGATTTTCATTCACTTTCCCTTTAACAAACTTTCTCTTCAACAAACTTCTCAACATATTTTTTGTTTCTATTTACATTTTTTTTGTATTTTATTACATCACCTTTTTCTGCAGCTGATGGATAAGATGGCAGAATTCCCAGTCATTTAAGTATTGTGTATTGTGTATAAGAATTATGTAAAATAAACTTTTCTTGAAGACTTTTTTTCCTGCTATACCATACCTGACAAGCAACTGCTCTCTGGTTTCTAATTTTGAGCATTTTTTAACAAGGTTTTACATCAACTGGCAAGATGGCAATAGAAGGAAATGTGCTCTTCAAAAACATTATGCAAAAACAAAGAGGAAGTAAGCATAAAAATAATGCACTTAAAAATACGCTACAGAGTCCTCGATGTGTCTTTCCATCATCTGAAGATGATGTGAGATAATTATTAAAAAACAAGAAATAATATATTCTTAAGCAGATCACTACACCTTCTTAGGAATTGTCTGACGTATTTACATATGTTTCATAGTAGTTATCCTTCCTTTTCCTGTTGTTGTATGAGTTCATTTGCATTGGTTTTCATACTGATAGTCAAAATAGCTGCCTTGGTTATTCTCATGATTCTCATTTCCATGCCTAAACCAGTGGACACCAATATATAAACCAAATACTCAAGGATACGATAATTCTGTCTTTTGCATCTTATATTGCTTTTTATAAAAACATACAATTGGTTTTCAGAGACAATATGCTATTACAGTAAAGCTTCATCTCAAGTATAGTTGAAGGGGACAACCACTGTTTTTTTTTGATAGGGAGCTCCCTTCTAATAGGGACAGGTAATGTTATGGTTTTCCCAACTCCAAACACTCAAAAATAAATGATTAAGTCCATTGTCAGTACATCCAAAATAATAATTAAATGATGCCAACATAAGTATTTTGTGTATTTTCCTCTTGGATGTTGAAGCTGTGGGTGTGTTCATAGCACACTTTCAAAATATTCTTTTCAGGTAGGAATAATTCTTTTTTAATTTTTAACTAAAAACCAGAATTAGGTTTTCAGTCCTCACGTTCAAGAGCTGATGGACAAATGCCTTAAAGGGATGAAGGCCTCAGAAAAATTGCAGCCGGTGGGAGCACACGTATTAGAAAATCATGAAAGAGGGAATGTGTTAGTTCTATACAACAAAATAAAACTGTGGCACCAAGAAAAATATGCAAAATGTAAATAATGAAAATTCGATATTGCTAGTTGATCTTTAAAAGGAGTTGGACAAACATTCAAAATGCCAATGTTTGACTTTTCAATTTAATAAAAACAGTAAGAAATATGTTTTTCATTTCACTGCCTCTTGCTATTCACAGAGGCTAATTCTCACTCTGCCAGTGGCTCATTTCTTCAATTACAGGATGTACCTTCATTATTGTTGATATATTATATTAAAGAGTAAGCGTCTTATGTTAATATACAGAAACTTGTGATTGCTAGGCATCCTCTTTAAAGGAAAAAAACTTGAATTTTCTTTTTAATTAAACAGTTGTCTTCAATATGAATAGTTGTCATAAGCTACTGCCATTACCCAAGGGGTAATGTTTCCAAAGCTCATTATGGAATTATTCAATAAGAAATCCCACACCAGTATTTACTGAGTAGTATATGGAATACATAAATGCAGTCAAATTGCCAAGCAGGTAGTTCTCTAATGTGGCCCCAAAGAGACAAATTGTATAACAGTACCAAAGAAACTTTTGAGGAGTACTTACAGTTTCCTATTGTATTCTGTGCAGAAATGAGAAAACCACCTTTATTATTTGTAATATATACTCTTATTAGTGTAATACTTATCTTTTTCTCTCAGTTTTTCCATGGTGTTTGTTGCAGACATTTGACTCATCTCATTTATTGATCTGTAATATTTTGTTGAGGATACTCTGTTACTGGACAAATCTGGGCAGCTCTTGGTGAGAAGTAGAGGCAAAGGCAGAGTGGGTATGGCCTTTTGCTGTGAATTCAGAAGTTCAGGTTTGAGGCAGGTGTCCAGCAGTGAGGGAAACAGTAAGGGCAGTCCTCAAGTGATCCAGTATGCAAAGGGGATAATTTGAACTAAGTAGCTCAAGGTAGTTGGAAAGACCACTGCCCTGTCACTCCTGCATCACTGACTACACAGCAGATACTGGCTCACCATAACCACACTTGATTACCTGCAAAGTCTTGGGTAAAGTGGATAGATCTCAATGTAATGAATCTGGTCTTGATCAGTGTCTTTGGGCCATTTTTAAAAAATTTTAAATATGCAACTTAGAGAAGGTTGTACTTAGAAAATATCACAGAATATTCTGAGTTGGAAGGACCCACAAGGATCATTGAGTCCAACTCTTAAGACCACAAACTTTTCAGTGTGCAGAAATTTTCCCCGTGTGAGTGATTAAAACAGTGATTAAAACAGGAATATGCCCAGTTTCACATGTTTAAGCATGGAAAATAGTGGGAAGGCATTTCACTGTGTTTTCCTCTCTCCTTCACAGTTCTTCCTTAGATACTGCAGTAGTATACTATGAAATAATGATCTTACAGAAATATTGCATCATGGAAATAAACCCTCAAAGAATGCTTTTTAACAATGGAATTAATTATTTAATCAAAGAAAAACTAGTATTATGACCATGTGACCTACCTAATGGATGAGGGAAAAGCTGTGGATATTTTCTACCCAGACTTCAGTAAAGTCTACCTCCCACAGCATTCTTCTGAGCAAACTGTCTGCTCATGGCTTGGACAGGTGCACTCCTTGCTGAGTTAAAAACTGGCTGGATAGCTGGGCCCAGAGAGTGGTGGTGAATGGCGCTACATCCAGTTGGTGGCCAGTCACCAGTGGTGTTCCCCAGGGATCAGTGTTGGGGTCAGCTCTGTTTAATATGTTTATTGGTGATCTGGATGAGGGGATTGAGTGAACACTCAGTAATTCACAGATGACACGAATGGGAGTGTTGATCTGCTGGAAAGTAGAAAGGCTCTGTGGAGGCATCCGGACAGGTTGAATCAATGGGCTAAAGCCAATTTTATGAGGTTTAACAAGGCCAAGCTCAAGGTCCTGCACTTGGGTCACAACAACTCCATGCAGAGCTACAGGCTGGGGGAAGAGTGACTGGAAAGCTGCTTGATGGAAAAGGACCTGGGAATGCTGGTTGACAACAGCTGAAAATGAGCCAGCAGTGTGCCCAGGTGGACAAGGCAGCCAATGGCATTGTGGCTTGTATTCCGAAATAGGGTGGCCAGCACTAACCAGGGCAGTGATTGTCCCTCTGTACTCGCTACTGCTGAGGCCGCACCTTGAGTGCTGTGTCCAGTTTTGGGCCCCTCATTACAAGAAAGATATTGATGCGCTGGAGCAAGTCCAGAGAAGGGCGACAAAGCTGGTAAAAGGTAAAGAGAGCAAGTCATATGAAGACTGGCTGAGGGAGCTGGGGATGTTTAGACTGCAGAAAAGGAGGCTCAGGGGAGACCTTATCTCTCCTGACAACCACCTGAATAATAGAATCATAGAATCATAGAATCATAGAATCAACCGGATTGGAAGGGACCTCCAAGATCATCAAGTCCAACCCTTGATCCACTACTGCCATGGTTACTAGACCATGGCACTAAGTCCCACATCCAGTCTCACCTTAAAAACCTCCAGGGATGGAGAATCCACTACTTCTCTGCGCATCCCATTCCAGTGCTGGATTACCCTCTCTGTAAAGAATTTCTTCCTAATACCTAACCTAAACCTCCCCTGGCACAGCTTAAGACTATGACTTCTTGTCTTGCTGATAGCTGCCTGGGAGAAGAGACTGATACCCACCTGGCTATAACCTCCTTTCGGGTAGTTGTAGAGAGTGATGAGGTCTCCCCTGAGCCTCCTCTTCTCCAGGCTGAACAGCCCCAGCTCCCTCAGCCTCTCCTCATAGGACTTGTGCTCGAGTTCCTTCACCAGCCTTGTTGCTCTTCTCTGGACCTGCTCCAGCACCTCAATATCCTTCCTGAACTGAGGGGCCCAGAACTGGACACAGTACTCCAGGTGTGGCCTCATCAGCACTGAGTACAGGGGAAGAATCACTTCCCTGGTCCTGCTGGCCACACTGTTCCTGATCCAGGCCAGGATGCCATTGTCCTTCTTGGCCACCTGGGCACACTGCTGGCTCCTGTTCAGCTTCCTGTCAATCCAAACTCCCAGGTCCCTTTCTGCCTGGCTGCTCTCCAGCCACTCTGTCCCCAGCCTGTAGCGCTGCATGGGGTTGTTGTGGCCAAAGTGCAGGACTCGGCACTTGGCTTTGTTGAACTTCATCTCGTTGGAATCAGCCCAACTCTCCAGTCTGTCCAGGTCCCTCTGCAGGGCCCTCCTGCCTTCCAGCTGATCGACACTCCCCCCCAAACTTGGTGTCATCTGCAAATTTGCAAATGGTGGACTCAATCCAGTCATCTAAATCATCAGTAAAGATATTAAACAGAACTGGGCCCAACACTGATCCCTGGGGGTCACCACTAGTGACTGGCAGCCAACTGGATGCAGCACCGTTCACTACCACTCTCTGGGCCTGGCCCTCCAGCCAGTTCCTAACCCAGCAGAGAGTACCCCTGTCCAAGCCGTGGGCAGCCAGCTTTTTCAGGAGTATGCTGTGGGAGATGGTGTCAAAGGCTTTGGAGGTTGTAGCAAGGTGGGGCTCAGACTCTTCTCCCAGACGACTAGAGACAGGTCAAGAGGAAATGGCCTCAAGCTGAGCCAGGGGAAGTTCAGGTTGGACATCAGGAAGAATTTCTTCACTGAAAGGGGGGTCAAACATTGGGACAGCCTGCTCAGGGAGTTGGTGGAGTCATCGTCCCTGGAAATGCTAAAAAAATGATTGGACATGTCAGTTAGTGCTATGATTTAGTTGACAAAGTGGTGTTCAATCAAAGGTTGGACTCAATGATCTTGGAGGTCTTTTCTAACCTTGATGATTCTATGATTCTAATCTGACAGCAACTCCAAAGGTGATTCAGTTCACCCTAGGATAAATACCTAAGATGAATGGGATAAAATGCCCTCTAGAAATGTCAGTCTTTTTCTACTGGATCTTGATGGAGCCTAGTTGACTAGGTTAGGTTGTATGTCTAATTTCTTACAAGTTAAAATTAAGTCAGCAGAGTAATGACCTAGATTATAGAGATATCTCTTTGATGTCTCACTGGATTCAGTACAACATTGGCTCCAGAAAGAGTGTTGAGTTAAATTTGATGATGGAAAACCAGTCTTACTGTAAACCTAAAAAAGATCTCTAAATTATGCAAAATGCCATAAGACAAATAAAACCCAAAAGCTTTCACCATTTCTTTTGTCTTCAGAAGACTAAAAAGGCTTCATATTGTCTGTTTTATAAAGCTTTAATAGTTGATGAGAGTACATTTAAACTGTCCTGGTATTTCTCTTTATCTGTTTTTCTCAGCATTTTACCTAAAAATAACCCTAATGGACAACTGGGCAGAAAAATATATTTGGCAGGGAACTGTGGATTGTCAGAGAACTGTTAACTTGACAAAGAAAACCAAAAAACTGGAGGAAAAAAAAAAGGAGAAAAGAATATTCACTCCTGCTGTTCACCAAGATTATTACCATTAGAAACAGTGCTTTACAACACAGCAATGAGGAAATTTATAATGCTTCATCTAAAAAGAACAAAATACTTCATATGCTGTTAAGAAAACAAAACTGCTTTCCTAACATAAAGAGTTTTCCTTATGTAACAATATAAAGTCATTACAAGGCAGTTTCTACCTTAAGTCTAAGTGAAGAAGAAATCAAGAGAATTTAAACAGATCCTTAAAGTGTCTTGGACTACCTGAAACATTGTCATAGATTAAATTGCTATTGAAATACTTACCCTCTCAGATGTCTGAAGAAATGCCTAACTTGGAAAAGTATTTGTAGTTCTGTTCTTCTCCACTAACTTCAACATCTTCCTTTTTTTTTTTTCCTAGATATTCAACTAAAATGGAAAATTGACAAGCATCTGAATAGATATGAACAGTGTAGAAAAGAAAGAATAGTTCTCTGCAAGCTCCATTCCTATCTTACATTACATATTCTTGTTTCTTGGTCTCTGTTCCTTAATATCTGTTGCAGGAGTATTAGCAGGATTTAAGGAATTCTTTTTCACTTAGAAAGTCTGAATTTACTCCCCAGGTCTGCCAACAATTTCTCCATGTGAATATGAACAAACCACCTAAGAATTGAGGTTTAGATGTATTAAACTTGCATAAGTCTTCAGAGCTCAATTCTGAAGACCTTAGGACAGGTTGGCTGCATAGGACATTCTTGGAACAATTGTTCTTTCTGCCCTTCATGTTGATAGATAAATATTTGCAAGCATCCTGAATGCTTTAGGAAGTGTTCAACAGTAAATAAAAGCCATTCATCTCTCTGGTGATAATGTGAGTCATGCAGTCTGGCTGTTTTTCAAGACAAATAAACCCTGATAAACATAAAAGTGATTGACAAAAGATTTCTCTATTACATGTGCTAAAATTATCAGAGGTTTGCTCTGGTTTTGACATTAGTAAGTTAGTACCTATCTCTGTTGCCTGCAATAAACATAACACATAGTCAAAATAATATCTTGTTTAAATTTTCTTGTATTTTCTTTCCCTTTTAAGATTGATTCAAAATTAACATTTGTCAACAAAACAAGGAGCAGGCAGCTGGTCCCTTTTTTCCCCACATCAGACTAGGAATCAGTTCTAATATTAGCCAAGTACTGTTAAACAGAAAATTTAAAAAGTACTAGTTCTTTCACTAAATTTCATTAGGTTTTTGGGAATGCAACACAGAATGAATCCAATCTAACCTCAAAATGCCTTCTAAATAAATATTTTTGTACAGAAAATCGCCATGTACTTATCCTAGTATTAGTCCTTCCTTAAAATCCCAGCTACTTCTAGTTATGTTCAGTGTTATAAAATTGTTTTTGGATTACAGTAACAAGAAGGATAATTATTTGATATTGATAAGGAAAATTTACTGATTCATGAATCAAAAAAAAAATTCAAACATTACCCAGGAATTTTAATAAATGAATAGATGTACTTTATTATCTTTTAAATTTGTGTTTCCTAAAGTGGACTTTCATATTTGTTCTGTCTCATTGTAGCAGGTTTGCCTGCCACTTCTGTCCCTGAACTTCCAATAACTTTTGAATCTGTTATGTGATTTCAGACTAATTAGATGCAGAGGTGGAACTTCCATAAAGAAATTCCTAAAATCTGGCTGAGTAGAGTATGTGTCCTAATGAAAGGAAAATTGCCATTTGAATTTATATCTGATCAGGTGCCAAAGAATCAGTTTGGCCCATTCTTGATATCAGATTCAATTAATGATGATAATGATGAGCTCTGAAAAAAGAAACACTTGATTAGACCCAGGGATTACGGAACAACATCTTTTTTTCCTCGAAGTCTGTGTGTTCTTATAGGAGAAGGGCAAAGGCAAGGCAAAGTCATTCCAGTTATCCTAGCTGATGACCCCACATGGTCTCTGCCTTTAAAATGTCACTAACTTCATGTGGTTTCAGACTCAAACAACTCTCTCAATCAAAGTCAATTTTTTTAATGAACTCTTCTTGCTTGAAGAAAATTTTCTCTTAATCTAGATTGTGTTAGAAGTGCTGAAATTAAATAAGAGGAAAATTGATAGCTTTTAAACCCATACGAGATTACACTGGATTCCAAACTTGCATCAAATGTAATGGCTCAAGATATACAGCAAGTCTGACTTGTTTATTTAGAGATCTCTTCTTGCTTCAAGCTTTACAAATTTAGGAGCTCAAAGGGGTCTTGACTGTACCTTGCAAGTCAGCAGTAGAGAATATGCAAAAGAGTTCTAGAAGATTACAGATGGCACTTACTCCTAGATCCCTAGCTTTTTATCCACTAAGCAAAGACCAGCTGTCTAACTGTTTATGAACAAATAAAAGAACACAATATAAACGACCTTAACAGCCATGATGTAAGCCAGCTAGCACTTGTGTGCCTTGGCAATGAAGATCAATGTATGTTTAGTGTACACAAGCAGGATATTGATGAAGTGTCAGAGGTTAAAACACAAAAATGGGGCTGGAGTGTAGCATTCTTTAATAGTACAACAGGGAAAAACTTCTTAAATTAACTCAACTTGAATGAATACAGCCAGTTGTAGGTAAGGTATGCCAACTCCTATGTTTGAAACAATTTTTACTTCTTGATTCATCCCTACTTCAACTAATAAGGAAAATGTACAAATGTTTTTGAAATTATCAGAACATGTTACCTAGTTTTACTTACTATAGTGAGAAGCTGGCAAAAGTTACAATAGAAATCTTAAATCATTGCCTGTACATTCTGTAAGACCTACATTTCCTGTGAGTGAGAATAAAAATGGGTCAAGTGTGTACATCTGAGCTAAGAAGAACAGGAAGCAAATGGATAAAAGTGCGTTTTGCTTTCTTTTGTTATATGGTCACACATACCTATATTTCCTTGATTTTGTTTATTAACATTTAACACCTCCCAGGTTTCGTAATATGTATACACGTAATTTTTATACATAAGTTGTTACTTTAAAAACTTCCATATTTTATTATATATATTATTTAAGTACTTACAAACACTCAAATAATAATAAAAGATTAACATAATAATTATTTATAATTTATAACTATGACACATACATAGCTCAAGCACTTTTGATGGTCTTTAACTGAAGCTCAGATGGTAAAGTATCTTACTATGTACTCCTTTATGCTATGATACAGTTAGTAGTATTGTCTGTTTCCTTCTCAAACTACACCATGTCTGCAGGGAAACCATATTGCTTATCTCATGTTAACCTTTGGTGAAGTCAAACGTACAGCAAACTGTCCAAAGGTCCACTTTGGGTTAGTTGTGACAGTTTGTAGCAGTTTGCAAGGAACTTGTAGTAAAAAGTTTGGATGAAGTACCTGGAGGAAGCCTCAATGTTTTTTTGCTCAAAACTTCACAGGCAGTAGTTAGAATATCCTTGTAAATAAGTAATAGAGAGTCTATTTTTCTTAGAAACACATAGGCCTTTTATGTCACTACCCAGCATATATGAAAGATGGTGACAAGAAGGAAAGTTAGTGAGAATGACAACAAAACAAGTGAGTGTGGTCTGCAGTAAAACAAAACAGCACTTCAGAGTCTAAGTATGTGAGTCATATGGTAGGAAATGAGATAATTAACAGAAATAGAGCCCAGCTGAAGAGAGAGGAAGAATTGTTTGAATTCTGTCACCTCAAAATGGAGGAGTGTTTTTGGTGATCGTTTTTCAGAAAGAAGAAAGCAATATATGTGATAGTGTTGAGAAACTTGTTATTACATGTAATTTTGCAAGTATTAAAAATTTCCGGATTTTTGGCAGGGTTATGTCATGAAATTTGTGCCTCCAGGCCTTTGGTCAGAAAAACAAATTTAAATGTCAATTATAATCTGCAAATAACTACTATGACTGAAACATTCAGAGAAAACAGCAGAATAAAAGTGGATGCCCACATTTCTCCACTGAGGAAAAAGATGAAAAGAGTGAAAAAGTTTTAAATAGTTCTTTTGTTAATGAATGCAATGAAAGATTAAGGGGTGAAAGGTGAAAAAGTGGATTGAATGAACAGCAGTTTTGAGAGAAGAACCAGTCATGCTATAGCAAGCATTAAAAAAAAAATAGGAGCAGATATGTCTAAAGTTTTGGAAGATAAGTTCGGGAACTACTCACCTGAAAAAATAATCTAATGTAATTCACAGATATTATCATTAGTGTAAAATCTCATTAGCAGTGGTGCTTATGTCTCACCATGGCTTATGTCTTCTGTGCTTAATAGTTTGCAACAATAGTAATATAGCAGATTCTAAAAGAATTTTTGCTTTCAATGGAATTTTTTACAAGACCAGAACAACTGAAGTGGTAGTTTAATAATTTAAATAGTTTATTTTTTTTTCTCTAGATACAGAGAAATCACACTTATTAAATGGCAGAACTGGAACTTCAGCTGAACAGTAACATAGGGAAGCCAGTAAAAGAGATGTAAACAAGTTCCTGGCTTGGAATCACACCTCTAGTTAAGCATATTATTTTGTAGATATAATCCTGTAGTGGGTTTCTGTGGCTGGATTTTGGTAGCAGGGGGCTACAGAGGTGGCTTCTGTTAGAAGCTGCTAGAAGCCTCCCCTGAAGCTTCCCTAGAAGCCAATGCCAGCCAGCTCCAGGATGGACTTCCTGCTGCTGGCCAAGGCCGAACCAATCACAAGATTTAAGAACATAAGGTTGTGGCGCAGAAAGAATTCAAGCCAGGGAAGAGCAGAATGAGAACACGTGAACAATGTAGACACCCAGGTCAGTGCAGAAGGAGGAGCAGGAGGTGCTCCAGGCGCCAAAGCTGAGGCCCCTGCAGCCCGTGGTGCAGACCATGGTGGAGCAGCTGTGCCCCTGCAGCCCATGAAGGACCATTGGGGTGCAGAGACCCACCTGCAGCCCATGGAGGAGCCTATGCTGGAGCAGGTGGATATCCAAAGGAGGCTGTGACCCCATGGGAGGCCCAAGATGGAGCAGGGTCCTGCCGGAGACCTGCAGCCTGTGGAGAGGGAAGCCCACGCTGGAGCAGGTTTTTCCCAGGTAGGACTTGTGGCCCCCGTGGGGGACCCACGTCAGTACAGCTCATTCATGAAGGACTGCTTCCCATGGAGGAGTGACCCACGGGACAGCAGTTTGGGAAGAAATGCTGCCCGAGGTATGGACTCATGCTGGAGAGGTCCATCAAGGACTGTCTCCTGTGGGACGGACCCTGCGGGAGCAGGGGAAGGACTCCTCTCCCTGAGCAGCAGCAGAAACAACAACTGACCGTAACCCCCATTCCCCATCCCCCTGCACCGCTGGGTGGGAGGAGGGAAAACATGGAAGGAAGAAGGGCTGGGGTGAAGGTGATTTTAAGATTATTTATCACAACTTGGCTCTTATCCCGTTAGTAATATATTTAAGTAATATCCCCACTTTGAGTTTGTTTTGCCCATGAAGGTAACCAGTAACTGACCTCTCCCAGCTGTTGTCTCAACTCATGAATTCTCAGCTGTTTTTTTTTCCTCTTCTCTGTCTAGTTGCAGAGAGGAGTGAGAGAGTGGCTCTAGTGGGTACCTGGCATCCCACCAAGGTCAACCCACTACACATAAACACATAGATGAACATTGTAAGAGTTCAACTAGCTTTATATTTTCAAACACCAACTGAAAAAGTTACTTAATATTCTCACTTTTGGAGCATGAGGTTGTAGGATAGCCCTCGAGCTAGATTTTTGTGTGAAGTAGAAGGATGCTCTTGAAAATTCCACAGCTCTGCAGTTCATGGGTTTGTAAAATGGCAACTGCCAACAGCCTTGTTCATCCCACTTTGTTCATCTTATATCTTTTTTTTCTCCACAAATTAAATTAGAATTCATAATTCTATCTCTGAATTAGCTTCCCACAGAGAACCTTATTATAACAAATGCAGTTGTTATAACTCATTTTAACAATTTAGTCTATAAATTGGTAGAAAGTACTTTATGAGAACAGAATTTACTTTTAAAGGAAATTTAAAAGTATTATATGTACTGTATGCTGACTGGCTCATAATTTTTTGCATATCTGCCATTACAGTACATTAAGCATGTCACAGTACAGCAAATAGGAGTGTTTGTAACAGGCCAAAATGACTTCGGAAGAACTATGAATAAAGAAGAAGAAATAATACTTTTATGAAAAGAATAAAATTGTGCTGATGTGTTACTGCATGTAGAAATGCATTCTAATAAATACTGAGATTTCAAAGAAAAACTGCTGCCAAAAGCATTGAAAGACTCTCTTATTGTGGCACACTGTGCTTACCCTGCAGGCAGTTCTGAGTATGTAGCAGATATTAGGCTTTATTTATAGATAGACAGGCAAACTAATATGTCTGTATTTTAAACCATGCTTTAAGACTAGGATTTATTAAAATGGTTATTGTTTGTTTTTTCTGTCAGTGTATCCCTAAGCTGTCAGGGAACAGTTGGGCAGAAGAAGGCTGCTCCGGGGCTGGAAGGCCGCACTGCTACCAGGAAGGGTGCAGCCCTGCAGCACCTGCACAAGGTGAAGGGGGCAGGGACAGTGGTAGTGGCCAGGGACAGCCACAGCCTGGCTGACATCGCCATGGCTCTTTTTCCCAGGATTTGGTGCAGGGCTGCTTGGGGGCTTCACCAGGACATGGGCATCCAACCTCTGTGGCACAGGAGGAGACCGCAGAGCCTGCTGGGATGTTCAGAATCCTGACACAGGCAATCTCTTTCTCTTGTCTTTCCCCATTTCTCTCTCTCTCTGAGTTTTCACAATGCAGTGTTTTCTTTCTCTTATGTATAACTATCACAGACCATGCTTTTGTCTTGCTGAAGCTCTGTTTTGGCTTAAAGAAAAATTCATATGACTGGTCTTTTTACTTGTCAATACAATTACATTTGCCAGGGTTTTCCATTTTTTTATACTGGCATCCCTGAGTTAAAAAAATTTCCTTTGGAATATTCTTTTTAGGGGGTAAAATGCTTTGTGAACATGAGCATGAGATATTTATATGTAACTACAGTTTTGTGAACAAACAAAAAAGCTTGAGACTGTGCCTGGGATCTGAGGTGTCCAAAGTCAGAGGAACTTCCAGTCCTAATAGTACCTTTTTTGCATTCTCTAATTCTTTGCTCATATAATTGGTTGAAATAATGTTGATACAGATGGAGCAAATTTATAGGTTTTAGATCCTCATATGTCCAAATTGCTCTGTTAAGAACAGAAATCCTGATATTACCTGTTAGTTCACAAATTTATCAATGCTAAGAGGTTATGTTTAAAACAGGAATTACAATGAACAAAATCATAATCAGTTCTCTTCAGCAGAAAGCCTATATGTCTAGGTGTCTTTGCCTAAAATTGTTTACACCATTTGGACAGGAATATTCCAAATAACTAAAAAAATTAATTGAGTGATGTCTTTTGGCACTCTTGTGAAAAGTAAATTTTTGTTACCTCTGTAATTTTTGCTCTGATACCACAACAGATCACTTGAATGTGAATTTATTAATGTCTGAGTAATTTCATCAAAAGTTTATTTAACACAACACAAGCAGTCTAGATTAATCTTTCTGGCTTATGATGGAAACAAATTTCTCAAGGCTTTCTGGAATACAATATGTAACAGGGTCCAAAGAGAGCAGCATAGTAATCTGTCAGTCAAAACACACAAAAATGCGGTAAAAAATTATTCTTTTTGTGTAAATAAGTCACTGAGTTCACGCAGTTTGAATTTGTTCTTTCTTATGTAAGTTGTAGCAATAAAAGCTAGGAAATGGCTAGTTTTTCAGGAACTTGAAGTCATCGCTCATCTGTTAATCTGACAGTCCATGGGAGGGGAGGTTCAGTGTGAAACATTTAATTGCAATCAAATCACTACTCATGATGTTAAAAGTTCTTTCAAAGCCATTAAAATCTTTGTCTGACAAAAGTCTAGTATGCTTCCCCTCTGCTCTCTAGGAATAGTTAGTTTTCATTTTAGACTATTTTGTTCAATCAGTCTGTGTAAAAAGTAGGACACCAGACAATAGAAACATTTTTCTTTCAGGACAGAGCTCTCAGTACATTTTGAAGATATCAGTGGCTGAGAGATCTGAAGTTACTTATGTTACACAATCTGAACCTCGATTTCCTAATTCCGTCATCCAGTAGTTTTTATTTCCTTTTCATTTAATACTCAGAAGTAGTCTGAATGTCATGTATCTGTGTCAAAGTTTTATACTGTTACTTAAATGGACTTCTCCTTAAAGTGCATCAGTTGTGAAATCACATCACTCTACCTTCAAATAGCTGAAAGAGTCACAAACTAGGCAGAAAAATATATTTTAAACCAGATATAAATGTTAATTAAGAACTCTTACATGTTGAGAGGAAATATGCTCGTCATGTTTCTCTGAACAGGAGCAATTACCCTGACAGTTTTTTGATAATTTTATCCAGAAACAGCATTGCACTGGCTAGAAAAATGTTAATATCTGTTTCCATTTTCTTTCCAGGTATTAAGGGTTATTATATAGAGACTTGAATGGCATATTGCCAGGAAGCACTGAAAATCCATTCTCAATATATACAAAATTACAAATGCAATGCAAATGAGTTATGCAAGTAGTTGTCTGGCTAAATTTCTTGTAGCCTAAACTGATTCTGTCCAAAGTTACTTTCCAAATGGTATGATATAGGGAGGAAACTTGATCTTCTGCTCGTGATAGATGGCAGCCATTTATCTATTACTTTTATTACTAATAATTAAATCTTCTGAAGCTTATATCTCAAAATGTCCTTGTTCTTGCCTTTAGATCTATATTACTTCAACTCAATGTCAAAAGGAAAATGTGATTCTTCTACTCAGTTTTAACTCTAACAATATATTTCCAAATTCACGCAGAAACTGGGAAGATTTTTCAAAATAAATAGGTTTGTTTTGTATTCACTTTCTACTAAGGACCAGCAAAACTTCTGAAAACCAATTTGTACCTTTGAAAAATTTTCTCTGTACAGATTATTTTCAGAATTAATATTCAATAGAATAATCCTGTAGTCTTGCTGATAGAAAGAAAAACACTTATGCTGCAAAACTCCTACCTTATTGGAAAAGAAACACATTGTGTTCCATTTGCTGTATTTTACATTTTCTACACGTAGTGATAATGTCTTTCTCACTGATGTTCATGTCATTTAGCTTCCCGCAAGTTTTCCTTAATTGCAGTAACACATCTTAAAACATTTAATACAAGATAAATCAGGGAAAAAAATATTACTGTTATGTCACAGTTATCTTACCAGTTTTTAGAAGAAGAGAGGAGAGGGAGAGAATTACTGTTAATTAATTAATATTGTACTCCAAGATAACTGTCTATTTATTACTTTCAATAGTAAGTCACTCGGAATTGCATTTTATAATGAAAATATAGTACGATTTGTAGTTATATTGTGAGAACTGTGGAAGTGTTGAACAAAATATCTTCACTAAAATATCTAAATTTTCCGGTAAAAATAAGCAATTTTATTTTCCTGAAAAGGGATGCAGTTCTATTCTGATGGCTTCAACTACTAATCTCTTGATGCTGAAACCTGGACATCTTTTCTTCCGTAAGACAATGTTTCTCACTTGGGCAAGGTCCAAATGGTGCCTGTCTATCCCACAGACTGTTCTCATAATATTTTTCAGTCCCTCTGTATGCGCATGGCATTGTCCATCTATCCAAATCCTCTAACTACTTACGCCACTTGACCTTTTCTGCTATCAGTCCTGCTTTAGGTTTCATTTTTTCAAACTTTTAAAATTCTTCTGTAGTTCCTCACTACTGTTTTCCTATCTTTCCTCCCTACTTCTTCTCCCATCTTTTCTATCCCTTCTCTAAAACTAAATCAAGTCCTGGTCCTCTTGTAGACAGACCCCTGTCCCCATCCACCCAGTCTTCCTGTTCCTTCTCACTTTTGCATAGGAAACTGTTATTGCCTCCAACCTACCATTGTCACACTTCAGCTAATGTTGATGACTCAACTTTTCTTACTATGTCCTTCATTTCACGCATATACAAACTGTCTTGGTCTCTCCACTTCTTGGCTCTCGATTTTCAATCCGAATTTCCTCATTTGGCACTGAATCGGCACTTGTTTTCTCTTATGGAAAGCAGTATTTTTATCATGCTGCTTTGTTTATCACATTTTCTTCATATAACCTCCAACTTCTTTCCCTAGTTATTATTTCTCCTGTTGTAGAACACCTGAGTCTTTTAATTTCCTTTGCTTCTAGCTGCTGTTAACTAAGCCTGACTAATCCCACCTAATTTTAGCTGTCTAAAAGCTAGCATGCAGCCTGAGCTGTTCATCCTACTTTTTTAATTCTAAAGTTAAGAAAGAAAGGCAGTTTCAGAGACTGATTCATGATGTTTTCGTATCTTAGGAGGGGAGGACATAATCTGTAGAGGTAATTACTTTTCTATATTGACCGTCAGAAGAGTTTATACAACTGGGTTTACACAATTTTTTTTAATCGTTAAAATTAATCCTCCTCATACAAATTCCATTGTAATTTCATTTCCTGACTTTTCCCCTTATAATCTCCCACACTTATTCCACAGAGTTCTGTATAAAATAATATTATCAATATCTAAATTGAGAATTATAAAGTAATGACTAATTTCTCACAAATAAAATTCTATTTCTGATAATGTACTTGATTATCTTTTATTATTATTATAATTTTTTTACCATTATTGAAAATATCTTTTTATTGTATTACCTTTGGCTTTTCTTTTTTGTTATTGGACTGGTGACCAGGATAGTTAAAAGATGTATCTGTTCCATAACAAGATTGGTTTTAGTTCAGGTTTGAATATACAGTTGCTAACTGAGAATGAAAAATGTCCACTATTATTATAAGAGGCTGGATAAATAAGACTAGTAGTTGGTAGAAATTTACAGTGGTTCAAACTTGAGGAAATAAAAAAAAAAAAAAAAAAGAATGGCATCTAGTTATTCTAGGCATGATGAAAGCAAACAAATGAAAACACCAAGCAACAGAAAACTCAGTTTGCTGGTTACGTTAGATACCTATAGACAAGAAATATGAAGTATAAACAGTTAGATCTGAAAGTCTTGCTATTTGATCAACAGTATGACTTGATATAATACACAAGTCATGATATAATTGACATATATTGTTCATGATACACAAGTCATGTGATATCATTATATGATTTAGCTAACAAATAAATACAATAATAAATGTAAAATATATATTATTTACATCACATATTTATTAACCACTATTAATATAAAATATTAAATCACAAAAATTGAATATATATATATATATAATTTATATTAATGTGAAAGGAAAGGAGTGTTGCCATCTAGCTCAAAGACATTTCCTTCTAAAGTCCAGAATGTTGTTGGATCCAAAGACAGCTGGTGCACAATAGCAAAAGAATAAAAGTATATTATACTAAGGGTTATGATGAACCACTGAACCAAGGTGGTTATAATTTTTTATAAAGAAGAAACAAAATTCTCTGAATCAGTGAACTGAGTGTTTTTAAAAGGACACTAAATGAATGTTGGGAGAGTAATTTTGAAATTATACAGTAGATTCATAGAATAAGCTGAGAATTTGATAAAGAAAGTAAAGGATGCAACAGAAGAGTGGTTTCTTCTCCTCACTACAGAGTAACTGATAATATCTGAATGCATAATATCTGGATGATGGTGACCCATAATCACTAAGGTAGGAAGAAAAATAAGTGAAAAGGCATAATAAACCTAGAAGACATAAGAAGACAGTTTTCAATAAATTCTGGGGAATTGCAAATGAATATTCCAGAGAAAGTCCAAACAAAAATCATATAAAGGAATGTTGACAATTTCTTAAGGAAATAATATTAATAATCCCCAGCTATATTTTAGGAATTGAGCTATCCCAGGATTAAAGATGGGTATTTTTTAGATCTTGGGGAACAAAACTGAGGGTCCGGAAGGTATGGAAAAGGAAAACAGATCCACCTTTTTCTTTTTAAGGATGAGTTAGGAAAATTACACAGTCAGTTAAAACATAATTCATGGAAAATACTGCAGCATATAATTAAGTAAACTGTATATAAACTAATAGAATGTATAAGCAGGTAGAATTTTAAAGGAAGATGAGTAACTTCCAACATTTGTCAAAAAATGTTACTTTTGTATTTTAATTGAAGTACTACTGGTTTTGACTTACTGCAATCTGTTATTATCTGTTATTATCTGCACAGATACTACATATAGTGTCCTGAAAGACACTATATACATCTGCCATTGGACAACATGGCATATTAATACAAAGCACATTAATAGTGACAATGTATTTATGTATGTGAATTCATGATTTATTTCATTTTCTAATATTTACTGATCTACTTCTCAATATTGCAAAACTGACACTATAAAGCATTTTTTTGATTATCTAAATCAATTCCCCATCAATATATGAGAGGACACAGGACTCTTTTTTTCACCAATAATATATGCTCCCCAAAAAGTACCAACTACATTGGTGAAAACAGAGAGAGAAAGCTTATTGAACTAATTTATTTGAGAAAGAAATTACTGTTCTCAGGGTTGTATTTTTCGCATTTTATGAGAAAAAGTACTTGGAGTAGATAAATGTGTAGACCTTTGAACGCAATAAAAGCATGTGCATGGAAATTCCCTGCCTATTAATGCAAGAAGTTAAGCATTTTGATTATACTCCACTGAAAGAAAACTGGAAGGGACACATGCATTAATATAGTAAACCAGAACAATTGAAAAGAAATAATATATATATTGTAATAAAAACTTGTATTACTGCCGAGAAGTAAGTGTTCATGCCAAAAATGTTCTGGAGCACAGATGCCAAAAAAAAGCTGAAAGCATTATGAAACACACTAAGTCTATACATAGAGGGGGCTCAAAGAAAAAAAAAAGTATATTTATGCTTAGAATTCAAGTATATCATATCAATATGATTATTTTATGCACAATAAGCAAGGCTCTGAGCATGCTGGCAAGCATTCAAGAAAACATCATGTTGCTTAAGGAGCATGTTGGTCTTTAAATTCAGGAGAAAGGCTCAGAGAAAAATATTTAACTCCAGTGTTTCAGACAAGCTAAAAATCCAAAATGACACAAAAAATCCCATGTGTTGTTGGACATGGGTTAATAACATTCCTGACCTTGTTAACTAACTCCTGATGAAGGTGATTTGAGATGCACAGAGTAGGCACCCCTGGATCTGTCTTGAAAGAGATGAGAAGTGAGTTGCAATTGCTGTCATGTGGTTTTCAAATGAAAACTTCCACAAGGAAGCTGGAGGCTTTTAGGAAGTATTCCTATCTGCAATTTCCAAAACAGTACTCTAACCAACAGGTTATGGGGACTGGATCATGAATGGTTAGCTTACCTCTTGAAGTTAGTCCCTTGAGGGGTCAAAAAAATCAAGACTCAGGGATCCAGGAGGGGAACTGGAAACCAAAGGCCAGTGACAAGGCATGATGGTTGGAAGATGGAGCTGCCACCTTCTGAGAAGAGAATAAAGGGTTGAGGTCTGTTTCTGAGCAAAGAAGTCTGAGGGATGACAGACTGAGGTTTAAAATTTCTGGAGGTGGAGGGTAAGATGAAGGCAGAACTGTTATTAACCAAACATTACAATGATGGAACCAGAAGACATGAGCTTAAAATTGCTAGAAGAGAGTATTTCTTTACACAGCAGGTATCAAACCTTTGGAACTCTCTGCCACCAGAGATTTTTTATGTTCATCTGTGGAAAAGAACTTCAGACACGTTGTCCTCCTTATCCCTTCTTGTGGTCTGGCCAAAGTGTATCAGCACTTAGATTGCTTGTGATATTTGATGCAGGAGCCTAACCTCTGTCTGATTGCTATACGGCACCTTCATCTATGTCATGGTTAATGTTTTGTTTTCTATCCCTTTTCCAATACTGTTTTGGAATACTGTTTCTTTAAGAGCAAACCCCTTGCTGTAGATGAGTGCCTGGAGAGCCTCTTGCAGCATCTTTGACCATGCTGCTAGCTAGAGGGGTGGAGAGAGAGACACGCACACACTCTGCTGGATCCACCCCCAGAAGCCACCACTACACCAGCACCCTCCTCTGCACTCCCACTGGGGACTTCTCAAAAGGGAGTTGCCTGGGTCTGTGGCCACTGCAGCCAGAGAAAAATTGAAAGTAAAACTAATTCTGTGCCCACTGCACCATTTCACAGTTCCTGCCACCGTCCTGCCTCCTGGGCATTATTACTGATCCTAAACACAGCAATCTGTGACACAAACCCAAGCTGAAGAAATTTTTATTTGCATTAACAAGACAATTTTCCTTATAATTTTTCACAATTAATCATTGTTATAACAATTTCAGTTATGATTTTCAACTGTTGTTATTAACAAGGAATTAAGGTCAATAATAAACGTCCCAATAAGAATAATTACCACAGAATATTCTGAGTTGAAAGGGACCCACAACGACCATCAAGTCCAACTCTTAATCAAATAGCCCATACTGGGATAGAACCTGCAACCTCGGCATTGTTAGTACCATGGTCTAACCAACTAAGCTAATCTCAGGTTATGATGGTGGTGTCATTACATCTTAAATTCCAATTTCAATTTTATCCAGTCCTTTGATAAAATCTACATTCATTGAAGAAGGGCTGAGGGAGGGTTCAAGTATTCTGCACAGCAAATAAATAAATGAATAATAATGAAAATAGATTAAAGCCAGTATTCTTTCTCCTACAAAGCTCTGGTTAGTAACATGGTGCTGGCTTACTTCATTTCCAGCTGCTAGATTTCACTAAAAGAAGCTAAAAATAAATTCAATACTTTCCTAAAATGACTTTTGAATGTAAGCAAGTGCTGCAGTTACCATAGGGATGTTGTAACATCACAAATGGGAAGCAGTTCACATAGTGGTAAATAAGCACACTGGTGGGCAAGTTGTCCGTTTGATCATGTCTCGAAGAAATTATTCAGACGGTAGTTTTTGAGAGATGAGGTTTTAAGGAAAAAAACAAAACACAAACAAATGAAAAGATCACCACTGATGTAGCCTGCAGTGGTCCAAATCCCTGAATGTAGGATTTCACAGGTCTACACTTCACATCTGTGAAGATGAAAGACATGCTGCCTGTGCTAAGTGCTGTAGCACCTAAACTGCAGAACCTATATCTTCCCTTGAAAAGGAATGAAAATATCTCTGAATTTTGTGAAAACAAATGCATCATCAAGTTCTTGCATTTACTACTTGTGTGGTAAATCTGGAGCTGTCCAGCTTGTCCTTATTTCACCTTCTGCTTTGTAATGCATTAAGTGACTGAATATCCATTTATTCTGAATGTCAGTACAAACAAACATAATGATGCCTAACAAACAAATGGGCTTCCTTTCCAAGATTTCTTCATAATGTTCTACATCATAAAATTTCAAAGGTCAGATGATATAAATAAAGAATGATTTCAGTGAAGTTGATACTACTGTCCTGATTTACAGCAAGGAGTAATTTAGGCCCAGCAACTCAAGCTTTTCATTCTGTGTTCAACTCAGAATAGAAAGCAAATGGCTGGATAATAAATACCATGGAAACAAGAAAAAACCCACACAAATCCTATAAAGAATCAATTTAGGAAAAAAGAAGAAAAGCCAGATTGTCTGTCATTAAAATAAAATTCACTGGGATTTTGAAACAAGATCATTTCAATACAAAATATTATGATAGTTTCTACATTTTTTAATTTTCTTTTTTCTTTTTACATGCTTTTGGTACATGTCTGAGGGCTTTTTATTTTAAGGCTAAGTTTTACTAGTGTTACCAAGTCCTTACCAACTTGCTGTTTTGAACGCAGGATCAAAGAGGTACCCTTCCCAGTCAGGTCTTTCAATTTTCTGGATCGGCCTCTCACAACACTGTTATGCCTCCCTCTGCTTTGAACCCATACTCACTTGTTTTCTCAGGTAAATCATTGAAGTGCAGGTCTTACACTGAACTGTGCTCCATTTACTTTGCAAAGTATGTATGGCTACAGAGTGAATAGTAGAACAAAGACTGGTCAAGGATGCTGACCAGTAAACATCTTTTTTTCATATTTTTTCTTTTATATTTTTCAGTGAGATTTTTTACCTCGGCTAACTTGAGACAATTGCTGAGGTGCTTTGAAGGCAGTTACACCTTAGGCTCTATTTTGCTTGTAATTGTTATAGATACAATTATAGATACTTATTCCTGCCTCAGATTTAACCTACATTATATTTATGGCTCCATTTTACGCTCTTAGGCCCATAGTAGTGGATGAGTGCTCGAACATAACATTTACATCCCAACGAAGTTCTCTATGAGCAGATCATATCAGCTTTCGTGTTAACATCACTATCAGGGCAGAACTAAGTTTGAAGAATCATCCATCTTCCCTGATCTATCTCAATTAAACTAATATTGTTTGGGACCATGTGGCTGGTCAAATACAGCAGGTGCAAAGATGCCCTTTAGAGTTTGAATCACAGTGCAAAAGGTAACCATGCTAACTTGAAACTCTGAGCTTTTTTCCTCAGCCTTTTAGTGTCCAGTGTTCAGAGCCTGGTGGAAAGAGTGAGTATTAATAAGTGGACCTCTAAATGGTAGTTGGTTAGATTACTACCATGGCTGCTAGAACCTCATAGAGCAGTCTGGATTTAGAGTGAGATATGAGTTATCTTTCTAGCATTGTATAAAGAAAATTTGCGTGTTGCACTGCTCACCTAAATTCCCTTTATAGTCAGCAGGAAAAATAACACTAGATAGGCTGAATTAATCTGATTATTTTAGAGGTACTCAAGCATTAGATAAGTAAGGTGAACAGTTCTTTGTGTATGCCTATTTATCTCTTTTGGTTATAATGGAAATCCAGAATGAACAACTCAGATGGGTACATTTAGATGACAGATGTCTCCAATTGGGCAGACAAAAGTCACCTTGGCTGCTCAGACTGTCCTGGTAAGCAGTCAACATTCACTCTGAGCTTAGTTCACCTACAGATACCATGCTCCTTTCTGGAAGACAATGCCAGAAGCTGCTTTACAAGGATCTCAGAAGCTTTGCAGGCAGTGACTGGTGGCAAAGGCATATGTGTCAGCTGGAGAATGCAGACCATGTGTGCTGGATGCACAGAAAATGCTGATGGTCAGATCTGGCAATACCATCACTGTTGCCTCTTGCCCTACTCCAAGCACGTCTGGTGTGCAGGTAGCAGCCATTTCAGTGTACATGGCAGGAAAGTGGCAGTCCAACAGGTCTGTATGGTTATCCTTTCATCAGAATCTAATGACCTGGGTATTACCTCTTGCTCTCCTTCTTGACCCCCTGTTTATGTCCTTCTGTCTGTCTCACCCAGAGAGAAATGTCGTATCTGTTGCTTATACAGTGACTCTCTTGAGAGGTGCCAGTATGTTTCTCCATGAATAATTTAGCATTTTATACTCATTGGAATAAAATCAGTAGAAGAGCTCAAGAACATTTTCCTCTGGACCAGCCCATGATGTAGTCCTATCAGACCTTGAAAGGTGAGATTTGAAGAAAAAAGTGAATTAATACTTGTCTCCCACCCCCTTTATTCTAAGCAAAGAGATATTGCTCAAAAACATTAGTCCTCCTTTCTGCCCCTTCTTTATTAAGTTTGTGCTTTGTGTCTTTCATTTCATTACAAGTGTCTGGAAATGAAACGTGCTGGAAATGGCAGGAATATTTGGCTTCAATATTTCTGAACTCTTTCTTTCAACTCTATATGAATTCTTTTCCAAAAGGATTTTGTAAGTTTTCTTTTTGGTTAAAATGATAAGAGGATACTGACCTAAATGTACAGTGATTATTGGTTGTCCCAGAAGTGAGGTCTTCAATGAAAAAGGTACTTGAACAAACTATGATCCAGCTGTCCTGTCCCTCTAACAGTCTAGTACAATGGACAAATGAGCAATATGATACAATATTTAAACTCAAAGTAGAACTGATTTTTATAGCACTGAAGAATATCCCAGAGTGGACAGAAAGGCAGAACAGATCCTTTTATAGACCTTAATGTTCTGAAAAGCCAGAAAGCATACTGCAGTGGGTGGTCCAAAAAGTCTCATGGAGTTATGTGAAGCTCTTTCTCAGGCTGCACCCATTGAACAATTTTTGAAAGTAGCAGTAATCTGGAAGAAAAAGAGTGTTCATAGAGTTGTCAGAGTCCATATTTCATTACATTTTTGTGTATATATACATACATAGCTTATATAAGCATAACTATATATAGTTACATGTACAGTTTTGTATGAATCATGACTAGAAAATTTTGTTTTACATCATGCATGTGGCTTTTCTGTTTATATGTATGTATATAAATAAGTTTATATCCATGTATATGAATTTTTACACAAACACATATATAAATGAACATATATAGCATAAGAAAGCTCTATTTTCCAGTTCAGACCAAATACACTAAATACATATGAATGCACATGCAAGCAGTACAGACTGACTGTATATGTTAGAGTGGTCTTTGTAATGTTTGGGGTTTTTTTTAAATGGTGTTTATAGAGCACTCTGATTTGAGGGTTATGACTCAGGTGAGCCTTTTATATAGCAAGATAGAGAAGGGAGGAGTCAGGTGAGACCTTGGTCAGATGTTTTTCCAAATGTCTCTAACAGCAGAGGCCAATTCTCCCCTCTGGGGAGCACTGGTGCTGTTACACCTCCAGTTTCTGCTGGCAAAGAGACTTCTGTTTCCATTTCGTTGCCATAAAATGCAAGATGATGATCAGGCAGGGATAAAAATGTAAATATTAAATTTATGTTTCATTTTCATTGTGTTTGTGTTAGTTGTTTACAAATAAATAAATGAGTAGAAACTGTTAATCAGTGGAATATGCATGAGTGCATACCTCCATTTACAGTACTGTCTGAATCAAGCTCTGAGAGTAATACTGTTAGTGCCATCAAGGCAATTGTCCGCTGAGGCTGGGTTACACACCTCAGTAGCAGAACTAAAAGGAAAAGCTCCTTTGAAATGGCAGAAGTGTGTCTGTTGGGATGCTGCAGTCACAGCAGGCTGTCCAAACTGTGCAAGATGTGGAGGGATTAACCAGTTCATGTCTGTTCATCCTAATTCAGCCTCTAGCTAAAGTTCAGTCAACTTCCTTCCCATTACTGATATGTGAGGTATGAGAGTTTCTCATACTCAAGCTGATCACTAAAGAGGCTGCTGGACAGGACAAACTGTCAGTGTCTGCCCCATATTGACCCTTTCTACTACCGGCAAGCCAGGAAACAGTTGAAACTTCTCTATAGCCAGAGAGACAGGAACAATCCTAATCCCTTCCCCTGTTAAGCACTTCAGAGAATCAACCCTGTCAAAATTTTCCAATCTGAAATAATTTTAGTAGGATTCCATATTTTCATAAATGCCTGTCCTCTTAGAGTTTTTTTCTTCTCTCTCTCTCTCTCTCTCTGTCTCTCTCTCTGCCTCTTGTGCAACACTTCTGAAAATGAATTAAATATTAAATTCTTGCCATAGTATATACAGAAGCTGACAGATATACTGAGCCAGCAGAACTTGCCAGATATATTATATGTCAGCTATCCTACATCGGAGACACTGTGCTGGCACGCATACCGTGCAGCTTCTGACAGCATATGCTATACCAGCTTCTGCAGCTTCTGACCATACCAATTCTGGAATTATAGAAAGTAAGGCGAGACATGACATTGCAAGTCAAAGACAAAGACAAGATCAGCTGTTTCTGAACCATCCCTAAAAGATGGTCATCTTACTGGTTCCTGGAACCAAGACGTCATCGTAATTTCACAATCCCAGGGCAACCTATTCTAGTAAATAAAGACCAGACAGTTGTATATCTTTTTTATAATGTCTAATAGAGATTGGAGTTCATTTCAATTGCACACCTCTGAACTCTTTATGAGAGTTAAAGTTGAGGATGGCCGTTAAACAATATAAACTAATGATTTTTCTGTAATCAGAGAATCTAAAATGAAAGTGTGAGGGTGAGCTCTTATTTCTTTCCAGAGACGTAAAATAGCCTTTTCTTTTATGTTTTTCAATGAGATCTTTTACCTCTGCTAACCTGAGACAATGTTGAGGTGCTTTGAAGGCAGTAACACCTTAGTCTCTATTTTGCTCGCAGTTGTTATATATACAATTACAGATATGCATCTAAAAATAGATATCTACCAAACTCTCTGCAATGAATGCAGAGAGAATGAGAATGCAGAGAGAATGAGAATGATCTCATCACACCGGGAAGGGAAGCACACGCCTGGTCCCTTAATTTAACAATAGATATTGATATCTCATTCATGTTATTTTACATGGAGGAAACGCATTTCTTTGTGTTTGAAAAGATCCCTGTGAGAAACATTGTTCAAAGGTTGTTTGACATCCCTTATTTGACTGATCTGGTATTGTAAGTCTGTGGCAAGTTACTTACTGCTCTCGCACTTCCTTAAGTTGACATTCCTTGAGCCAATTTTAGTTGACTGAGTGGTGATGTCAGCCCATCAGACTGAGATAATTGTCATGTACCAAGAGGGGGAATCTTCAGAGACTGCAACAGGGAAGAGATTTTTCCACTCAGCTATTCAGAATGCGAGCATACACACGCTCGTCCCTGGTATCCAACTCTGGCTTAAGGGAGCAAGTGCACAGTGTGAAACATGTCCCCAAATCCCTGCTACATCCTGTTGCAATAATACTGCAGATACAAGCATAGCATCTACTTGATAAGGCTCTCTGTTATGTTAACAATGGGAGCAGTGGTCGAAAAAGCACAAAATACCACAAATCCCTCAGCTGAAGAAATCCTAATTGTGATCACACATGACTGTGGAACACACTGGAAGTGGCAGACAACAAGATAGTACATGGATTTACAGTGACAGACTTTGCAGGTAGGGTTAGTGAAACTGGGTAGACATGCCAGAAGCCATTTCTCAGCTGTAGATTGCCATGCTGATGTCTTCTAACAAGGGAGCCATGATGAGAAGCTACAGCAGTATATCCCCCACAAGGATAAAAAGTACATCATTTAGGTGCTGAATATGAAATTTGTTTAGCTGTGTTTACTCTGCAGTGCTGCGGAAAGGGACCTGGAGGTCCTGGTCAATGGCAAGTTAAATATGAGTCAGCAATGCCCTGGCAGCCAGGAGGGCCAACCATGTCCTGGGGGCATCAGGCAAAGCATCGGCAGCCGGTCGAGGGAGGGGATTGTCCTGCTCTGCTCTGCACTGGTGTGGCCTCACCTTGAATATTGTGTGCAGAGTGAGGAAGCATGCAAAATATGCTCCATTCTCCCCTGTTGTCAACTCTTGGCCACCTCAAAACCAGCAGAGGTTTTTTTGTCAGCAGAGGTATGGACCCATATCAGGACTTTAAAGCATTTCCTTTTACCTGTCCTTGACTTTATCACGCTGAGTATTTTTACGTACTCATATTTTACATATATTTTTACTCCTTTGTGGTCTAACACAAGCTGCAGAGGAGTTAGCTGCTGTCTAATTTACACCATTCTTGTGCTTCTTTTCATCCCAGTGGCATAATTTTTGTCAGAAGCTGTGATGCCACAGGAATTCCCTGATATGTTTCCCTTAATTCATTTTTCTATAGCTTAGAGGAATTCAATAATTCCTGAAATCATCTCCAGACATTGTGACATTTATGATTAAGCATATGATGATGTGGTCAACTCCATCCACTTTTCAGCCAGGTACAACAGAAGTGTGACTTCTGCTTGTCCCCTATCTCCAAAGACATGCCTCTTCTTGGTATCAAGGGAAGAGACTATTAGTACAATGGTCTCAATGGATGGCTCAGTCTCCTGTGCAGCCTGTTTGACCTTTAGTGGCATCTAGTGGCAAATGAGTTTGTAGGGAAAATTAATCGGCAATTGAAGCAGTGAAAATTGGTTTCATAAATTGGTTTCATCTTCATATGTGAGAGCGGGAAGAATGGAGCTTGCAGTGCATAAGGATAGTGAGGACACATTGCTGGCTGCCAGGTTACCTTACTAGTCTAAATCACCAGGCACTATAAGCCACATGACCAAATTAGTTTCAGTGATAATTTACAGAGCTTCTAAGACTTTCTAAATATGGTTTTGAACAAGGACCGTACGTAGTTAAGAAGTTAGCATTATCCACCTTTTGAAAATCAATGTGTTATTTTTGCTATTTCGTTGATCATAATTTATTTCTTCCATAAAGCCATGTGAGACATTCTTTTCTATCACAGTGTGAGTGCCTCTTAATATTACCCTAAGAAATAACACAACAGATTTTGATATTGTATTGGCAAAAGAACTGAGCCTCTCTTCATAAGTGAGATTCACTAGTGTTTTGATTTTACCAGATGTCACAATACTTTCTTCTCCTGTCTAGTATTAAAATATATATGGAACATTATGCTGGATAGTGGCAACTCAGAGTTCAGACTCAAAAGATGTTTGTCTTATAAATATATGGTTCCATATTCAGGCAACATACTAATAAAAGTCGATAGAGACTTCTAGCTCTGCTGGAATAACAGTCTGCAATATTTAAACTGATGTGTTTTTAGTACATTAGTTTTACAGATGAGCCAGCTGTATGCAAACAGAAGCAATTTAATAAACATTGTAGATGAAGTAAGCTGCCCAAATTTTTTTTTTTTAAATAAACCCAAATGTTAAAAATTCAAGACAAAACATATATATTAAAATTTCCATAGGAATTATCTCCACAAGTGCAAAATGTCATACATGAATTAATGTGTGCTTAACTGTTGTTATTTGGTATCTCAGCAACAGGTGAATAAATGGCTGTGAGTACAGCATTTACAATCCTTAATATGTTCTGAAGAAAATCACTATTTACATTATGTACCTCCTTATATCCATGTTAAAAAAATAAAAAAGAAAAAGAAAGTATGATGGAAAGTTTAGTATTGCCCATCATTTGGACTGACTGAAAAGGTATTGTTTGAGAATGCTTTTTAGTGAAATGCTTTCAACTGAATTCTTTCCTTTATTGAGATACTGTCAGATTAGATCGAGTTTACATGGACACCTAGTGGGAAATGCAGGAGGAGATATCTGGCCATTGTACAACTGCAAAAGATTCTGTAGTCAAATCTCTTAGGACAACTGAGATTGCAAGAATTCTGTAATATGCTATTCTGGGAGTTGTTGATAAAGTCCTTGCTTCTGTATTCTAGAAATATCTCCTTTTTCCTGGTAACTGCCACTTCCTAAAAGTGCTATAAAGCAGTATGCCATAATGTCTTAAGTCAGCTTTTTAAAACCAGAAATGAGTGTTGTATTAGGACACAGAACACATCAATGAGTCACAATTCACTATTTAAGAAAGAAACAAGAAAACTTTCCTCAGTGGATTAATGAATGAGATACATTAATACAAGAAGTCCTTCTTATTTCCTTTCCCATGGGATATACTCACATTTTGGCAACTAATAAAACTCGAGAGGCCAGAAAATATATTTGGGACAGTTGAGTGTGTTTGCCTGTCAAATTAAATAATAGACCAGAGACACTGGAACAGGACTAGAGATTGTACAAGATAAGTGAAAGCAGTGCCAGCTGAGAGGTCTAATGGTCTTACTGGAAAATGGCTTAAACAGCTTGCAGCTGAGATGAGACAAAAAGTCCATGTGGATAGAGAAGACCATCTGTCTCTGAATACATTTTTCCATTTAGAGTTTAGGAAAGATACAGAAATTATTTGGGTTCTTTGATTTGCATTGTGAAAGGAAAATGGGAAAAGATGGTTATGTTCTTCCGACACTACACTGTGACTTCAGCTTTTTCTTTATTCAAGAGAAAACCTTCTGCTTGAAGAAACATTAAAGCCCAGTGTTATAAGCCAAGCGTCAAACAGCTCTCTATTAATAACACTGAATAATAACAGTCAGTGCATAACTGATTCTAGCAGCAAAGGAACTGTATCCAGATGAAACTGATTGGACATATGAAAGAAATGCTTTTTGTGGTTCAAGATGTATTGACTGGGTGCTGTGAAGTCCCAGAAAAATGTCTCCTGTGGAGAAGGTGAGTTTAGAGGAAGAAAACCCTTCTGGAGTTACCCAGCATCCTGAAGGCGTGAAACTGCCTGAAACAAGAGGTAGAGTCTCTAGTCATCTTCTAGCATGCAATAAGCTGAAGGCTGGTATCACTGCCAGCAGATCAGAGAGTTTACTATTTTCAGTGCTGTTGTGGACTTTAGAAATCTAATAGCTTCCAGCTAAAAGAAGGCTGGTTGAACAGTTTGGTTTTGATTCAAACAATCAGTTTGCAGGTTTAGGAATGCTGCTTAAACTGAGGTAGATTTTGTTCCTAAAAGCTTATGTTTTTCAAGCATGGTACCCCAGCAGTCTAAGTGTACAGTATGCTTCTCTCCCTCCGAATCCAAGAACAGATAAAATTGAAGGGCAGGTCGGACTAAAGTTGAAATAATTTTTTAAAATTTATAGATTATCACAAATATGAGCTGCATTTCACTAAAAGGTGTGGCAATACAATGTGTCTGCCAAAATACTTAAAATCTGAAACTGTTTCATTTATATCCATTATTTAGGTCTAAAAACAATGGACTAAACAATTGTTAAGGCAAACATAACGGTCATGGTCAGATCTACATGAAAATATTTTAGCGGAGATGATATTTGGAACACGAGTATTGGGAAAAGTTCAAAATTAGTAGTGGACAATGACATATGCTTCAGTGAAAGTAGCAGACAAAGAAGGAGCAATTTAATTATTATTGCTGTCCTTATAGACTCTATTGTGCTAATCCTGAGTCACAAATAAAAAAAAAACAAACCTCATAAATTTCAAAGTAACTCCTTCCCTGAAGAATTTAACTCCTTAATGAGAAAAAAAAATACAGGGATTAAATAAATATGCACTAAGAAAGAAGACAGAAGCATAAAACAAATGATGAACATTCTTGCTTATTTTTAACTCATAGGAGCATCAGGAGGGAAAGATATGCTTTTGGGATAATGAAAAGGTTTTAAGAGAAAGGGAGGAAATAAGAGATAAGTATGGGTAGTTTAGTGTAGGTAGGAGTAAGTGTAAGCAGCTTGAATGTGATGTCAAAGCATAAGTGAAGCTGATCAAGGATTCAAATTAGAAATGATACTGTACTGCATGTAAAAAGATCAGTTAAGATGGAGAACCTACAAAAAGCAGCCAAAGGGAGGATACAATTATTAACAAAACCAAAGCAACACAGATAGGGAGACAAGATATTTTTTGGTTTTCAAAACTCCATTTGATAGCCTCTAGAGTTTGTGCTCTATGTGCTGAGCACTCTTACCAGAAGTAGCCAAGAATAATAGAAAACAGTTGCTGCTACTCACTTGCAGAGAAATCAACCCTCATCAAAGACTTAATTGTTGAGACTTATCCTAAGGATGTACTCCATGCTCCAGAGCCTCTGAAAAAAATGCTTAAAACAAATATAATATATATTAACTACTCAGTTATTAAAGTCTTTAGATAAAGTAAGTCATAACTGCCTAATCACAGTAGGGAGATTGTCAAAACTAGATCAGATAAGTACTGACTTTTTCTAGCTCAATCTTGGAAATCCCTAAAGATTTTCAAAAAATCTCCAGGGCTGGAGATCCTACAACCTCTTGCCAGTGTTACACTGTGCTCCCAGGACAGGTGTTTCCCAAAGTCCAGTCTGAGCCCCAGTTATTCTCCTTCAGCAATGCCTATCAATTCTCATAATTCATAACAGAAGTTAAAAGGCCCTTTATTAAAAACAGTTGCAATGCCATGAAACAAGTTCCATGCATTCAGCTATACTTCTCATAGACTCGTTTTACCATTAGAGAAAGCAAGAACACTAAACCAGTCAATCATTTAAAGGGGGAATCACACAAACATGCTTAAGTATTTACACTGTTTTATATTCAATGTGTGCCTCTGTTTTACCATTGTCTATGTTATGACAAAAATGGCATGTGGTTCTTGCAATCATACTTTCCCCTATGGTGCTAAGCAGAGCTTTAACCTAACAACAGAGTGGTGAAAAGCTTCTCACTGCATGTAAAAGTAGAGGTCTGAAGTTACACTTTACCCTGGATTCATGCTACAGGCCGCCCCTGTTATGAATGAAGTTTTGGTCATTTGAGCTGGACAATTGAAAGCAGCTGGATATAATGCTTGTGTTATGTGCTGTTGGTTAGAGATGCTGGCAATTCCTCAGCCATGTAAGTTTCCTCTTTTTGAGCTCTATAATGGCAGTAGTGTATCCTACTGCTGACATACCCCAAGTTGTTCTTCAACCTATTCTTCTCCCTTCTCAACTAAACAGATTTCCCAGTTTGGACAAAACATGTAAATGCACATATGCTGGATGCCTGTGCTGCTTTTCACTCCCAATAGGAGCACGTTTGTCAATGATAATATTTTGTTTCTCTACTGGTTAAAACAGGAATGTAATTTTCTCTATGTATCTGGGTGAGGAATAGGTACCGAATAAGGTGTTAGTCATTTAGCACAGGTCTTAGATCTTTCAGTTTTAAAATGCTGATCCCTTAGTTAGTAATCTTCTTGGTTTTGGTTTTGCCTTTAACAAAATGAGCACTCTAACTCTGCTGTGGAAGCATTCATGCAAGTCTGAATAAGCCCTTACATTTCCCTCATGAACTGGATGACCACAGCTTTGGAACTACATTTGTGGTTTATTTCTACTTTGTATTCTCTTGTTAATGTACATTTTAAAGTATAGAATTAACTTTTAAAAAGAGTAATTCTGCCCTAACATAACCATCTGCAGCAAAAGAGTAAGTGCTTGGCAACACTAACTAGTTCATAGAAGTTCTTACTAGATATAAATAATCCCATTTTCTGGCAAGAAAGTCCTCACAGTGTGATCTTTAGTTGGAGGAAAGAAAAGTTATGTTAGTAGGCATATATAGCGGTATAATGTAGTTATTATTAATAAAGTGACTGTGTAAAAATGAGACCTTGTTAAATAGCGTAACAACTCTCTGTACATGTTCTAGGGCAGATTAGTTTACACTGTTTAAAACTAAAACAAAATTTATTGCTTTCTACTCCTATTAACACTGCTGAGCCAATACATCCACACAGAGTAGCAAGAGACCAGAGCCAAATACTGACTGAAGTGTTTTAGCATGACCAAGGTGGACTCTAAATATGTAAGTAATTAATACAGATTTTAAAAATGGGACATGTACACCTAGATTTTTAAAAGAATCCTCTTTCTAACATAAATCTTTATCACAGAGATTTTGCAGAACATGCCTGATATTTCAAGACGGCTTGTGACTCTGGCAGCATTGATGCTTCCCACTGGCAACTCAGTGACCAGAGGTTTCAGACATGCTCCACTTTTGTAGGGATGGCTGAGATTTAAGGACATGTAGCTGCCCAGTTAGAGGTGCTCCACACTGATCCCTTGCATCAGAGATACTTCAGGTGGATTAGTGACAAATGCTGCACAGTACTTCTAGACAAATGCTTCTAGACCAGCAAATCAAATGTGTTCAGGACTCCTCCCTAGGACGGAGGCCATTGGAGAGCAATATCATAGAATCACAGAATCATCTGGGTTGGAAGGGACCTCTGAGATCATCAAGTCTAACCGTTGATCCACCACTGCCATGGTTACTAGACCATGGCACTAAGTGCCACATGCAGTCTCATCTTAAAAACCTCCAGGGATGGAGAATCCACCACTTCCCTGCGCAGCCCATTCCAATGCCAGATTACCCTCTCTGTAAAGAATTTCTTCCTAATATCTAACCTAAACCTCCCCTGGCACAGCTTAAGACCATGCCTTCTTGTCTTGCTGATAGCTGCCTGGGAGAAGAGACTGATACCCACCTGGCTACGACCTCCTTTCAGGTAGTTGTAGAGAGTGATGAGGTCTCCCCTGAGCCTCCTCTTCTTCAGGCTAAACAACCCCCATTCCCTCAGCCTCTCGTCATTGGACTTGTGCTCCAGTCTGCCGCGGTCCAAAAGGGGGGATGGGGCCATGGCACAGCACAGGTCTGGGACACAAGGTAGGGTGCAGGTAGAATCTTTATTCCAGCGTGCACGCGGTTTTTTATCAGCTCCGGAGGGGAAAAGGCCAGAACATAGGGTGGAGCATGAGACAGATGGGGGGGGACAAACCAGGATAGGGACACGGGCAAAAGGGGAAGAGCGCAGGAGGAACCGGGGAAGGAAAGGGCGAATAGAGGCTGTCTCCTCTCTGCAGCTTCTCTAGCCAATCGGCAGAGAAACAGAGGAGCAGGGAGGTGAACAAGGCGAGACATGCCCGGAAGATACATTTCTGGGGAAACATACAATGTGTATATACATAATAACTGTAAACTCTGCATCAAAAAGTCCGTTCAATCACTGTACATATTTTTCCATTTCTGGAATCGTTCCCATTCCAATTCTTGGTCCTCAACACCAGTCCCTTCACCAGTCTTGTTGCTCTTCTTTGGACCTGCTCCAGCACCTCAATATCCTTCCTGAACATAGGAATATGCCTTATGCCTGCTGTTAACTCTATTCTCCTCCAGTTCAGAGTGACTGTATTTCTCTGTGAGAAAATTCAAAACCCAAGCCATGGAAATGTATCCAAGACACCAGCTTTTTGACAAGACTGAATGATGAGTGACATTTACTCGTTTTCTTGAAGCTAGGTGGTTGTATTCCAGCAGATGTAAAGAGCATCAAGGCAGTGATATTACAGCTTAGTGACAAGGTCTTCCTTTCAGAGACAGAGGTAACCAGTTCTTGATTTCAGGGTTGCCCATGCATTTCACATTAAGTAGTCCCTCTAAGAAGAAAGAAACAGACTCTATCCATAGTCTAGGACTGGTTCCTAAATCTATCTACTACAGCTGAAACCATAGGCTATTGAGCAGTTTTTTTCTTCTTTTCAGGCAGATAGTGTAAAGAAAGCTTACAATACCCCTATTCTTGAGCAGAGCATATGACTATAGATGGGCTTGAAAACAACCTGGGTTAGGGACTGATGGAGAAGGATTGTCCACATTTAGGTGCTTAGGTGGTCAGCTGTGTAGTGGCTGTGATGTTTCTGTTGATGCCCACAGTCGGGTTTAATCATCTGGGTAACATCATTGACATTGAAATCTGAAGTGACTACACCCTGTGTGCTGGGTGAGAGAAAGGGGAACTGAAGGTGCAAGTTTTGAGGACAGATGTCCAATTGTATTTGAGTTCAATGGATCTGGGTTTTATCCATATTTTGTTTTAGTTAACGCCTGTACAAAACTGTTACCTTCCCAAAATTGATTGTTCACTTTGTAATGGAAGACAATCAAATATACAATGGGAAGAACTTCACTAGAGGTAGGTTTGACCTTCTACATAAAGGTTAACAAAACATTCTTTTTACTTTAAAATTGCATTTGAATGAAAGCACACCTGATCTACAGCTGACAGCCTGTTGTCACCAAGATACAGAATTTGTCAGTACAATAGCAATGCAGGCAAATTTTTGTTTCATTTTCCTGCCATTTTAAAATTTTCCACTTCATTGCATAGCAAACATATCACAGAATTTTTAATACCTTATGTCTTTGAGACTTTTAGTCCTGCTTTACTAGAAATCTGAAATTCCTGGGTTTTTCAGTTATTATTTGTCCCAACCATGAATGACTTAAGTGACTGATATTAACAAATAAATAGAATGAAAAGTAAATAGGGTATTTTTATTTCCTACAGAATTACAGTGTTTGTATGCTCTTATTTGTTCACGTCATATCTCTTCTACGAATATATTGTATTCTTAATTCTTCTATTTGTATGCAATGTGAAACCAATGTTTCAATGGAGATGGCATTGATATAGTAGAATCTAATATTATTTAACATTACAACTAAAAAGGTACAGAGAAAATTGCAAAATTATATCTTTATCTAACAAAAAATGACAAATTGCTACTGTAGCTATAATCAATGGCATCTACCTTCTAGGGGATTTACTGTAAACCCTCTAAGATAAACTTTTAGGATGTTTCCAAACATTTTCAAAGGACCATTTGCAATAGATTTATGACTATTTCAGTTCTAATACCTGTTTCCAACTTCAATAAGTTTTGAATATTTTTTTATTTTCCCAGAAGAAAATTGCTATCCTTTGATTCACTGAAATCATCCTTGTAGGTAATTTTGGTTATAAAAAATGTGCACTATGTAATTTATTTTTAAGCACTTTTCAAGGTCTGCAGTGGTGACTCAGATATAATGGTCAGTTGTATGAAATGATATTTAAAGCAGCTTTTAGAGGATTAATGTGTAAACCTTAACTGTAACTATTATATGTTATATTCTGGAAAGTTTTTCTTACGTAAATGGTTAGAATAAACAATGACTTTGAGATAGCTAGAGTTAGGTATGAAAAATCCTACTCATGATGTCCATGGAGGTATCTACCATCATAGACTAGAAGAGCACTACAGATAAATACATGAATAGTCATATGTTGAAATATATTCTCTTTCCTCCGGCATGGTTTAGTCCTTTGATGCCCTAGGAACACGACCAGCTAGCTACTTTGTAGTTACTTAGCCTCAGTTTATTTGCCTTAATATGATTAAATTTTTAAACTGTGCATTCTTTTAAATGGGTGAGAATGACCACATGAATGAAAAGTTGAAGCAGTGCCAGTTGGAAAATAAGCTAGGTGGGGACTGAAGGAATTTTTTGCTCTCTGAGGAATGCTGGTCATACTGAGCCAAAAATGACACTTTTGACTTCCAGTTGCACTTAACTGGAACCAGATTTCATTAGAGGAACCAAACTGATGACTCTAAGGTAGGTAAGTGTAAATCTGGTTCTTACAGGTATCCAGCTTCCATTGACAGATGTGCAAATTCAGCATTTCTAAATGTCAGCCCTGAGTGATAACCCTGTTTAAGTCTGGAAAGCTCAATTGGAAAGTTGAATATGACTACAATAACTAAAAGTAGTAAAAGTAAGTTAAAAGTTATTCTTTTTTTTCAGACAAGAACTTGCAAACCATTTTGGTTTTCCAGTGCAGTACTGCTTTTGCAGCCATGTGTGAAATTTTGTGCTGCAGCATTTTCAGGGCTCAGAGGAGCTGAGGGAATCATATCTAACTAGTAAAGACTGAAACTATAGACATACTGTCTGCCTTCCCAGTTACTTCATGTCATTCATCACTGGAGATACTGTCTTAGCAAGTGCATTAGTGCCTAGCATTGTCAATAACATTTAGGTTCAGATGCTTCAAGAAGAGATGGCATTTTTTACTGTTACAATTAAATATCTGTAGTTATCATTCCTGAATCACTGCATTCTATTGTATTTTGGTTTTGCTGCACAGCGATCTTTTTTGGGCACCCTGTGTGAGTTTTTGACTATGGTGCAGAACTTATCAGATGAGTAAGCTAAAATTCTCCAAATCTTCAAAGATACTACCTCATGATTTTTATATTTATGATCTATTCTAAGTCAAATCTGAAAAATTCCTAGCAAAGTTTTTTACAGGCCCAATTATGTCATAATTCTGTCTTCAGAATTCCTAGATAAAATGAGAGTTTTGAAATGTGGATTAATGGCTAGAGCTGACCCTTATCCCTTGACGATGACACCCTCCTTAAAATAGCAGAAAACAGTCTTTCATTTTAACAGATGCTTGAATTCAAGATAATGACTTAAAAAATAAGATTAGAAAGAACTTTATATATAGTGTTACCCAGACAAGTCTCTATAGGAATTTCTGAAGTAAAGAAATTGCCAGTAAAACCAGACTTGATCTTAAATTATCTCTTGACATTACCCTTTGAAAGGCTGATAACTATCTGCAGAGTGTTTCTGTTAATATTTGTGTATCTCTTCTGTAGGTCACTAGTCATAAAGGTAAGACCTGTGGCACTAAGCATATTGCTAAATGCTCTCGACTCCTAATGTGTTATTTTATTCTCATTAAATCCTACTGGGGAGAACTTACAGGTTTGGACTGACCTTGAATGTAGCATGAGTTCCAAGGGGAAACTCAAACAGCTTTCTTTCACCATGCTTATTACAAATCAGAGAGAGTTTCCCTGTTCTTACATACAAACTGAGGGCACTGACAGTTTCAGAAAAGCCAGGATAGAGAAATTAACAAACTGTTAAAATGAGCAAAATGGCTACTTTAGAAAAGAGGATAAGAAAAGGAAAATTTAATGCAGTATTTTCCTCAAGGTGCTAGCTTGCTGCGGTTTGTATCACAGGAAGAATGCCAAAGGGCATTCTGGGAAGTGTAGTTCCTGATACTCTATTGCACATGCTCCATGAAATACTTGGATGGTTGAAGATCATTTGTTACTTTTCAAACTGCATATATAAGATGCTGTTGTTCTCAATAAAGTTGATTCAGTTACACGGAACCCCAAGTGACTGGGTCCGTGCCCTCAGTGCCGTCACAAACTGTACCATGAGTTTTGCAGAGGCTGCCTATTTATCACTGTATTTATTAGCAATGGGTGGACCTTTCTTATCGACGTTTCATTTTGATCAATCCCATTTATACTGATGGCGAAACATCCAGAGGCAACAAGCTCCCTATCTTCTTTACCCAGAATGTGGAAAAAAATAATACATCCACTCTTTGCTTTTAACTTGATAACTCACAATTTCATTTAGTTCGCTCCAGTTCTGGTATTATGAGAAACAATGAAAATCTCTCAATGCTTACCTTCTCTGCTATGTTTCTGTCATGTTTCTTTCACTTTCTGTTTTCTAGGCTAAGTTTTAGTGAGCTTAGGTTCTGCTTGTGTAGAAGGAAGCCTCTCCAATTTCTTTGATCCTTCCTGTTACCTTTTATAAAATTTCTTCTCTTATTCTACTGTATCTTTTTTGAGATGGAATGACCAGAAAAAAGCATGGTAATTAAAAGCTGCTTTCATCAGGGATTTGTACAGCAATAACAGTTTCCTGCTTCAATTTCTGTTATCTTTCTACCAATTTGTAACATTCCATTTTCCTTTTGATTAAGCACTGAGATGGAAATTTCAAACCCTGTGACTTACAGATCTCTTCCTTCAGTGGATGAAATTAATTCATAATTTGCTTGTATAGTTGGGGATGTTTCTAATGTAGTTTGTGCATTATGCAAATCACTACAATGAATTTTATTTTCCATTTTATTACTCTTCCACTCAGTATTACAAAATGTTTTGTTTTGTTGTGTTTTGTTTTCAGAACACTATGGTCAATTTTAATTTTGGCTAATGGGGCTATTTTTGTACTATTTGCATATTTTCTTGTGTAATTTTTCAATCTCTTTTTCAGACTGTTTAAGAATATTCTTGGCAATCCTGTCTTTTTGTTTTGTTTTGTTTTTTTTTAAGAATGACCCTTTATTGCTGTAATTTGATACTTATTTTTCTAACGAGTACTGATCCACAAGACAACTTCCTACTTTTCCACATGACATTTTAGTTTCTTTGAAAAATATTGCAACAGTTTTTGAAAATCTGTGATGGGTTAATTGGGAAACCTTCTCCATGTGATTATTTACTCCTGAAAAGAACTCATATCTCTCAAATATGAGAAGCATAGATTTGCTCTTCAGAGGTTGAATCTCCCAAATTATATTATGTTTATTTGTTTGATTACCAATGTAATTTCTACTAATGGACCTGGACTGAAAGTCATATTCCTTGGTTTGTGATCCTCTTTTAAGTCTTCTTTTCTTTATAATTCTGTTACCATTGTTCCCTGCCCTTTGACAGTAGATGGCACAAGAGTAAGAAAGAAATTGTGAAACATGTAATTCAGCAATTTTGTATCTGGGCTTCTTTGGACCCCTTCAGTGAACGTCTTCTGGTCTTGCTGCTTTGTTTTTACACATATTACAAACTGATTCTTAAATTTTCTCACCAATGGCAATCTTGCAGGACAGGTGAGGTAAACCAGGTGTACTGTTTCAAAAGAGTTCACTTTATGACTATATTTGTGTCCCAGGAAAGATTTGTCTCCCCTCCAAATCCACATAGGATGGCAAATGTTGTCTGTTACTGCCTCTAATACCTAAGAAATGCAATGTAGCCTATGGTAGTGTAAACCAGGTTACTATTTCACATACTCCAGAAAACAGCATTCACACCAAGTGTCTGAAAAAAAGGATAAGTGAAAAAGACAAATCCCATTTTAGTTAGAATTATTAAGAAAGTAGACCACCATGATAAAGTAATGTAGCATTAGGGTAACATTTATAAAGGCAGTCTAGAAAGAGACTGAAAAGGTGTCTGAGCTTGTTTACTTTCCTTCTAACAGAGTAGAAATCTAAAAAATTATACGGGGAAGAAAGGGACTAATTCTCTTGTTACCTATTAACAAAACAGATTTAGGGAGGGGGGGGACAATGAGAAGTGTTTGGTTTGGTGTTTTCTATATGAAAAAGTCAGATTTGATTTCTGCGTGTTTCTTTTTCCAGAGTTTCCAAAACCAGTCAGTTTATCTATGACAGGCATGTGTGATTTTTCTTTGCATTGTTGAAAACAAACTTTGATTATGTCCTTTTAGCACTTATGTACACATACATATTTGGGAAAAAAGGATGTATGAACATTTCTATGACATCTCTTGTTCTCTCTCTTTTGGCTTTAATCAGCAGAGATGTGAATTTTGCTAAAAAAGTTGTTAATGACTCTTTCTATAAGACTAACACGAGATTACTGGTATTCTTATGGTTTAATAGCAGAGAATATAAGCTGTTAGAAGGGAGAAGCAAAAACTCTTTCACAGTGTCTTCAGTATAAAGAAACAAAGATTGCCTGTCAAAAGAAAAGAAAATTGGGTTATGTGCTGTTTAAGTATAAATATGTGACAGGTTCAAATAGTCATTTGAAAATAGTCTTCAAACAAAATGCCTGGTACTGCACTCTAACTTTTTTTTCCCTAGCTTAACAAAGCCTCTCAGTTAAGAATTTGTAGAAAATTTGAACAAAGCCACAAGCTATTGACTACTGTTAGAAATAACCACTATCTTCAGAAAGTTCTTTGTTACTTTAGTGTCATAGGTTTACTTGTTCTAAAAATCCAAGCAGAAATTTTCCTTTCCCCTCTCCCAATGCAAAATAAAGTGTTGAATAAGGGAGAGGAAAGGGGTAATTGACTATACAAAAGAACTAGCTGGCAGACCTGCATTCCCGGCCAATAGCTTTCTCTAAGGCTGGGGTGTGTGTGGTGGGGGGAGAGGCGAGGAGTTTTACTCCCCTCCTGTCTTTGGAAAGAGGCACTTCACTTTTTGCCTTAACGAGGGCAAAGTGTGTGTTGGAAAAACTCTGAGGCTGTTTTGCTCTCAACCTGGTCATCTGTCTGTTCTCTGGCCTCAGCTTGCCTGAGATCTGCTCTGTTGCCAGCTGGACCTGCTCAGATTTCATCAGAGAGCTTGTGCTCATTGAGAAGCAAGGGGACTACCGACCACAGGCAGCCACAGACAGTGTGAGTTTCGTGGGAAAGAAACTGCCCTTCCTTCCCCCTTTCCCCCTTCCCCTCCTTGGTGTGGGGGGGGAGATCTCCATTTTGGCTTCTCCTGCGCACCGGGGCCTCACACGGCAGCCACCAGAGCCCAACAGGGCCCCCTGCTGACCACCACAGAGCGCTGCAGGCTCTGCACCTCCAGTGATCCGACAACGCCCCCTGCCAACCATGATTGGAATCACACTAGAGGACAGAGAAGTATCAAACTCTTTCCTTTTTGAAGGGGACTTTTGGGTTCAGGATTATTGTTTAGTTGTTTTTGTATTCTTTTGCTGTTCTTGCCAATATACATATATCCTTTAGTATAGGGTTGTTATTTCTTCCTTTTTCCATGCTTCCTCGATTGGAGCCTCTTAATTTCGGATTTACAATTGCTGAGAAAGAGGAGTTTGGTCTACCTCATAATTATCCTCCTTAGCAAAACACTTCAGTGTCTTTAAACTGAGACATTTAGCTACAGATGGAATTTGCTTTTCATTAAGGAACATAAGAAGTAGTGTTCACTTAGAAACAAATCAAAATCACTCAAACACAATGCTTATCTAGGTCTAGTATCTTCATTATGCAAGATAAGCTATATTATTTTCTCTTTATTTTCCTGTTCATGTTTTACACTTTTTTGTCCTCTGGATTAGGATTATGGCAATGTTTGAGAACATATCCTGGAGACTTTAGACATCTTTTGTGTTTCCTTGCAGTAGCTTCTGTTGTTGGAGATAAGAATAATTATGTGGAAACTCTGGTGTGTGAATGGAAATTTGCTATAATTTGAAAAGTGAAGAAGTAAGTACAGTCATAAGCATAATGTCTGTTGAAACTACATTGCAACAAGATCTTCAAGAAGGTAAGCAAAATTCCAGAATATCTCAAAAACAGGCATTTAAAGTGAATGTAGTTACAAGATTTTGCTAATGATTTTTGCAGTAAGTAGTGTCTCCTGGTTGCCATAAAATCTTACCTACATTTTCCCCTTCAGAGTAAGCTCATCATATACAGAGGAAGTATTTTTAAGAAAACAATAGCTGGTAAAACTATGAATGTAGTCACAGATAGCACCATTTTTCTATTGACACTTCTATAAGGAATGACATATTAAATATATGATTGTAGTTTACGACCATTATAGAGCATAGTTAAATTTATAATCTACTAATCCTGGTAGCTCTATCTCTCCAACATCTCTTTAATACAGCTTTAATAAGACTTTTCATGAATTAACAGCCTTTATTCAAGTATCACATTAAAGGGCAGAGGTCATGGCTTGGATAGTTTTCATTCATCAGGTACCGTGTTTTCTTACATGTTTATTAGTGCATAAATAAACCCTTTGAAATAAGTATTAATTAAATGGGACTAACTCCCTCTCATCTTCTCCTTCGAATTACATTTGTTGACCTTAATCTTTTCTCAGATCTTTTTTGCCAAACAATAGATAAATTTGAACCTCTACCTGTTGCTACACCACTATTGAGTTGACCTGGTTGACCAGGAGTGCTTAGAGCCAATGTGAAATGCATCACAAATGCACTTTTCAAGTTGATCCCAAAAGATGTGGTCATCTTTTCACTTCCATTATTCAAAGAACCTAAGGTGTTAGCTTGCAAACCATCTATGAAATCCTTCCCTTCATATAGGTAAATTGATATAGTTGCATGCATCATAGTCAACAAGTATTTTTGGAAGAATATTGATTCCTAAAAGCCTACTGATAAGAATGCTTTAGTGTTTCTTCTGGTGTTTTTCTGCCATCTATACATGCCTACGTTGCAGCTGTGTCTGTTCATCCCATCTATGTCCCATGGATGCATCTATGGGGACCTTTCAGACTTCTTGTAGTTTCTATTTCTTGATCCTCTGTCATAGAATTGTCAGGATAAGAATATGTCATGCAGGTTTAAGGCTTTGCTTTTTGAGGACATTATAGAAGAAATCACTTCTTAGCTGTCATTCATTTCTGAAGTACTGAAGTCCTTTGAGTCCTCTAAGTGGTACATCTTAGCCTCATAGACGAGCAGCTGCTGAGCAGATGCACTTTTACCATTCAGCCCAACCTCCATGCCCGAGGTACATGTGCAATGCTCGAGGCCATCCTGAGAATGCATCTTTTCTCAGGGCCAAATGAAGAAGTAAAACTGTTAATAAGAAATCCAGGGTCAGGTGAGTCCTGCAATTCCAGGAATGCGCTATTTCAGTTGCCTTTCCTTAGGTAACTTAAGGTTCGGACACGTGCTCTATAGTCCATTTAAGGGATTCACCCCACTTTCTTCCTTTCCCTTATAATCAGACTGTCCCAAAATAGATTCACAAGTGCTCTTCTTCTTACCTGATACAAATAGTGCTCCTTTGAAGAGGCCAGGGACAAACTTTTAGGTCCCTGAACACTGCTGGATGAATACCCTTGAAGGGTGGCAACTTTCTGCCAAGTTTCTAGGTAGATAGACAGGTTGCTCATTGAAGGTAGATACCTCTGTCGGGTAAACAATTCTGTCACAGCAAGTGAAGAGTCTTGATATGGTAGAAGGTGCCTGAGTGGTAATATCTTGTTCTTGTGACAGAAATAATTAAAAAAAAAGAAATTGTAGTTGTGAGTTATCTTTCCAAAATTTTGGTGTAGGGTACACCCTTTCCTATCTGTATAGAGAAGGACACCTGATCTTGCTACTGAGGTGTGCCCAGGCAGGCTGCACACTCCTGAGGCTGCAGGCTTAGCTGGCTGGGTGGAGAGAAGCCTATGAAAGCCTGTACATGTTACCCAACACACAGGCAATACTGTGCAGCATGGCTTGGAGGCGTAGTGGTAAGCCATGAGGGTGTTGTGCTTCAGGTTGTCATGGCAGATAAAAGGATGTTCTCACTGAAGGCCTGAGTTTGTATCCTGTAGATCACTCACATGAGAAGATATCTCCAAACGCTTCCTGGATTTATCAAGTAGCATACTCTGTGACATTCACTACATGGTTAGATAGCACAGGCTCTTAAGGAGTTTGGCTTTGAGGGGAGAGTTGAAGGCATTCATGCAGGACAGCCTTTTATATTTATGCAGTATATCTGCTGATTTCAATTTCATAGCTCAAAGTGGTTATGGCTCCGATTAATATTTTAGAATGTAATAACTTATATCCCATAGTCAGTGACATACCTGCCATAGCTTCCAGTACAGCTTAATGTGTGCTCACTCTGGGTGAATGACCTCTTGGAGAAAGAAAAAAGTAGACTCTCAAATTATTTTTCTCTCTTTGCTTTAGTTTCTCAGCTGTTTCCTTTTCTTTTGTCTCCTGATCTTCTTCAAATTTACTAGTAAAATTTTTACATTCTCAAGCAGGACTTGTTTTTTCATCATGACAGCAATATTCTTCAACCTGGATTATTTAAATACTTGAAAATGGAATGTGTACCTTCCGTATGGGAAGATTCTTGGACTGAAATATCAGCTGTGTTGCACCAGTGTACATCAGAAGTATCTTCACTGAAGTTGATCCAGTTGCAACAATATAAAAATAGCACAAATGAGATGTCTTAAAGACCTAGTAGTGTGATTCCTTGAGTCATTAATTTCTCAGTTTAAGCCTGTACCAATCAATCTCAATAAGAAGTGGGAGGAAGAGACAGAGAAAGAGAAATTAAATAGAATGATTATACACACCTCAGTATAATAAGCATGTGATATTTTACTGTAAACCTTACCAAATTTTGTTAGTCTGGGATTTTTGTTTATTTTCTTGTGTATCTTTGGACAAAGAAATTGCTTGCTTTTGTCAGGTAAGTGATAAGCACATGTCTGAATATTAATAAGCAAAAAAGGAAAGGCTGCCTCCTATTTTCAGGCCCACCAAATATTATAATTTATGGTATTTCTTTTCTTTGCAACACACAGCTGCACGCTTTTCATATCACCATCTTATAAACCTGCCATCTTTTGTTTTGATTATACTATATTATTTTTCATCAAATCTTAATCCTCAAAAAATTTTAATTTCCAGTTAACCTTTTCACACCACAAGCTTGCTGAATTCCTCTTAATCTGTAAGCTGCATAATGTTGCTTTTTCTGCTTGAAACAGCGAAAATTTTTAGTTCACTATAATTTACTCTGCCTACCTATTCTCTGTCTGGATAAAGGTATAAATGTATAGATAAATACTTAGTGTATCTAAAAAAAGAGAAGGGACATAACAGTAATCCCTAAATCAGCTTTACATGCTGCCTTAAAACAGTGGAATACTTTGCATCATTTAAATAGTGAACTTCAAAATATCTTCTAAGTTCATTACTCTACTACCAGGGTAGGAGAAGACCCACTGAGTTATATTCCAAGTGATGGGCTAGCGCAGCTGTGTATTGGTCTAGACAAGCAAAAATAATCAGGAATACCAGTCTTTTAGAGTATGACTAACCCACTTTCCAAGTCAGTGACACCAAAGCAGTTTATCTGTTTTCTTGGAAACATGCCTTTACTTCTGTCCCCTTCCTTCTTGAAATGTAATGCACACAGAGCATCTGCCAAGCCAGATGAATCGCACACTAGGGGGAATTGCTGGAAATAAGCAGAATGTAGATTGAAAATAGGACATGGGAATAATGGCAGGAGAGGAAAACAAGAATGATTTTCATGACAGTGGTTTCCTCATAGCCATTTTCCAAATCCTTCATGTACTACGGAAAATATTCTAGACAAGAGGTGTAGTGGCTTGAACTGATTCAAAAACTCACTGCTGTCAATGACTTTTGACCACCAAAGATTTGGATCAAGCCCTCAGTCTCCCAGCATCTTGCATTCAAGGCCTCAGGTATTAGTGAAAGAGCTAAAAGAATGCACTAAAATTAGTGGAAGACCTAAAGGTGTACAATATGAAGCATGGTGCCTATATCCAAAACCAAAATCAAGTCCTGTCCAGCTCAGAGGTTACCAGACAGTAGGAGCATATATCTCTGACTACCCAGGCATGTTCCACCTCTTGTTTCCCTGGGTAGCTCAGTGGCTATTTCACAAGCCCCCATACAGAGTATCCAACACATAAGTGGAACAGACTCCTGAAAAAAATTATGAAGTTGACTTTCTTAAAAGACAGCTAGATAAGCAATTTTTCCTGGGGATACAATTTGAGCTCTCATCCTAGAAACAGGGAAAGACTTATTTAATGGTCTTGTCTACCCTACAGGATACATGCCTGTATTTTCTATTGCTTCCTAACCGTTACAGGCACTTTAATGCACTATGGGAGAAAGAGGACATATTTTCAACTTTTCCTGTTGAAACATTTTTATTGTGAAAAAGAATGCAAGATTTATTTTTCTATAAAGAAAGCAAGATGCAACACAAAGCAAGGCTGCTTTTTCTGTATTTTTATCTTAGAGGCAGTTATATGGATTTCTTGTCCTGATCAGAGGCTTTATAAAGATTTAAAGAACAATCACTGTGTAAAAGTTTGGAAAAGGATTGTTAGGATTCAGGTTTTCTATTGCCAGTAGTCTTAACCACTAAGCTATGAACCAAATACATATTTCTGCTTCAGTTTTTTTTTGGTTAATTTTCCTATCCAATTGATCCTGGGGTTTTTATTACTCTATAGCTTGGTTTCATCAGAAAGGGGCCCAGAATTTTTTTATTTCTCCCTAAATGTCTTTCCAGATAAACCCAGACACCCTTACTGGAGCATACATGTAGCATTAAAACATTGTCTTAGTGTGGTTTTGTCCTCAAAAAAAGAAGTTTCCCATTTTGTTATGAATATTCCAGCAATTGCACAGTGATAAAAATGAGACAGTAGCGACAATTACACTTGTCTTTTTGTTGTCCCTCTTTGTGTGTGTGTAGGGGTGGTGGGAGAAAGCTTGCCAAACCATATCATTCTAGAAATGCAGATGGAGAAGTACTAGGCTGTGAGAAAAATCTCATTTATTGAATTTAGAAAGACGGCAAAAGTTTGCAGAACAAAAGGAATAAAACGAAAAGGAAAAATTACAACACATGTTGGGTGTCCTAGGCATGCAGGATTCCCAGGAACACACCCTTCAATTCAAAAGTCCCGCTTTTTAAACATTCTTAAGGTTCAACCCCGTTTACGTCATAGAAGAAGCGTTCCCCTCTTTCTGGTTGGCTGTGTCGTGCTGGGAGGTGGAGTGTCTAGCAGCATGGCAGCTTCCAGGACCAGCCATGTGGTCTAAGGGGTTTCCTTACCAATATTCATTTACAGTTCCCTATTCCCGTTCGCATGTTTCCCTGACACCAGTTCCAGGCTGAATCCGGCATCTTACAGCTCCGCGATACGCCCTATAGGTTAGTAAAGAAAAACTCTTATGTTAGTGATTTGCTAAATTCATTTGCTTGTAATAAAACCGATTCTTTATTTCTCACAAGGCCCAGCCAGGCCTTATGCATTAAGCTTCTCATCTAAGTCAATACTGAGGAAAAGCTACACATCTATCAGGTGGGTAGCACTGGGATTAGAGAGTAACTAAACTGACATATTGTTTGAGACTACAGAAAAAATTAGGATCCCAGCTCAGACTAGATAATTAAATCCTTCAGTAGGTCTGATCCTTAATTAACTAAATATATGTATGCCTCCATCAAAACATTAGGTCAGGCAGCAGAGGAAAATCTAGTGTGTTCTCAACTACAATGCATATCTTATTACTTAGTAGCTTGGAAAAAGACTGAGATCTGATTGCAGATGGTTCCTGACCTAATAGATGATCTCAGGATCCATATGGCATGTCCAGAGCATTTAATCACTGCTGATTCTGCAGTATCATCCCAAAAGGAGCTATTGTATGCATAATGGTCTGATCTAGCCTCTCCATGGTGGCACTGTTGAGCCTCAAATAAGAGTCACCGCAATCTCAAATATTCTCCTCTAACTATGGATCAAATAAAACTTGTACCTAAATGAAAGCATGCATCCTTAACGCCCCTAGATGTGAATCACAACTGATCTGAGTCCCATTGTCGAATATAACCTTAGTGAATTTGCTCTTCATGGCTTCAAGATAGGCTGCTAAATCCTCTTTAGTTAGATTCCTGAGAACATAAGAACCAAATCCTGAAAAACCAAAAAAATTTTTCTCCTAGTCACTGAGATTACTTTCTTTTTTGGCATTAGCACAGCCACTGCAAGAACTGGCCAGCTCTCTCCCAGGAGTGTTTATATTACAAAGGAAGCCAGGTCTTATTCTCCAGCTACAGACTGTGCTCTAGACTCAAGTGTTTTGCTTGTTCAAACATATGCATTGCATGTATATTTGGCTTTAACACTGTAGTCCTTATTCAAGCAAAACCACCCACTATGGTCAAAAATAGTAGTGAAATTTGGCATCCAGTTGCAATCTATTTTCAAGTGGTATTGTTCTCTTTCTGCCACTTTTGCTTCTTACTTAAATAATTATTGTTCTTCTCTCAGATTTCTCCAGCTTTAATGATTTGTTAAGTTTATTAATTATTTTTCTTTCTCCTTCTATATAAGAGACAATAAAAATTGCCAAAACTTCAAGATGAGCAGACAGGATTCATAAAATGTTATTATTTTATTTCTTGCATATGCTAATAAGACTGCAATGGATAATGTCTTATTTCCTCTCTTTCCTCTTCTTAGCACAGTATTAACATGTTAAGTACTTTTTGGAATCCCTGGTAAATATTGAGCAGATACTCCAGTGTGGTGATTGCAAAAAACCCCCACATCTTTGTACAACTTTTTTTTCCTCTATGGAGAACTATACCCTTATTTTCAAGAAAGATGACTTTTATGATATAGAAAGACAGCAAAAGACAAAGTAAAATACTAGAAATATATTTTGTTTCCCTTCTGCAGATGATCTTCCATCGTGAAAATGTTTCTAAAATCTTACACAGAGAGAGATTTTGTATTTCAGATATTTTTGGAGAGAAAATAGCATTGTAGTCTTAGATCCCAGACTTTTTTGAGGCCTTATTGTTTAGAAAGAAACATGTTTTTTGATTGCGTATGCATACATATATGCAGTCATACGTGTACATGCCAATAGTTATAGAGTGCCATCTGCTGTCACATTCGACTAAATAGTGGTGTTTCTGTTATGTTTTTAGGATTAATAAAGTTGTTGTACCCTTCAAAGATTTTCTGATTAGGTTGCATGAGCAGACAAATCACATTTTAAAATTGAATGAAGAGAAGAGGTGTTTTTTTCCAACCTTTGAATTCATAGAATCATAGACGCATAGAATGGTTTGGGTTGGATGGAACCTTGAAGAACATCTAGATCCAAACCCCACTGCCATGGGCAGGGACACCTTTCACTAGACCAAGTTGCTCAATCCCCCATCCAACCTGACATCCTGAGCTTGGAGGAGGTGATTCCTGAATATGAACCAGCTTTTTTGGGCCCCTCTTCCCTAAGGGGTTGTAGTGGATTGACCCTGGTTGGATGCCAGGGTACCCACTAAAACTGGTCTCTCACTCCCCTCTGATGCTTGACAGAGGAGAGAAAAAAAAACAGTGAAGGACTCATGAGTTGAGATAAAGCTGGGAAAGGTCACTTACTGGTGGAGCGACACCACCACAGGCAAACCAGACTCAAAGTAGGGATATTAATTGAATTTCTTACTAACAGGGTCAGAGCAAAAGAGTGAGAAGTGAAATATTCTTAAAAACACCTTCCCCCCAGCGCTCCTTCCTTCTGTGTTTTCCCTCCTTCCCCCCAGCGGTGCAGGGGAATGGGGAATGGGGGTTACAGTCAGTTGTTGTTTCTGTTGCTGCTCAGGGAGAGGAGTCCTTTCCCTGCTTCTGTGGGGTCCCTTCAATTGGAGACAGTCCTTGATGGACCTCTCCAGTATGAGTCCATTCCTTGGACAACAGTCCTTCCCAAAGAGCTGTCCCGTGGGTCTCTCCTCCATGGGGAGCAGTCCTTCATGAATGAGCTGCACCAGCGTGGGTCCTCCACAGGGGCCACAAGTCCTATCTCGGAAAAACCTGCTCCAGCGTGGGCTTCCCTCTCCACAGGCTGCAGGTCTCCGGCAGGACCCTGCTCCATCTTGGGCCTCCCATGGGGTCACAGCCTCCTTTGGATATCCACCTGCTCCAGCATAGGCTCCTCCATGGGCTGCAGGTGGGTCTCTGCACCCCAATGGTCCTCCATGGGTTGCAGTAGCACAGCCGCTCCACCATGGTCTGCACCACAGGCTGCAGGGGCCTCAGCTTTGGCGCCTGGAGCACCTCCTGCTCCTCCTTCTGCACTGACCTGGGTGTCTACATTGTTGTTCACATGTTCTCACTCCGCTCCCCTCTGGCTAGAATTTTTTCACTGTGCAATTGCTTTCTGTTCTTAAATATGTTATCACAGAGGCATTACTATCACTCCTGATTGGCTCAGCCTTGGCCAGCAGCAGGAAGCCTGTCCTGGATCTGGCTGGCATTGGTTTCATTGGGCAGGGGTAGCCTCTAGCAGCTTCTAACAGAAGCCACACCTGTAGCCCCCCCTGCTACCAAAACCCAGCCACAGAAACCCACTACAGGGGTTTTATCCCATGGCACTCTCTCAAGCAGATCCCCGAAGAGGCCCAAGTCTGTTCTCCTGAAGTCCAGGGCAGTGAGCTTGCTGTGCGCCCTAAGGATCTTTAACTCCATCTTTTCATAGTCACTGCAGCCCAGGCTGCCCTTAAGCTTTGCATTCCCCACCAACTGCTCCTTGTTGGTGAGAACAAAGTCCAGGATAGCATCTCTCCTCATTGGCTCCTCTATCATTTGGAGAAGGAATTTGTCATCAATGCATTCCAGGAACCTCCTGGGTTATTTATGTCCTGCTGTGTTGTCCCTCCAGTAGATATTGGGATGATTGAAGTCCCCCATGAGGACCAGGGCTTGGGAATGTGAGACTGTTCCTATCTGTCCATAGAGAGCTCACCCACTCACTCTTCCTGGTCAGGCCTGTAGCAGACTCCTAGTATAATGCCCTCCCTTAAATCCCGACCCTTAAGTTCTCAGTTGGCTCCTCATTCATCCACAGACAGAGCTCCATGTACTCCAGTCGGCCACAGCTGTAGAAAGTGACACACTCTTTTCGTCTCCTCTGCCTGTCCTTCCTAAAGAGCCTCTATGCTTCCATTCCAACACTTCAGTCATAGGAACCACCCCACCACAACTCTGTGGCTGATGGTATGTGTATAACTCTAACTCTGCTTTTTTATTGCCCATTTCATGTGTATTGACATAGGGGCATTTAAATTGGACTCTTACTGAAGTCAATTTACTGGCTGAAGTGGCAGCAATTCCTTTGTGCTGCTGTTAAGGTACTCTCCTGCTGACCTACAGTCCCTCTCCAAGCTCTGGGCATCTCTTGCTGGCACTGATATCAAACAGTAGGAGGGGGATGGATTGAGGTTCCTCTCCCTCAGCAACTTTAAAGTCCTCTTCACTAGCTTGGCAAACCTATGACCGAAGATGCTCTTCCCCTCCTCTGACAGCTGGAGACACACATGGACCCCTCTGTACTGTATTCTGCTTGAATTCTTCTAATTGCTTAATATTCCTGGCTGACCCATCTGTGCAGTCTCTTTATTCTTTTGGTAATAAATAAAAAAAATATTTTTGTGGAAGGTTTGTGTAAAATATTGTTGATTTTCTTAAAATGTTAGCCTATTAAGACCAACAGATTCTTTTCTTGTCGATGTAAAAATAAATTACACAGGGTCCAGGCAAATGTAAATAACAGCAGAGGTGTTCAATTCAACATTTAATCTCCATTTTTGGGACTGAAAATCTAAACTTCTTCCTCAGGAGAAAATTCTGCCTTAAGAACTGGAGCCATAGAAATACTAAAGCAAAAAATAAACTTTGTCACCTGTCACAGCTTCCTCAGAGATGCAAATCCAACCTCCCAGCCATATGGCATTTCATTCAAGACAGAAAACTTGCTCAAGTACTGTCTTCTAAGAGTGTTCAGTACTTCCCTCTGGTGGTCTGTCCCATAAAACACTTCTCATTCAAGAAATTGTTTAAATCACTCCCTCTTTGAACTTAGGTCATTTTGTGAAGATGTAGATGCATAGAAGTCTGCGCCAATTTTCAAATGGGTTCTGAAGTGGCTTTGACTTGAAGGTTGTCAAAAGCCTTTCAAAATTATAGAATGTTTTCTAACATGAACTGAGTTTCCAATTTGGATTAGGTATGTTGTATCTACATTGTGTACTTTTGCTGCTCATGTATTTTCTAAAATAATCCAAATTTTCACTATTTCCTTCTTTTGGCATTTAAATATATATAGCTGTAACCTCATTTTCAGAGTTACTGTCATTAGTATTTCCACAATTTTTTGGGAATGAGCAACTAAAATAGACTTTTAATATAGACATCCACATAAAAAAAGAGGAGGTAAGAGGAACTAATAACTATGGGTAGCATTTGAAAAGTGGTGCCACATTGTAATTCACTCTCCTTTCCTTAACCCATCTGTTTTTAAATGCAAGTTAACTACCATTCCTATTGCTGTGAATGACATTTTTCTGTGACATATTAATCTTTCTGCTCTTTTCTCATACATTGGTTTATGTAGTCTTCCTTTTATACTTTTTTACACTATTGTTATTACATAAATATTTATTGTGTGAAAATTGACCATTTCTTTAGAAGTTGCTATCCTCTTCATTTTTCACTTTCTTTTTCAAGACTATTTTTAAAGTGAATTACTCCTGCAGTGACTTAAACAGCAGTCAATGTAAAATAGGGAAAAAAACGAATCTAAATGGGAAAACATTCTGTTATCTCTCATGCTGAGTTATTGCTGCATTTCACAGTTCCCTGGTGCTTTCAAATTTTGCAGGATGCAGAAGAAACAAGGATATCAAGGCCATAGTTCTGTGTTGCATGTATGGGAACTTAACCAATGTTAAGTGTGCACCTATCTGGAAAAGTGTGATTTCTAATAGAAGAATGGTTTGAAAAATAGTAGTTTGTGGGAAGTCAACCCACTTGTGTCAGTCCTCAGTTTTCTTATCCAAAAACAATTTCTAAGTAGAATATAAGTGAGACTCATTTTGTCATGTAAGCCGACAAAAATGTATACTTTGAAACTAGTACCCTTGAAGGTCACCACTGTGGTGGATATCTGGAATGCATTTCAAATTCCTGTATTTCACTAGGTGTATATTTTGACAGAAAAATACAGAATGAGATACTCAAATATCCTTCCTAAGATTCTGTGTTAAAAGATTCACTGTTCTATTGGCCTCCCCCATGTTCAGGGACCAAGAAAGAAAAAAGATACTGTATTACATAGAGCTCACCAGAAACCTGGTAAGAAATGTCACTTTAAGTAATAATATTCTTGAATAGAGATAAAAAATTACAAGTTTGGATTTTTTTTGTGTGTGAAAGAGGAATCATGATTGAAAAAAATGCAGTTAAAAAGAAAAGCAAACAGAAAATCATCTTATTTTCAGCTTTCTCTTTAGCTAGACACATCTCATCTTCCTAAATCCCTGAGTACCCAGCAACATAACTCCACAGGCAGGTGGATATTCACTAGTTGAAAGAATAAGGCATTCTGGCACGCACATGGCTGTCTGGCAAGCAGAGAAGCAGACAACTTGTCTTAATCACTTAATTCCTTAGATAAATTTGAGAGACTCAATATAGAATCATGGAGTATTTTAGTCTGATGTAACTGGCTTTTCAGTCTCTCTCAAAGTGGTTTCCACTGCCAGAATTGTATCCACTGGCAATCTCAAAGCACTTCTCAAAGGCTTCTAAATGAAGCCTTGTAACACTACATTCCCATTGCGTAAGAAACAAACATGAGAATTGATGGAAACTTTTCATTTTACTGGAGATGATTCAAACTAGCATCACTAAACACTCCCTTCATTTAAAGTGGAAATATCAACATAAATTTTACACATATCCTCTAAGAGAGAACCTTTTCTTAGTCTTGTTCTTTTGAAAATGCAAAAGTATTCCGACAAGAAACGTTGGAGCAAAGGGAAGGAGGTACATCCTGGTATTATAAATAATTCTTATTTTTGCTTAAAAATTGCTTAAGCAGGAGCCAGACTCAACTTCCACAATAATGAAATAGAATAAGTTTCTTTTCAGAGTTGTGTTTTATCCATAGGTCTGAAAATTTGGCAATTTTACATGCCTAGTTTTATTTATAGACTTTTTAAAACATATGAGTGGTTATTATAAGAGTAAATAATGCTCAGTTGAAAAATACACTGCTGTAAGTAAAAAAGTTGAGGATAAAACAACTCGTACCCACAATTGCTGTTGAAAACTGGAAAGTAAAGAAACTAATGGAATTTAAAGCCTTTAAATACTGTTCAGGTTTCAAGTATTATTACAAAAATTCTGTGAATATAGGCCATGACTTAATATATATTCACTAGGTGCAGTTTTTCTTGACCTTAAACAAAATAAATCATTATGTGTCCTCTTGTTACATAAAATATTTTCTGTTTTTCTTTTTACTGTGTATGTGTTCATTCATTACATACCTTTACCAAGTAATTTGGATCAAGAAATTCCAGTTTTTCTTGTAATTGAAATATAACCACCTAATGTAATTTTTAAGATCTACAAAGTGACAGTGAGGTGTCAAACTGAAATTAATGTCTGTGCAAGACCTTTCTGTAATTTTCTTGCAGTGTCAAATATTAAGGTCAGATCTGATTACATCAATAGTACAGTGAGAGGAAAAGAAACCCTTGGGTACTCTTTACTCAGCTCCATGGGACCAGGCCTTTCACTAGAGATCATAAATAAGAAGAAAAATGACACTTCCCACTTCAGTGTGAAAGCATTTGTTTCCTCCCTTGAGCCTCTATTATTATACTATTATTATAGACCTTGTCATCATACAGTTACTGTAGTGCATTAGTACCATCAAAACAAAGGAATTCACTTTGAATAAAGCAGATCATTATGTCTTTTATAACTACTAGAGTTTTGAGGAAAGCTAGTAATGGTATCCCTAGGGTTTTTTGGAAAGTCTTTATTTAGCTCTTGAAGATTAGTGCTGTTCTTTAGAATTTTTTACTGCTCCTAACAATAAATTGTCATTGACTCTAGAGAAGAATTCACTTTAATAGCATTCCCAGCAGTAATATTCAAGATGCAAGCATTATACTCCATAGGATAATGTTGACTTGCAACAATAAATATCTTTGTGCATTTTGGATTCTTATTTATCTCCTGTTTTTTATACACTTGACATATATTTAGGTAATTTTTTCAAGCTTTTTGTTGCAAAATGAGTTGGGACAGAGAACAGTTGTTGTAGTTGTTTTTATTGTTGTTGTTGTTTGATATGATGCCTAAAAGAAAACTCAGGGAGGCAATTTAATATGGAGGTGAGGTAAAAAAAGGGTTTAATGATGTCTCTAAGGCAAGAGGTTACAAGAAGCACACACTCTCTGCCTCAGGTGTTACAATTTTGTAATACTTTCCATCCAATCCCAGGTCTATCCACCTCCCAGCATTTACCCTGGTCCACCCTCTGCCTGCCCCTTGGGAATTGGGTCTGGGGTATTTTTCTTTCTCATCTTGGTCTTCCTCGTAGTACAAAGGGCACACGGTCACCCAGTTCTTGACTGTATCTTGCGGTTTCACACTAGGGAACAGATGTTCTTAAACAGTAGAGGCCTACCTTCGGAGAGAGACTAAACATGCTTAAATGGAATTTAAGGGGTAATTGATATGGGGAGCAGGGAATGGGGTAAGAGGGTTGGGTATCTATGTATCTACTGTTCTAAGGGTAAGGGTAAGGGTAAGGGAATAAATGCAGCTGGTTCTAAGACTTATATTTACTACAGAACTACTTCTAAAACTTATAAAAATTAGAAAAATCGAAAACTTTAAGGCAACAATGAAAGCCAACTTTCAGTGACAAGAAGTAAAATCTAAGAAATTTGCTAGGTAGTAGACAAACCAAAAAACTGTGGGAACTGCCAACCCTAGTAAAGCTACACAAAGATATGATATATTCCAGTCGCCTAATAACTGCCTGAAACTAATGTATAGCTTTAGATTTAAGGGGACTATTAGTAGTATTAGTATTATCTTTCGTATTTGGAAGAGTCAGTTTTCAATGTTATTAATGTGGGCATACAGACAAAGTTTCTAAATGAAAAACTCCTATTCAGCTATTCCAGGGATGGAGAGTAGAAATCTATTTTAAGAAACTTAATTTATTTCTAAAACTAATAGATAAGGAATATAAAAATAGAGGAATACAGTTTCTTTTTCATTTTAGAAGGTTTAAAAGTGCAGTTTAAGGGGATGATATATGTTTTCGATCAGTCACTTTAAACTTAGGTCTTCAGTCTCCTATTTAAAAAGAAGGAAAGACAGATAGATTACGAAAGCATGGCAGTTCACTCAGATTCCTTCACTGGGGTGGGAAGAATTGCTGCATGGAGAAGCCTGTCTTTCTGCTCTGACTAAAGCCTGCCTTGAGCAATCAGCTTAAACTTGATTCCTGACATTTAGAGAGCTAATATTAGGCAAGATAAATTCCACCTTATGTTAAATACTTCTCCATGATGACAGAAACATGAAAACGACTGTGAGGTGGAAGATAATAGGATTGTCTGCACTGCTTGTGCCAGAGGGGAGGTGAAGAAACTTGGTTCTTCAATTGAGCTTCAAGTATGCAATACAGAATGCTAACACAGAACAAGAGAGCACAGCCTGCCCTGGTGAGCTTATTCATTTCCCACTGTCAAAGATACTAATAGTTCTACCAGAGCAAGTGTATCTTCCCACGCTAGTCTTCCACAAACCCATTATCTCAGTTATAATTCAGTAATGAGATTTATAACACAAGTACAGAAAACACCAGAAATGAAAAAATGTTAATACATTATATTGATATCTTCTCTGATTTTTAAGGATAACTTATTCATCAAGCTTCCCCACAATAGAAGGTCTAACCTCCATCAGAAGCTGAAAATATTTAACAAATACAATGTTTTGAGGATTAAAAAACATTTTTAAGCATTCGGTGTCTTATTTTATGTGTGTTGGGTGGTAGGTGGACTACAGTTTCACACTTTCTCATTAGAGTATATGGAAGCATTTTCTAGAATATTAAGTTTAAAGATCCAAGGTTAAAATCAGATAAAATGTAAGGAATTTCAGCGTACATATCCCAGATCCTCTATCTGTTCAATAGGACTTGTTTTCTTTATCTTTAAAGTTGTACTCATGTAATAGCTGTGTAAACTATCACAGAAGGTACAGTTCATAATAATGGACAAAATCTCTGCAATATTGTTTTTTTTTTTATTGCACGAGCCATTTGTCTTTGGCCAACTTTGTTTCATCCTTTCTGTGTGATGCATACAAAGTATACATATACCAAATCCTGTTTAATATCCTATATATTAATATCCTGAGTGACCCTGCTAGATGCAGAGTCAATTTATGAATGGCATGCCAAACTTTGTTTGACAAGAAGATACTACAGATTCTTCTATATCAGGGCTGAGCTATATTAACTACACCATATTAACTAGTCTTTAAAATTCCGATGACACCTATAGGAACTAAAAACATTCAAGCTACAGCATTACGAAAAAAGCAGCAGGTCATCCAGAATACATAATAGGTTGCAATACGAAATTTATTTCTTACTGGTTTGCTTTTTAACAAGCTTCATCACAGTGTCAAATTTTTAAACATACCTGAATTTTGGGGTTGATGTCTATTCATTAATTTATTTATTTTCAATTACAAAAACGCTGTAAATTTCTTCACAGGCATACACTGTGAAGTCTAGTAGCTGAAATATAGTTGGACATATGGTAGCATCTAAGATGAAATTTTAGTGAGTAATATGTAACGATAACAGTAATTAAGAGATAATGGAATTTGAAAGCAATTAACCTGTTGAAATTTTTTAGCTGATACATTAGTGTCATAACTAAAATTCAAGAACTTTCATCAGACATTGCTAGACACCTCAAGAGACAGACAAACCTCTTATTAAAAGGGTTTAGATAGCTATGGCAGAAAATTAAAAGCTGATGATTAATTTTGCTATTGCAGAAGAAATAACATTACATGGAATTTATAAATTATTCTTTTTGTCATAGAATGCATAATGAATCATAATTTTTGTTCATCACTTGCCTATTATTAATTCAACAGGCATAGAGATGGTGTAATATATTTTCTTCAATTCTAATTTTTATTATTAGAAGACTTCTTTTTCAGGATTAGCATGATGATCAAGAGGAATGTAGTGTTGGAGTTACAAAGGAGAAAAGAAAACAAGTCTTTCGAATTTCAGTTCTCCAGCTTTATATAGCAGTCTGCTTAAGAGAAAATTATTCTATTACTTATAACAGAAGACACTTTTCATTATGGAAGAGTGGTGCACTCTTGCTTTAATGAAGCCACAGACTATGACACAGAGATTGTGAGGGGTTCTTTAGGGATGCAGCTGCTTATCCAAATGCAGAAACATGCAGGGAATGTATACATTTTGTCCTTCCTCCAGCTAGTATGGAAACAGCTCTAAGGGTAATTAAATGAATGATATTACATTAATGATTACATAGAAAATATTTATTTATATGTGTTTATATATAAAATATCAACTCTCTTTCCGTCCAATAACTGCTCTCATTCCAGGACCCAATTTCAACATTTCTGTTTCTCTGGACAAAACAATAAAAAAGTTATTTAAAACAAAAAGTTATTTACTTTTGCTAAATATTAATTTTTTTCAGATATCAGGGATATATATTAATATATATTAAGGGTCACTTGAAATATATTCCCTTTTTTTAAAGATAAGGCATCTATTATTTATGTTGCATTTCTCAAACTGAAAGCAGTGCAAATCTTGGGAGTTTTAGAGGAATTCTGCATGGCACAGATATAGCAGATAGTAGTGGTTCTCTGTTGAGTGGATGTTTGCATAGATCAGCAGCAGAGGAGCTTCTGGCTTTGTCTGTGTTGCACAGCTATGCTATCCCTGAACCTTTTTTTGGGCTTTCAAAGTGAATCCTTGGAGTGCCCACAGTGTCTGACTCCACAGTGCTCTCCGGGACAACCTGAGCACAATCTGGATGAAGGAAGCTGGTAAAGAGGAACTGCACTTTCAGGTTCATCAGAGTATCCTTAAGCAGCTTGTGAATCACTCTGACAAGGAGCATGCCAACTGCCCAGCACTCCCCAGCACAGGTCTCACCCTGAGAAAGAGTAAAGGGAAGACCTGCACATATAGCATCCCACTAATTGGATCTCCATAAGGAACACCTGTGAGCCATTCAGCAAATTCATGTATTTTCAGTCTCTTCTCCCCACAGATGAATCTCTAGGCTCATGTGACAGTTTCATATCATAACTACAATATGGTTTGGGTTGGAAGGGACATTAAAGATCACCTAGTTCCAACCCCTCTGTCATGGGCAGGGACACCTTCCACTATACTGGGCTCCTCAAAGCCTTTTCGAACCTGGTCCTCAACACTTCCCGGGTTGGGCATCCTCAGCTTGTCTAGGCAACCTGTTCCAGTGTCTCACCAACCTCCTAATAAAGAATTTCTTCCTAATATCTAATCTAAATCTACACTCTTTCAGTTTAAAGGACAGACCTGCATGCCATGTAGCCCAGGTCAGTCATTTATTAAGAGTGAAAAATGCATAGGCACTACAAATATGGTCTGTCTGTAAACAGTGCAAGCACAAGCTTCTCCTTCAGTATCCAGACCTACCCCAGCCATTCACCTGTCCCCAGGCTGAAAAACAACCACTTCTCTGCTTAGAATCAAATCTCCATCTCGATCCAGCCACAATGAGCATATCCAGTAAAACAGAGGCAAAAGTCCCTTTTTGGGCAACCTCTTTCTGCGAAAGGTCCCAGAATCTTTAGATTCATCTGCTGTTGCTCTTGACATACCACCAGGTCATGTTCCCGGAGATATGCCCTACAGATATGCACTTGCATGGCAGTGATGTCTTTCACACAGTATGTTTCGTTCTCTTCCTGCTTGGTGTTCTTTAGGAGCTTCAATTTTCCCCTACCTTCCAACCTCATTTATGGTATCTTGTGACACACGCTAGTGCAGTGAGTCCATTATAGGGACTGATGAGGGTATATTTTGGAGTAAGATTGTATTTCATGTCACAGACAATATACAGTGGGTGAACGCTAAGACAGTCTTGCTAGCCATGCTGTGAGGACCTGTGGGACGTCTTGATGAGAATGTCTTATGCACTTTGGTTATGTCTGAGCTACCCCAAAAATGTCCTGAGAATTTGGTGCACTGACAGTAAGTATGAGTCTGAAGTGCTCTTGCTGGCATGGTCTTTAGAGTGTGTGTCTGAAAAGAGTAGTGGAGGCAGAACCAGTGGGAATGAGAATTGCCAATTTAAACCTCTAACTTACCAAAAAGAGAGCTTCTATGGGGTGACTATAAGGAGGGGGATAGGTGTGAGGCAAAGAAGTCATCAGTTCCAAATTACCTTCAGATCTGACACTACAAATAATGCTCACACAGTTTAGCTCTTATTTGCAAGCTATCTGTATTTCTGAAAGCAAAAGTGCAGGTAAATTGCAGTTCTGGGGAAAGTGGAAGGTCCGTACTATCTTGCTCTACTTTTCTTGCCACCAAAAGAGAGTTCAGGTACCTCGATGAGGGAGAGCCCTGTGGTAATTTTTCAGTGTTTTCTGCCCTGAGTCTTGTGATCTTTGCTAATACAGAGCCCCCCATCTTTCCCTTAGTTGCCTTAGAACTTCTCTCCCTTATCTTTTCAGTCTCAGAGCTGCTCTGAGCCCTTTTGGCCCATCTCCTTCCATCATCACTGAACTCTTCCCATCTTTAAGCTTTCCCTGCCTCCTGCCCAATTATTTTCCAATCCCTTCCTGACTTAATGGCCCAGGCTCATGCTCCCTGACATTTCCCGTCTTCCTGCTCAAGTCTGTCTCCAGGAAGCACAGCTTTTGGCATTGAAGTTGCTGTGCTCCTCTATCTCTACACTGTCTGCATCCTGTGGGGGTAGCTGCTGCCACATCAAGCCACCATTGTTGCAGGCATCTGGTGGTACCCTTCAGCTCATCTCCATTCATGTCCTTCCAGCAGCAATTGTGTGTCTGATTCTGGCAGGGATTTAAAAATCCTGCTGAGATGTTGCATTTATAAAACATTGCCCTACATGCATTTCAGAGGAAACGTTCAGTAAAAAGGGGGGAAAAAAGTCCTCTCTGTAGCAGCACTCTCTCCTTCACCAGCCATGGGGATTTTCTGGGAGGATCTTTGAGGCTTTATTCAGCTTTCTCTTTTAAAAGGATTGACAAATGTTTTTAGGAGACTTTGGCTTTGCCTCAAAAGCTTAATATAGCATTAAGGAGTATTACATAATTTAAAGGCAGCAAAGGCCAAGTAGGTCATCCAGTGCAACCTCTCAGCAGTGCAATCTGGCATTGTTCAGTGTATTTTGTGGTGCCTTTGTCCAGTCTAGATCTGATTTACACGGGATAAGGCTTTCTATACTCCTTGGGAGTTTTTCTGACAATTTACGTGATTTTAATCTTTGGAAGTTTGCAACTTAAGAAGTTTGACACCTTTGACTTTTTTTCAGACTAAAGAAACTTCTCTTTTACACCATACTAATTTCACTTATGTACAAAAGTAGAAATATACTTTTATAGCTCAGCAGCAACCTAAATAAAAGTGCTATTCAGTCATTCTCTCTTTTCTGCTTATTCACAGTGAAAAAGAGCTCTGACTAAGTAAGATCTCTTCCTATAATCATCAGTGTACCTCACCTGTTTTCAACCCTTACATCTGCTCTTCTGGATAAGTGTGTCTTTTTTTCCCCCCTTCTCTCATTTCTGTTTTTACTTTTGACCTTCTTAGTTATTTCCCAATACCTTTTCTCAGAGGCTTTGGGGGATTTTATGAAATATTTCAGAGTGTTCTGCAAAGCTGTAGGATTCCTGAAGTTCAGAGTAAGTCTTACTGATTTGCTGTAGTGTGTGGAAGAACCGCTGTTCCACTGAAAGAAACAAGGATTTAGATACAAATGTCTCTGGGGTTCAAATGCCACCTTGTTTCTGCTGTTTTTGAGCTTCACTTTTCTCTTCCAAGATGTACCAGAGTGAATTTATGCTGATACTTTTGGTCTGTGTTTGGCCCTGCCACCTGTGAAAGTTTTGCTCTTTCTCTGCCAAGTAATGGGAAAACAAGCACTGATAAACAGGAAAGTTGTCCTTGAAGAGAACTTCTTGTATAAACTGTTTTAATTGGTATTCTCTGATTGGCTATTTGTCTGCCAAGGGCATTTGAAGGAGATTTTGATGAGGAGGGGAGGAAGGCTTGCCCCCAGACTCAATTAAGAAAGACCCCCAAAACATACTACGCGTGCGTGAGGGGATTTCCGAAGTTCTCACGCATGCGCAGAAGAGCTGCACTTACATAACCGGGAGGTGGGACTGAGGGCCTCTGGGTGGGCGGTGCTGGCCACACCTGGGAGGTTGTGGTCACTCAGTTAATTGTATAAAAGTAGATAGTGCTTTCTTGGAGAGGGAGTTAACTTCACACCAAGGACAACATTGCCTTTTGGCAGGGACGCCTGCCAGTTTGTGAACTTACTGACTCTCCAAGGATGCCGCTTCTGCTATGGGTAATTATAGGCACGCTAGGTCGGTAAGATAACTTTATGGGCAACAGCTGGGTAACTGGGGCTTATTTCTCTCCTCCTTCCTCCCTTTTGGGTTTGTTTGTTTTGTTGTCCACCCTCTTGGTAATAAGTCTTGGTTTCTGTTAAGCCTTCAACGGTGTCGTGGTTTCAAGCTTCAGTATATCCTTGAACATCTCTCTAATACACAACAAAATTTTGAAATCACTAATCCTGATAAGATTTATTTGATCCCAAATTTTAGACCAGCAAATAAGATGTGCCAGCTTGACTTTTAACACTTGTGTCAGGCAGGATTTTGTTCTAGCAGGCCACAGTACTACAAATTTGCATGCTTAGTTGTACAGATAAGAAATATCACATAGATTTGAGCAGGACTACATGGAGGCATGTAGCTGGCTTATGGTAGTGCTGAAAAACAAACTTCAGAGGACTTAAATTTTGTGTACAAACTCTATTAAGGCTATTCATAGACTTATAGAATCATAGAATATCCTAAGTTGGAAGGGACACATAAGGATCATAGAAGCTCAACTCTTGACCCCGCACAGGGCAGCCCCAAGAATCACAGTTTATGCCTGAGACTTGTCCAAATACTTCTTGAACTCTGACAGTCTTGGTGCTGTGACCACTTCTCTGGGGAGCCTGTTCCAGTGTTCAAGCATCCTCTAGATGAAGAACCTTTTCTTAACATCTAACCTAAACCTCCCCTGGCTCAGTTTCATGTCATTTTCTCGAGTCCTGTCACTGGTCACTACAGAGAAGACATCAGTGCCTGCCTCTCCACTTCCCCTCATGAAGTTGTAGACTGTGATGAGGTATCTCAGTCTCCTCTTCTCCAGGCTGAACAAGCCAAGTGACCTCAGCCACTCCTCATACGTCTTCCCCTCAGGATTCTTCACCATCTTTGTAGCCCTCCTTTGTAGGTTTTCTAATAGCTTTATATCTTATATTGTAGCACCCAAAACTGCACACAATATTCAAGGTGAGGCTGCCCCAGTGCAGAGCAGAGCGGGACAATCCCCTCCCTCGACTGGCTGGCAATGCATTGCCTGATGCCCCCCAGGACACGGTTGACCCTCCTGGCTGCCAGGGCACTGCTGACTCAGATTCAACTTGCCATCGACCAGGATCCCCAGGGCCCTTTCTACAGCACTGTTCTCCAGTGCTCCCCAGCCCGTACATACAGCCAGAGTTGCCCCATCTCAGGTACAGAATCCAGCACCAGTAATGTTTCTGTGTGCAACGAAAGAAGGTAAGAGCTGTACTAACACTGGCATTGAAATAAAGAGATAACATAAATATTTACGCTCTCAAGTGCCTGGGGTGCCATTTGAGTTGTCAATTCTTATTATATGGAGTATCATCCACACCTATCATGTGTTGTTGAAAGACACTTCTAATGTTTCGCCAGTATGTTTTTGGACAGAGCAAAGCATTTCTTGCTATGACAATGAATTACAGCCTTTATAATTTCATTTATGGGGAAGGATTTCCAGAGAATTAAGTTCAAATGAGCAAGATGTGGTCTGCTTGACTGAGAAAGTGCAGTGGATAAGGTATTATCTGTCATACAACAGGCTCGGACTTGTCTTCAGAATTTTTTTATCTATATGTTCTACATGTATTTGAAATAACTTGGGTAAAATGTTCTCAATTATGTAATGAGTATTCTGTCTGGGCTACCCAGACAAAACACATACAAATTTTAGCTCGTAATTTTATGTGCTTAGTTTTGAAAAGGCACTGTTTTTTCCCCATTGGGCTGCAATATTCATAAGGAAAAGAAATAAATCTGCAAAATCTGCACTTTTTCTATAAATCAAATAGAGTGAAAACATAGTAAAAGTTATAAACTACTAATCAAGTTGATAATTGGACATTATGTTGCTGTGTAATGTTTTTGAGTCACCTTAAGTGACTTGATCCTCCTGGAATAAAGCACTGAATTTCCACGCTGTAATATTCTTTCCAGTGATCTGAATGCTAAACAAGATCATTGTCATTAATGACTATAATAACTAATGTAGAAAGAACTAATAATGACTTTCAATTTTGAAGTAAAATGCTGAAGATAACAGGCATCTTCTGTGATATACTTACTTTATGTCTACAAAACACCATTAAATGATGTGAAACCGTTATTCGTGATTTGCTTTGGAAACACATATATTGTTGCTTACTTTTGATCAGGTAGTAAAAGCTCTTTAAATTAGATATTTTTATAGAGGAAGTGTGTAGTATATATCCTTAAAGAGAAATTAAATTTTTGGACATGGAACACTTATAATGAGGTGTAGCCAATAGTCATCAGACTCAATCTGAATTGCAACAACAAACCTTCTTACATGAATAATAATTAACTCCATACTTTCTTTTGAAATCAGGGCTTTCAAAAACCAAATAGGAAATTGTATACTGAAAAAATATAGTAAATAATTAGCCAGTATCACCAGATACACATTGATTGGTATAGTCAAACTATCTTCTTGGAACAATGTGTGAATGCATATACCAAAAGATATTTACCTGTACTTTTGAGAATAAAAATGCTTGAGATAGGGTAAGGGTGACAGAAAATAAATAATGGGGGCTTGAACCTTTATGGTATAATCATCCCTCCTCTTTTTTCATTTTGTTGTGATACCAAAATTTAAATACTACTAGTTCTATCTTTGTGTTCATGTAAAAGTTCGGGGAAGAACTTAATAGTTAATGGCACTTGAGAGATTTGAATTTCACATGCAGTGGGTAAACTGGGAAGATTAGTAAAATAGGTAATAATGGTAATAAACTGGGACTGAAAATGTCTGTCCCAAAGTTTTGTTTCAGGTTAAATTGACATTTTTTTCTACTCCATTTTTGTTGCATGTTGGGGGTTTCTTTCCTCTAGATTTTTGTGTAGCTCTATGATAGTAGGTTTTGAAATGGATGATTGTCAAATTGTCCTCAAACTGCATATTTTTTGACAGAATCATGGAGAAATGATGTTATTATTTTTTATATATATTTCTTTAAACGCCCCTAAATGTTATTTCTGCTATGAAATGGATTTAGAAGGTGTTTTTCTACAAAAGTTCCAAGTCTATAATGAATTCTGAATTCAATATATTTCTGAATTTGAATAATGTCTGGATTTTCTCTCTGAATTACAACCGGAGTTTCACCTACAGCAGGCAGCACCTTGGCTCCCCAGCTGTGATCCCCTCTCACTGCCCAGAAGTTTCACCCCAAAACTCTTTTGCCATAAGCTGTAAAATTCTAAGGCTTCCTTAACGGGATGGCTTTTGGGCAGCTTTATAAATGAAAGCTACCCTATTGGGATAGAGAATTTGGCACAGATTTTTTTGCTGCTGTTATTTTAAAGAGGGAGAAAACACATACATCAATTTAAAAAAAAAAAAGAGGATTAAGACAGCTTAAACCCGAAGATTTAGTCTCCTGCTGACATTGGTCTATGTACACTGAGAAATAAGGAGAAAACCGGTTTCTAGACTGTCCCTGACTTTAAGGGAAATGTCAATATTCAAGCTGAATGTCTTGTAACCTAATCCCAGTGTACTTGCTTCCATGCCTGTTTCATCTAGATCCCCCATGTCCCAATGCCTAAAAGTAGAAACAAATTTAAATGTCACATCCTTTCACTGTTTGCAGCTAAGAGAATAGAGATAGTTGAAAGATATTGAGCGGCATTGTAAAAATTAACAGTTAGCGGATAGTGAGGAGATCCATAAGGCAAAAAGGTTCGCATGTCTGCCTTCAGCCTGAGACATCATGCACAGTCTTTTTTACAAGTTTTTTTATAGTTTTTTAGGTACCTCATGCACAGCTTATTCGTAAAACTGTGGAAAAATTCTGTCCTCAGAAGTCCATCCACCATGTCAGACGTGTGTTTTTTTAATTTGCTCTATCTCCTTTCTTATGTTTATTTTGTAATGAAGGGCCTGCTAGGCCTGAACAAGTCTCACACTGTCTGACTATCTTGAGGAAGAAGAGGGGACTTGGTGTGGGAGTTGTGGGCAGCCAGACACTGTTCCTGGCATTGGTGTGCCTCTGGGACTGCCATGTAGGCTCAGCTCCTCATGGTAAATTCCTACAGAAACTTTGAAGCTCTGGGACAGGTTCAGCTTTGAAAAGGTCTCTAGTTTTGATTAACCGAAGAATTTGCTGGGTAAGCAAATTTCCTGGGCCATTTTCTGAAAAGTCTGCTGAAGCCAAATGCTGAAGCTCCATCAGAAGCACTGGGGCACAAGGTTAATTTCCTCTTTCTAGAGTTATCATAGAAAAGTGGAACTTTTATTTTCACAAGTCCGTCTTGCTACACTGGATAAAACTATCAATCTCTTAGGCAATAACACCTTTTGCCTTTCCCTTTGTTACCTATAAAAGAGCTGCTGCACATTAATTTTAAAAAATAGATGTAATTTATTCACCTTAAACACTCATGTTTTTTCACCAACTAAAGACGGCAGTTTACTTCATCCTAATTCAATTGATTTTTTTGCCTATTGGGAACACAAGTAATAAAAAGTAACCTTACTTAAAGATCACTGCAGTGGGTGTGCAATAGTTGTTCAATAGTTTCAGTGCTATAGTAGTCTTTGTTTGATGACTATGCAGGTTCCCACTACTTTTGAACACATCAAAGATCTGAGGAAAGCCATTTTCTTTCTTAATAGGAGAATCAATTGAACTGAACACATGGGTTTAGACTGATAAAATTAAATGGTGTTTGCTAAGTAGATGAAATTCTTGTGTATATTTTAGTCTTCAAAGAAGTAAATACTAACCAGCACTGATATTCGTGCCTGAGTAGAGAATATCATAAAGTTGGACTAGGTGATTCTTTGCTGTTGTTGTTGTTTTGGTTTGATTCAGTTTGGTTTGGGGTTTTTTGTGGGTTTGGTTTGGTTTCTTGGGTTTTTATTTTTGATGTGAAAAAGAACGATATTACAAGCTACTTTCTTTGATTTATTGTATTCTGAGACAAAAGAAATCTGAAATCTTAAACTAGGCTTAGAGGATTAGAATGGGGCTGAACAGGACCATTTCTTTGTTTTGTACTCCTACAAGGTTCATTGGCAGATGACATGTTCTTCATTTCCCTAAACACATTACCAAGAAAGGCTGTGTGTAGTGCAAGATGCCATTGACTTTATTGAGCTCAAAAGTGCAATCTCCAAAGTCTGGCTCCTTGAGATAAAGGAAATTCTTGATGTCACATATATGTGCCCTCTTTGGCTATTCCCCTTTCCACTACTCATTACAATTTGATAGTTTTACATGTATTATGAGATTTGGAGGCATTTGTCTACTAATTTTGCCAATAAATCTAAAACAAACATCTTGTTTTCAACCCTAAGTACTTAGAATTCCTATAAACAACAGATGAAGTATATGTATATTTAAGTATTTTGTACCCCATTTCTCATCTGTATGTAGAATATCAAGCACAGTTTTACAACATTGTTCTACACCACCGTCAATGTCAGAATGTTTGTTCTTCCACTAACATGCACAAATATCTTCAAGGTTTAATTTTAGATAACAGTTGCAGTAATAATGCAGCCTTTCTTTACTGAAAGATTGCAAAGTTTTTTCCATTAATGGTAAAAAAATGTGGATTATTCTGCTTTTTTATTTGCAGTGACCATGTGTTTTAGATAATTTGATTCAATTTACAGAAAGTGACGTTTCTATTCCAGGGATCCTACTCTTCAGTCTTTGAAGACAGTGACAACACTTCCATTGACTTTACGGAAATCAGAATTCACACCTTCCAATTCCATGTAATCTGTTTTAAATAAAAAGATTTCTTTTTGTTTGTATTGTAAGGCATTTGCTTTGTAATGATTGTTTTCTGGACTCTGCAGATCAGTCTTTCAGTAAATTATTTAGTAGCCCACTAGATTTTCTTAATCTTACAGATTCTTTTAACTGTCTTTCTTTTTTTCTGCGGAAGGAGCTTTTCAATCATATTCTATTGAAAAATGTCATAGGTGACATAATAATAGTCATAAAAGTAAAGATTCAGCTAATGCAGAAAATGCTGCAATGCAGTTGGAAAGTGGAAAGGATTGAACTACACCATTCTGAACTATTCTCATATAATCCTCAAGTGGTGGTTGCCATATAGATCACATGCAAGATATTTATATCTGAAAGAAAATAGATTAGTTTTGCACTCTTAAAGGTAGGATATTGAAACATTAATCTCTTATCTATCTTTTCCCCAGAAAATGAATAGCTGTATTCAGTTAGATTCTCCTTTCATTTCTGTTATTTTTACATGCGAAAATAATTTGTAATAAAACAAAACAAAAAATGGTCTTGACTTCATCATTGTTAATTGATTATGAGTGTAAAATAGCAAAACTACTGAGACAAAATAACAAGGCTCCTAGGTGCAAAATATCCCTAAATCATCTTAGCCTATTTTGGAAATTCTAAAGAGAAATAGGCTCACAACTAAGAATAATGTCTCCTGATTTCTGTGGGGATTCTCAACCTGTCCTGTGTGCACTATTGAAACTGGCCACACAAGTATGTAGACAACTTTCCAGGTTCTTCAGGTCAAGGCCAGTCCATTTCCATGGAGTATTACAGAAGTTTTTATTTTCTGAGGAGAAATGAACCTGATAATTTGGGACCACCATTTATAGCAGTGGCAGAAAAAGCAAACTACAAGACAAGATACATATTTTAAGCATTGCAATGCTTATGTAGTGTGACTTTGAGAAACTGAAGGCCCAGCACCTCAGGGAAAGAAGGATTTGCTCACTGTGCAGCAGCATGATTTTAGGTACAATGTAAAACTTGCAAATCTGCTTAAAAAAATCAAAATGTAGTAGTAAAGGGGTCTCTCATAAATCAAACAGCAGAGGTAACAACATGGCAAATAGTAACTAACAAGCTTATTAATCCAAAATTAAGCTGCGGTTAATTATTTTCTCTAGATTTGCTGGGCTTTATATCTTTGTTTCTATGGCAAACTGTCAGGATAAACGGAATAAAATTCCTAAGCAATACCTTGCATTATGGTCATCTCTCACACGTTAACTCCCTCACAACATGCATATAACTCACCAACTGTTTGGTGAGTGCTGAGGAGAATAAGAGCACAATGTTCTTGTACTTCATCATATACTACAGACTGACTCATAAATCCCAGGATGCCTTTTACATCCATATATATTTACAATGTATTCTGTATTTTCTGATAACAACATGTAGACTAGATAAGACTAGCAGGAAATAGCAACAAAAAAAGATCTGAGACAAAATATTAGATAACTCTTGGGAGTAATTTCCTCAGAATCAGACAAGTCATCCCAACATATATTTTATCCTGTTACCCCTTAGATTGTTACTAAACCAAAACATAAATTGTCTCCATGCAAATGGTTTTTCAAGGCAAGAATAATAAAAAGTAGTTCTGTTCTTACCATAGACCTATATTGTCTCAGCTGCTGCTAGTACTCTTCAGGAATACCTTTTCTCTTGATTTTTTTTATTTAGTGCTTCAAACACAGCTACTATTTTGAGCTGCATTTTGCTTTGATTTGAAATATATTCAGCTGTTTACAAAGGCAAAAAAGTTGATGAAAATGTAAATTAGAAATTGTCTTGCTGTAGCATGGGGAAAAATTAACTTGTCTTTTTAGAACTGGTTCAAAGTTTCCAGTGAACTGGATCTCAATTGCTAAATGGTGATTCAACAGAGCTGAAGCTTTCTGTGAGATCATGATGATTGCATTACAATTGTGGAAACCTGGGAGGTAGGTAGGTTCTAAGCTACCTCCAGACTTACCCAGCTGAATACTGTATTGCATGCTTCTTGCACTCTCTCTTTTACCAGAATGGCCTAAACTACTTGCCATCTCACTGGCTTGAAATTTTCTTCAAAGAAATCCATGCTATGCTATGGATTTCTAGTTTTGTGATTGATTGGTAATTCCAATTTTTCCACAGGATAATCATACTGATTCCTCTATAGCTTTATCCACCTGTGTATGGAAATTCAGGCACAGCACAATTCCTAGCCTGCCACCAGCCCTGCAGTCAGCTATGAGTAATTACAGTTGATCAAATGTTTTCCATTTACAATGCCATTTGTAAATAATAAGGACCAGATTTGAATGTGGTGAATCAAATTCCAACTCTGATGACATCAATGGAATAAGGTGAATTCACATCAATTATTGACTACAATGCTTTCCTGCTCAAGTCTTTAACATCGAACTACTAACCACTAGCTGGCACTGATAACCTCTATCAGATGTCACAGGTGTATATATTAGAAGAGTTCATTTCCATTTTAAAGGTGCTAAAGTATTTCAAAAGCTCTGTCCTATAATCTCCAGTAACCATATTGCTGTTTTACTCATTATAAATACTGCTGTTACTATTACTGCTACTGCAGCTGGTTTTGCTCTCTGATCTGCTGCAAAATCATGAACAGATAACAGATAATTCATTATTTCCTTTGTCTTGCCATTATTTCTAAGACTGACAGCAACTTATTTTAAGTGACTGAGTCCCAAGAACACCCATTTTCTTTTGAGATCTTATCAAATATAGTAAACTGTGATTAGTGAATGATAATCATTTGTATTCACTGGAGAAACTGATGTTTAATCAAGTTAATCTCGTTGCTTATAAATAAATCTTTGACATCCTTTGAAGAAATGATTGTATCTTCTTTTAGGGCATTTTATCTCTCAGGCTGCCAGATAAAAAGCAAGCGAACTTGATTGTCTTTGAAGGTTGACAATATTACATTCTGATGCTTAAATTTATTTGCCTAGTCACATTTTGTTTGCTGGTCTTTGATCTACTTGCTGTGGAACTGATAGAGGACCTCTGAACTCATGTTCAAGACCATGCATACTTATCTGCAGTGCATCCAGGGGGTGATGAAAGTGAGAGAGATGGGATAGGGAGGAAGTGAAGAAAGCTTGAACCTGAGATAGCCCTTTTGTGTATATTGTAGCAGTCATTTATCCCATGTGCAGATGGGCAGCAACAGCATCCATAACCTGACAGTATCAGGTATTACAGAGACAAAATTTAGTTGCCTAAATAAAGCTTTCTGATACCATTTTAGATAACTTTAGATAGTGGCTTCCTGTTGTTACCCTGGAAGTGCAGAAGTCTTCTTCCTCTCCTGTGTCATATGTCTTAACCTCATGCATAAATATTTGAAAATTTAGGACAGCACTAAAGGCACAGAATATTGTCATTGCCTGATATTTAGGCAATTGAAATGAAAAGATAGTCCTCATCTGTCCCAAGGCAGTGGGATTTCTAAACGCAGAAATACAGTCACCACCCTGCAGTACGGACAGATGTACCATGGACATCACATATGGATATAGATGCACAGGGTTATGTCAGGAATTCCACCAGGCTTCAACATCTTTTCTGGATACATCTCCTAAAGACAAAGCAGTCATAATCTGACAAGCAGGGGGAGTTTGTTCTTTTGCTTGAATACAATTGTGCAAGAATTTAAAATTTTACTTTCCATTAAAACTCAAAAGTATGACTTACTACGAGGCTTTGATAAGGAAATGAGGTTGTTGAGATTAGCCTGAAAGGGGGACAGACACACAGAGATACAAGTGTAATAACTAAATATATATCAATGGGCATACTTCAACATTATTTTCCTAGCTCAGTGAGAGGACAATACAGAATGCTGTGGTCAAATACAGGATTTTATTTAATTATTGTAGTCAGGGATTTCTTAATTAGTCAAACATTAGTTCCAATATCTCTTTCACCAGCTCAAGACATTTAAGATAAATTAGCCTCATGTCAAGAGAATAATCTTCAAGAGTATTTTTACAAACACACATTCACCAACCCCAGTTAGTAAATTATGCTCTTCCAATTTGCTCTGCAAAGCAAATTGTGTTACTATTGTCCAGTTAACTATTTGAACCAGTGGCTTGTAAAGATTTTAGTTTCTGAAGTGATAGTATAAACATAAATTGTTGCAGGGAAGAAATCTTAAAAGGTTTTCAGACTTTCTCTTTGGGCTGCCAATCAACCATCTGTTTACTGAAGCATCATCTATTTATTTTAGTCTTACCTGATATAGTTAGATCGTCAGGACTGTTCAGTCCTCTGTGTTGCTTAATCTGTGACATAACAATGCTGAGCCACAAAACAAAACCAATAGGAAGACATGCTTAATGATAAGACAATGGACATTTTACTAGCTTAATGTAAAGCCATAGAAGTATTACAGAATATAAAGTATTGTAGAATCCCTCTGGGTAAAAAATCCCAGGTCATAGAATCATAGAGTGGTTTGGGTTGGAAAGGACCTTGAAGGGTCCCAGGTGCAGGGATGCCTTTCACTACATCAGGTGTCTCAAAGCCCCGTCCAGCTTGGCCTTGAACACTTCCAGGATTCGGGCATCCACAACTCCTCTGGACAACCTGTTCAAGCGCCTCACCAGCCCCACAGTGAAGAATTTCTTCCTAAAATCTATTCTAAACCTACTCTCAGTTTACAGCCATCACCCCTTGTCCTATTACTACATGCCTTTGTAAAAAGTAAAAGATGGTAAAGATCTAATGGGAAAGATCATTGTATTAGGATTGTAATTCTGAATACTACACTGGGGCAATGCGGCAATGATGATGGTCAGGAAATATTAAGCAAGAAAAGGACAGCTAAAAATTTATGAGAGGTAAAAAGAGTAAGAAGATCTCAACTGCCCACATATAGACTGGATAAATTATTAAGGACAAGATGTAGAGACACAGGTTTTGCATGCAAAGAAAAGAAATTACTGTTAAATACAACACCTTGTTTTAGAATCTACAGGAAAAATGTTATTGTAGGTTTGATTTTGATTGGAGCATATGACCCAGTTCAACAAATATGAGTGGAAGATCCACTTTGACCATCATTTATTGATCCACCAAGCTTAAGAAAGGCTGCTTTGTAAATGAGGCAAATTGCCAAAAAAGAAAAAATATGGAAAGGAAATGGGAAAGGGAAAGCAATGAAAGAGCACTGCAAAAAGTTTAAATTTGTTTAAAAATTATTTGTTAAAATCTCAGAAAAAAAAAGTGCCAAAATTAAAAAAAAAAAAAACACAAAAACAAAACAAAAACAAAACCAAAAACAAAACAAAAACAAAACCAACAACAAAAAAAAAGGCAAAAATTTGCATAGCTGTTATGACCTACCCCCAAAGGCAAGGGTAACTCAGGTTCTTGTTAATAGATCTCTTGGTGTGGATAAGAGTGAAACAACACTGAATTATATGTGTTTATAAATGTATATGTGTATATATATTATGTATATTATATATATATGTAGGGTTTATTTTAGAACAATTTGATTGGAAAGTAAAGGAGGTATGTAGCCATTTTTTATTATCTATAATAATCTAACAATATAAAAGTAGTTGTTTTGGTTATTATCTGTAGAAATATAGCAATATAAAAACATAAAAATAACACTTCAGAAGATGTATTAGCAAAAGAAAGAATGAGAAAGAAAGGATAAGAGTAGAAAGACATCACCATCTAGCAACAAGACTTGATTGTTGAAATTGATGTCTGTTGGTAGAAGTGATGGGTGTAGTCTTGAGCCATTGGGGATGGGGGAAGCCTGAAAAACACAAAGTTCAGTGGATTAATATACTCTTAGGTTTATATGGGAACTCCCAGATACCTCCCCTGGGTGTGGAGTTTTACACTGTCTGTTGAAACACTGCAGATCATGCACAGCTTTCTAGTGCAAGGCCCCAGAAATTAGTCTAGGGGACTTCAGCAGTCTTTGATGGTTTGTGACACCTTCTAAAACATGATCGCTGCCTCCCACATCAGCATAGCTGAGCCAGTTATGCCCCACCAGAAAGGATAAATACCTTCAGGCTTACATTTGAATGTCCCAATACCTCCCCCAGGTTTTGCATCTGAGCCAGTTGTGTAAGGGACAACACTGGCATGATAAAAAACACTATTCTACCTCAGCAGGGTCTGCTTCTTGTCAGCCTTCTTCCTTATCTGCCTCAAAAACCAGCTTGTAGCCTCCCATAGTGGGTGTCCACCTCCTCTGTTTCATATGGATCAGAGGTTTTGCTGCCACACACAAAAATCTCTCCACCTCCCCTTGGGTTGTGTGGGGGGATGCAAATCTCACCTCAGCAAAGAACCCTGCAGCTTTTGCTAATGGTCAATGGTTAACCATTAACATTTCAGTCTCTCACAATGGCTCAGTTGAAAAGTTTGATATAAGGGAAAGATTAGATGTTTAAAAAGCAAAATACAAATGAAGAAAACAGGAAAATCCATGAAACATAACAGGTCAAATCATCCATATCAGTGGAGATAGGGAATGGAAATCCATACTGCAGCAAATATGCAAGGGTTGTTTATGTGTTATAAACCGCAGAAGCCCCTGAAAACAGTCAAATAGTCATTACAGCTTCTCAAATAACGGTGGCAGGATCAGTATCTCATCTGAAGTGCATCTACATCAATGCATGCAGTACAGGCAACAAATAGGAGGTGCTGAAAGCGATAATGAAGCCAGAACACTATGACAGAATTGCGATCTTAAGAAGGTGGTGGGATGACTCACACAACTGGAGTGCTGCAATAGATGGCTATAAACTGTTCAGAAGGGATGGGGAGGAAAATGGTGGGGTAGCTCTGTATATTAGGAACATTTTTGAGTGCCTAGAGCTTGATGATGTTGATGGAGACGTTGATGGTTTACGAGTAAGAGTCAAGGGAAAGGCCAACACAGAAGACATCCTAGTGGGAGTCTATTATAGACCACCCAACCAGGATGAAGAAACAAGTGAAATATTCTCTAAACAGCTAGGAGAAGTCTCAGTATTGCTAGCCTTGTTCTCATGGGGGACTTCATTTAACCAGATGTCTGCTGGAAATATAATACAGTGGAGAGAAAGCAGTCTAGGAAGTTCCTGGACTGTGTGGAAGTTCATGTCCTGACACGGCTGGTGAGTGAGACAACTAGGGAGGGCACTGTGCTGAGAATGACTTGTGCGTGATGTGTTGCTGGAGACCCTCTTGGGCATAGCAATGACAAAATGGCAGAATTTTTGAACCTCAGAGAAGGACAGGAATCAGCTTCTAGAACTGCTACCTTGGACTTCCAGAGGGCAGACTTCGGCCTGTTTAGGAACCTGGTTAAGAGGGTCCCTTAGGAGATAGTTCTGAAGGGCAAAAGAGTCTGGGAAGGCTGGACGTTTTTCAAGAGGAAAATCTGAAAAATGCAGGAGTAGGTTGCCCACACGTGCTGAAAGATGAGCTGGCAGGGAAAAAGACCAGCCTGACTGAATAGGGAGCTTTGGCTGGAGTTAAGGAAACAAAAGAGACTTTGTGACCTTTGGAAGAAGGGCCAGGCAACTCAGGAGGACTACAAGGATGTCATGAGGTTATGCAGGGAGCAAATGAGAAGAGCCAAAGCCCAACTAGAACTTAAACTGACCATTGCCATGAAAGACGGTAAAAAATATTTCTATAAATGCATTAACAACAAAAGAAAGCCTAAGGAGAATCTCCATCCTTTATTGGATTCAGGGAGAAACATAGTGACAAAGGAGGAGGAGAAGGTTGAAGTACTTAATGTCTTCTTTGTTTAAGTCTAATAGTAAGACCAGCTGTTTCTCAGGTACCCAGCCCTCTGAGTTAGAATACAGGGACAGGGAGCAGAATGAAGCCTCATAATCCAAAGGAAAATGGTGTGACCTGCTACATTCCCCTTGGACACACACAGGTCTATGGGACCAGGTGGGATCCACTCAAGGGTACTGAGGGAGCTGGGGGAAGCACTCCCAAAGTCACTTTCCATCATTTACCATCAGTCCTGGTCACCCGGAGAGGTCCCAGTTGACTGGAAGTTAGCAAATGTGACACCCATCTACAAGAAAAGCTTTGAAGGAGAATTTGGGGAACTACAGGCCTGACCCCAGTGCTGGGAAAGGTCATGGGGCAGATCATCTTGAGTGCTATCATATAGCACGTGGACGAAAAGCCGGGAATCAGGCTCAGCCAACGTGGTTTTATGAAAGGGAGGTCCTCTTGACCAACCTGATCTCCTTCTGTCTCAAGGGTGACCTGCTTAGTGGATGAGGGTAAGGCTGTGGATGTTTGCCTGGATTGATATAAACCTTTGACAAAGCATTCTCCTGGAGAAACTGGTTGCTCATAACTTGGATGGGTGTACTCTTTGCTGGATAAAAAACTTGCTGGATGACCAGGCCCAGAGGGTGGTGGTGAATGGAGATGTATTGAGCTGGTGGACGGTCACAAGCGCTGTTCCCCAGACTTCTGTATTGAGGCCAGTTCTGTTTGATATCTTAATCAATGATCTGGATGAGAGGATCAAGGGCACCCTTGCTATGTTCACAGGCAACACCAAGCTGTGCAGGAGTGTTGATCTGCTGTGCAGCAGGAAGGCTCTGCAGAAGAATCTGGACAGGCTGGATTGATAGGCCAAGCCCAACTGAGGTGCAACAAGGCAAAGTGCTGAGTCCTGCACTTGGGTCACAACTCTGTGCAGCATTACAGGCTTAGGGAAGAGAGGCTGGGAAGCAGCCCAGCCAAAAAGGATCTGGGGGCGTTGGTCAGCAACAGCTGGACATGAGACACCAGTGTGCCCAGGTAGCCAAGAAGGCGAATGGCATCCTGGCTTGTATCAGAATACTAGGAAAAATTTCCTCACTGAAAGAGTTACCAAACAGTGGAATAGGCTGCCCAGGGAAGTGGTTCAGTCCCCATTGCTAGAAGTATTTAAAAGACATGTAGATGTGATTCTTAAGGACATGGTTTAGTGGTGAAGTTGGCAGCATTAGGTATACAGTTGGACTCAACAATCCTAAGGGTCTTTTCCAATCTAAATGATTCTATTATTGTATCTAACATAAACTAGAAATTAAGAAGGATAAAAAGCACTTTGAAGTTCACTTAGCAAAGGATGAAAATTGATGGCAGAATCATTAAATCCATCAAAAGCAGAAAGACACCTACAGAAGTGACAGGACAGCTTGACGACTTAGATATAGGAGTAGAGGAGCAGTACGGAGGATGGATAAGCCCATAGTAGGAATGCCCAATGACTTCTCTCCATTTGTCTTTACTGCTGAAGAGATAAAGATCTTTCCATAACTGATAAATCCCTAGTAGAAGATCGGTTAAAAGTGCGAGGTGAGTTTGAAGCAAATATACAGGAAGTATTAGACCAAATAATTAAGTTAAATGTTAATAAACCACTGGGACCAAATGTTAGTTGTGTGTGAAACCATAGGACTGCTAGCCAAGCTGCATAACTTGCTATTACAAGAAGTACCTAGATTGGTTGGATGGCAAATGTAACTCCTGCCTTTAGAATGATATAAAATGAACCAGAGAATATTGACAGAAGGTTGAAGACTGCTAATGAATCAAATTCTTTGCGTCTCTCACCCTGAGATTATGTACCCAGTAGAAAAATAGAAGTTAGACCTAATCAGTCTAGAAACATTGCTTTTCAGTTCATTTCAGTCTTATTCGATAATCATCAGTAGTAAGAGGCAAAGGGGCTGTTAATGACTTTTAATTTGTTTAGAAACTTAAAATACAAGTAATTTTATTCCTCCCGGGTATGCATAAATGAGGGAAAGCAAAGAGCATGTGCATTTGATTGGTCACAGAACAGTCATTAGATTTATTCATCAATACTTAGCAAGTACTTATTCAACTTAGAAGTTCGAGGATTCAAAGCAGCCAAGATAAGAACAGTGAAAAGCGCAAGGAAATGTGGTCTTTTGGCTCAGAGGTGGGAAGCAGGTTGTCACTACCCTGCTTTGGGCTTTCATAATTACCAAAACAAGCCGTTGAATGTTCCTGGTCCTCGCATGAGAAAAGTTTCACCAGATATAGAAAGAGATGTATTAACAAAGGAGGAGAACAATTGTTTCACATAAGTAGTGGGAATATTGATTAAGAAGGATGACTAAGAGGAAGAATATTAAATGAAAGGACAAAACGAACCCAAAATATAAGAAAAATAATAAAAAATTATCTATTGTGATGCATGCAATGGCCTCACGAGATAAATTATAAAAACCTTTTTCTTTGCAAAATAGGATGATAAATAAAAGTACAGTAAATAATCAAGCATTTGTAAACACTGCAAAAATGCAGTAAAAACATCTCAGTGTAAATTAAGGACAACTACTGAGTTGTCAGCAGATACATAAGTGTAAAATTAACACAAGTGAGGTCAGACCAGGGTCTAAGAATGTTAATGTATTTGAACTGGTATGTTAATGCAACTGAGCAGGAATGCCAGGTACAAATTTACAATGCAGTGTCTGAAATTAATATTCAGCGCTCTTCCCCTCTAGTAGATGTTGGTACTGTGGGAAATACAAGAAGCACAAAAAAGGAAATCTCATGCATTTGCCAAAACTATAATCAGCAAAGCAAACTATGAGCTGACAAGCAGCTGGTTTTCATTCTGGTATAATAGGAACAGAAAGAGAAATATAGAGATTGGAAGGTTGCAAATGAGGTTGCTTCACTTCCCGTTCCATTCTCTAATATCGCAAGGAACAAACAGCACCTGAGTTTTGGGTGTCCTCCTCTAGCATTGAATTATTTTTGCTGTTTCAAAGGTCTCCAGTGCTCATTTGTATCTCACAAGTGAATACTGACACAAGTCACAACAAGAAATCAGTTATTTAAAAACAGAGAACAATCATTTTGTGTCAAATCTCTATGCAGAAGCCACATAGCAAGTTGGAAAAAAAAACCGAAAAAGACCTCCCCCACCCCAAAGATATCAGCCAGACAGCACAGTGATGAAAAAAAGTCATTCGAGAGCACAAAATAAAGAGAATGAGAAAGAAAGAGGGTTAGCCTGGGTGATTTAGTGATTTAGGATGGAGATGATTCAGTGTTGAGGGCCAGGCTATTGTAAGCTGAAGTCAGATCACAGTGAATTTATCTGATTGTGTTGTTTGATTACGTTTTGGGCTTGAAGTTTTTTGTGGGGAATACTAAGAATTATAATTACAGACGTTCATTTCACAGCATCTTACCTTTTGACATTTCATACTCAAAGATACCATTCTGAAGAAACTTGTATCGTGTCACCAACTTAGCAAACATGCAGATTATTAAAATCCAAGAGATAAATAAACAACACACACAAAAAAAGAAGTGACCCTCTTTACTATGCCTTTAAAAAATGCTGCTGAAGTAATTGTGAGCTGCTGAGTCCTCTTTTTGGCTAGATCCATTTCTCATAAAGCAGCAAGATGTGTAAGATTAAAGGAAAGAAAAAAATGAAGGGATGCCACACTTTCAAAACTACTTTTGACCTTGCCTTCTGCTATTATGAAACAAACCATTTCTGTAACCAGCAGGGCCTTGGAAGTCTTGAAATTAAATCAGGTCCCTTCCTCAAGGTATTTAAACTAAGTAGCTCTCTTAGCTGGGGTAATATAAGCCAGCTACCTGTTTGACCGGGCTGGGGATAGAGGACAGACTGTTCTGGCACACCTCCAGGTGTGCAGTTTCCTTCAAGCCCAGCAAAGCTGCTTCCAGCACAGAGCAGAGACAAAGATGTAAAATACTTCACTCCAAGCCATCATTATCTTATTCATATCTGCTTCTTAATGAATCCCAGCTGAAGGGCTACTAAGCAGGGAAGACTCTTTTTTTTGGGGCTGAGTAAGTTTGATCTCTCCTGTTGCAGAGAAGGACATTTATCTGCTTCCATAGCTGGCCAGCTGAGAGCCATTTGGTTGCTCTGCCCATGCACTGCTGCGTGCATCCCCAGCTGAGAGCAACATCAGCCACATTCATATGCTGTTTTCTGGTGGTTCCATCCTACAAAAAGGCAACCAAACAGTACCAATCTCCTTCATGAGTTCTACTGTTGTGCTGTGGCACAGCATTGCCCAGCTGTGGATGCCTGTACTGCTGATGGGGATTGTCTGAGATGCCAAATATGTACTTTCCTGAAGGATTTGTTTTTCTCATAGCTAAAAGCCTCACTTCTGTGGTTTTTTTCTGGGGTTTGTTTTTTTTTCTTTTTTTTTCCCTGGGCACTGTACCCTCACATGCCCTTATGAGAGGGCAATCCGGTTACGCTCCTGCTGCTGTAAAGGAATTTTCAGAACAGCTAATGAATTGTTGTGTTTCTCAGTGGCTATTAATTTTATCCATATTTAGGCAATAAACCGTGTTAACTTCTAAAGTTTCAAAACTACAGACAAGGAAAGCAACACAATAGTGGTACATTATCATCTGAAAAAGGCAAAATGAGGAATAAAGTTATCAATGGGGAGAGTTGTAACCTCCATCACTTAAGAAATCCAGGGTTTTGTTTGTGGAAGGGAAATAGAAACAGACAGGTAAAGAAGCAAAACAGAACCATGAGGAAATGATCAGCAGACTTCAGAGTTTTTTTTCGGAATGAGATGCTTTAGAGCACATGGGGCTAAGAAAATCTCTTGAGAAGATACAGGGGAAGTGAGTAGATAATGGAGAGGACTTGGTATCATAACTAGGGAATTCTAAATTTTTCTGTATTTGAAAAACCAAATTGGATCATGTTTTCTGGTTTCCACATGCCAGATAAATGTCCTGATGGAGAAGAATAGCTGCACAGATTCTCTGACAGGAAGAGAGAGTTAATATATTCTGGTCTGACAGCCTTTATAGTGTGGCTGCACCTTGGGAAAACATAAGCAAAAGTTCATTTTCTGTCTAAAAAGAGAACATTAAATTATCCTGTGCCATTTAGTATGATTTGGTACTTTGATCTGTGTATGGCTTTGTCTATCCTGTGCTAATTTACTTAAGTGTTTGCAAGAAGGGGCCAAGGAGAAAAAGCTTTCATTAGAGCTACAGAACTGCTGAGGTTTTTTGACAGTAATTCTATTTGGAATTCATTTATTTAAGTACAGACAAGGTGGGGTTGAGGAGTGACTTTTTTTCCTTGATACAGATAGGATAAATAGTTGAATGGAAATATGTGCATCGACGACTGAAATTGCTAAAATCTCATCCCTTAACAAAGTTGACCCAGTGTGGTGTTGCATAGGTTACTCATTGGGTCTCCTTACTGTGCCTAGCACAATCATTCCTGCTCTAGACTAAAAACAGGCAACTACACATGTGTACATGCAAGTAAATAAACAAGAAAAGCCACAGTGAAAGCTTTACCTACATTTTTCTCTCAGGACTTCTGGGAGAATGATTTATTAGAGACAGTATTTCATTCCCCAGGATTATTTTCTATCCTCCTTGCAGAGGCTGCAGAGATGACAGCTGTGTTGCTGGTTACTAAGATGCACCTACACGGTGCACCAACATTCTACTGAAACAGGTTTTTCACTTGAACAGCAGTCTCTCGGGAACAGATTTCAGTCACTATTAACCTAAGCTGTATACAAATCATTGACATGGAAATAAAAAGCTTCATATCTTCTTACCAATTCTTCAAGTCACCTACTTCTGCATTTTATTGGATAAAGTAGAACTGATTGGATATGAATTGTGGTGTTGGATGTAGTGTGTTTTGGGTTTTCCTTTTTGGGGGATGGGCTTTTTTTTTCCCTCTCTCTGTAAAGGGGAAAAGTGAAAAGGATGAAATGCCAAAAATTTGATGTCAACAGCCTCTCTGTGCAGGCTGGTTGTGATGTGCACCTTTCTATGCTATTGTAACAAGGAATATTGTGTAGTCATTTGTGGCTGTCATTACTCTACTTAGTAAAAAAATGGAGAAATGAGACCCTAAATACGAAACCTGAAGAAAAAGACATCCTTGTTTAAAATATACACTTATATAATATAATGGTGAATATCCTATTAAATGCTAGCATTTAAAATCAAATAATAGCTGAAAAATGCAAAAGAATTCATAATAAAAATTTTACTAACTTTAATTCTTCTATCAGGATGTAATATGAAATAAGTTATAAATATTTCTTTTCAAAATATATTCCTTTTTAAGTGATAGCCTGGCTTTAAAAAAACCCAACAATTTCATGTGTCTTAGTAGTTTAAACTTGAAGAATGTTTTAATTTGAAATCTTAAATTAATTTATATTTTAAATAACATTATTTCATTATCTAGTACACAAGTAAATAGAAATGAATGTTCACATGCATTAACTTGAAATAACGGAACTTCTGTAAATATTTAAGTAATACTTTTTAAAAACACTTTTTTGTAATTAGTTTATTTTGGTAAAACTTAATCACATAATGACCTCAGTAAAAGATAGAGCCAGCATTAATGAATTGCTAAATTAAATAAATGAAAACAGTAACTGAAGAGTTACTCAAAGTATTTGTCCAACTATAGATAAGAATATAATCTCTTCCAGATTATTGAGAAAATATCAGCCTGTACTTCACATATATGCCTTGTTTTCACAGATTCCTTATTTCCTTTAGGAACAACACCCATTAATCTTTTATGCCATTAGCTCTGTCTTGAAGACTTAGAAGTATATTTTCCACATCTGGCTGTGTGGAAGGTCAGGATGTTCCCAGCTTTACTTAACTACAACCAGATTCAGATGATTGTTTTCTAAACCATCTCATTTTTATGTTGTCTGTCATTTTTCATGACTCCCAAACCAATATTAGAACTAAAATTGTGATGCTGTTGGTGATTTGATTTACATATTAAATTAAAATACAACAATAACATGATTCATTTCCATATTGTTCCTCACAATAGCCATAGACTATTTTATAATTCAGTCAGTAGTGATATGAGTATTAAGTAGAAATGTCTTCAAATTTTAACACACAAAATAGCATCGCTTTAGGAAATTTACATGGTGAATGCCAATCTTTGCCTCAAATAGCTTTTAATGAAAGAAAAATATATCAACTATGGACAAATCTGAACTAATTTAAGACAGGTATAAATTTACAGCACAGTTGAAGACAGGATAGAGAAGTACTAGATCCATATTAGTCCTTGCCAATGAACACACAGTACAGCCCTGAGCCATGACATCACATCTTTAAATGGGGAATGTCTCTCTAATGAACATCATGATACGATTGGAGTCAGTGGAAAAAATTCCAACATTTCATCTGCAATGGCTTTTCACCTCTGTTCTTATATAATACTCTATAACAAGAGGGTTTTATATTTGACTATATTAAAATTCCTATATGAGGTACTAATAAAATATAAATGCCATATTATGAAAAGTGACTCATGTTGTTCCTGTGGTTCAGGTTTGTGTTTTCTCTCCATATCTCTCTAGCTCCTTTCTCTCTGTCCCTCTTTCTTAATAAAATGCATAGACACTGTTGTAATTTTGGGGAACTTCTCGGAAATTTTTCACTTCTCATACAAAACAATCATAGGCGCTTCAAGTCTTCCAGGGAGGTTATATGGACCTTTACAATCAGCCATTTATTTGCTCCAGCTCTTTTATATTGTTCTTTTAGAATGTGCTCACAGCATGCTTCTTCAACTGTTAGATGAACTGCATTACTGAAGCAAGTTTGTCTCTCCAGCATCTCTAATATCTGCAGCAGTTATTCCTAATGACTTTATGTGGCTTACAGTTTCTCTCAAATTCCTTTTTCCATGATCTAATAAATCTTTCCTCACAACTCAAGGCTCGTGCCATCTAGTCCAAATTAAACTTTTGTTTGTTCTATTTTTCTCCTATATATCTTTATATTTCATCTTATTCACAGATTAAATTCATATGAATTGTAAGTGTAAATATTCAAAGCCTTTACATTCTTTCTTTGCAGCTCAGTGTCTCACAAAATATTTTATAGCTCATGTACAAATTATTTGCAGGAGTTATTAATTCACCGCAGAAAAGTAGGATGAATTAAAGAAGTCTTTCAGCATTATGCAATGATTTAAGACAAGAAATGGGGAATGTCATATCAGTTGAGTCCATGAAGGAATGTGGAAAGGCAAAATTCTGTTAATCTGGTTATGGTTTGGAATAGAGACTTATATCCATTATAATATTTTCTCATGGGAACATAAAATAGCAATGAGTCATAGCTCTCCCAAAGCTCCATAAGATCTATTCCTTCCAGAAGTACTGCGCCAACCATATGCTAATAATGTTTATTGAGGAAAATTTCAAGATACTATGTTGTGCATGAAGATAATGAAATTTAGTGAATTTAAAGTATTGCATATTCTGTGTGTTAAAATGCTCTGTCATGCAGAAAAACAATATTCTTAAAAAATTCTTCACCAGTGTCTAGGATTAAGTGAGGTAGCTCTGGCAGAGGCATCTTTAGCCTCTTAGCAGAATGGGAGGAGGCTGAATATCTGAAAAAACCATGCATCAGAAATTGACTTGTGCCCTATGGAAAATTTCTTTGGCATAGAGAGAAGATCAATGCACAAATACTCCTCAGAGAAAATTAGAAACAGCTCTGGGACAAGTCACAGAAATCACACAATAATCTGAATTGGAAGGGACACACAAGGATCATCGAGTCCAACTCTTAAGCGAACGGCCCACGCAGGGAATTAACCCACAACCTTGGCATTCTTAGCACTGTGCTCTAACCTACTGACCTAAGTTGTGGCTGTTAGACACAGTGACAGAGCTTCAGGTTTCGTAGGAAAGGAAAGACAGGGCAGGAAGGTGACAACAAGGTGTGCTCTTAAGCTCGCACCAAAATACTCTTGCTCATGAATAGTGGACACTGGCTGGAGTGGCACCCAGGGTCTCCTTCTGCCTATCCCATGGCCATGCACCTTCATTTAGCCATGTGCCAAATACGTACCTGAAACCCACCCTGTCAAAATCACCTGATGACCTATCTTTAAAGCATCTTAGCACACTAACTACTGGAGCCCTTCCAGCAGCTTTGACGCATACAGCCTGTCTGTGAGCACAGTCTCTACCAAAGCTTAATTGGACGACAAACTATTGCAGTCCATGTGTGTTCAGGAAATGCTGCACTTTGGAGCATGAAAATGGAAGCCCTTGGTCTCTCCTCTGTAACAGCACCACCATCTCTAACAGATCATTCACACAGGTACACAGCAACACTATGGCAGAAGAAACAGTGTCTTAGCATTTAATGCATTAATTTTTTATGCATCATCTCCCGAGCTGTGCAAATACTGCACTTAAATCTACTGGAACCGAGATTTGGATTTTTTTATGATCGTTAAACTCTGATCATGTTATCAAAACTTCTACAAACTTGTCTGAACTGGAAAGCCAGTGCATCTCCTTGATCTGGGGACACACCATAGGAAGATGGTGGACAACTGCTGTGTATCTTTCCTGGAAGCTACAAGGAGGCTTGTTCCTCATTATTTAAGACATATTAAGCTATGGAGGAAAAAGATCATCACCTCAAATATACAGACCCTCAAAACTTCAGAAATGTCTGCAAATACATTTTTTTACAGGCTTTTGCTTTTATCAAACATCCATATCTGTCTTCATCGTGTGCCCAGTAACATTTCTCTCTTAAGATGCACTGTACAATACCATCTTCCCTCACACAGTTGTCATTCCGTTAAATCAACCTGTCGGAGAAATATTTCTTTGTCTGTCTCCAAATGGAGGCTCCCTCTCTCCCTCTTCTCTAAATCATCCTGGCTTAAGGCCCAGAATCGGCAAAGTTCAGTTCTGGACAAATGACAATTTTTCTTTACAGATGAAAATGTGTCTGTGTTGAGCATTTTCCTTCCCAACCACACAAAGTTAGGAGCAAGAGTTTTATGCTCTAATAGAAGTAGTTCCTGCTTCCCAATATTCCAAAGTCCTAGAGGGTCTCTGTTTATCAGATTTCAAAGTTTTGTCAGTTTTCTGAATGAAATAGTAAATTATTTTGTAAGTTGGTTTTTGTTTATTAAGTTTAATCTGCCTTTCATTCTGAGGCATGTGCTGTCAAGGAGAGGAAATGGGAGTAAGTAAGAGTGGAGTAAGAGGAAAATGTGAACCATGTGAGACAAAGTTTCATTAAGATGGAAAAAAGGCATGGGAAATGTTGCATGGAAAAGAGCAAAGGCATAGACAGCTAGAAAACTGTGTGTTTTGTCAGGGAGAAGATGGAGAAGGAAGCTGTATCTACTTGGCAGAAGGAGAGAGAATAAGGCTCAAACTCTAGAGGACAGCAAAAAAAGAAGAATTAAAAAAAGGAATATTCAGGTTCCTGGCTGTATTATTATGAACTTCGTGACTATGAGTATTTCCTGAGGTTCAAAATGAAAAAAAAAAATTGTATTTGCTTGGCCACTTCACTGACAATCACTTCTTAAAATCATATGCTGATACAAAGTAGTTGTCCTTATAGTGGGAGTTACCACCTGATGCTTTCAAGAAACTCCTAGATTTTACTCCTATGTTCATACTGCTGATTATAGGCTGCTTTGATGCTGTCTCCAGCACAGTCTCTTCACTTCCCTGCAAAACTGTCTATAAAGTGACTTTTTTCAGTGCTCTTTCTGGACTGCACCTGAGAGTTAGTCAGTACCACCAGCTTCAGTCAAACATGGAATCTGCTGTATTTAAGTCATCTTCTGGCCAGAGTGTATCAGAAAAACCCTTATCATCCTCTCAATGTTCATAAAGAATACAAAGTGACACATTCAGTGACATCTTCCTCTTATGATTCCTCCTGGGATTTCAGAAGGACTGGTCTTCCCCAGAAAATAACTGCCTAGAAAAACCACCTTGCATATGTGGAATTTGCTGATAAAAGGTGATCCAAAAAGACTCCTAGGCATCGCTACTTCCTTGTCCACTTACCCATTCATAGACAGCAAATGGTCTCAGCCTGACAAGCGCTCACAGAGTATAGTCTCATTCACATAACTAGTAAATTGTCTCTCTGGGAAAAGTTCTTGTTCCATTTAGGAACTCCTTTCACTTGCTACAACACATGCTTACATGTAATAAAGTGATTCATTGGAACACTGCAACCAACAACATTCTCAAACAGTTGTCTTTACTTCCACTTTCTTCTGGGTGCACTTCAGGGTTAGCAGCACACAAATAACATCCACAGCCCTTGCATTCCCCTAGGTCTTTGATTTAATCACAGGCTATACAAACACATTACATAAAGCAGTGCTGTCTCTGGGTATGAGGATGCATTTGTGTGGATACTTACTGAATTTTAATAAATCAACTAAAGATTGCCAAAGAAACATTAAAGGAATAACATTGCAATGCTCTTTTGCAAACTAGGCTTATTAGGGTTAATCAATTTTGCATGTATGTAACAAACTGTTTAGAAGATCTATACTGTAATTGTGTCAGCACCAAAAGTTTTGGACTTCTAATCTTCAACGAGAAAAATCATATGGAGAGCATGAAATTAGTTTCCAAAGTACAGAAGTGAATGCAATGTAATCAAATCTGATATTTAAGCCTTCTCTCCAAATTTATGTCTGTTATACAATAAACCACGGCAAGAGTGTTTTTGTGACCATCCTTATACAAAAAATAGGGATCATTCTGGAAAATAAATATGTGTGAGAGAGAGAGAGTCAGTACTGGGGGATATTTCATATCTTTTGTACTAAAATTAAAATTTTCATTTTGCACCTCCCATACGGATCATGTTTTCTCAACAAAAAACAAGGTGCTTCATTAGCTCATTTTGTACTGGTGAATTTAATTTGCTTCTTCTACCTATTAAACACATCGATTCTCAGATCATGTAATATTTTAAAAAGAAAACAGTTTTAATGAAAGTTATCAAGGACTTGGAATAAAAGCATACAGTATGAGGCTTTTGATTATGAGGAGAATAAGAAAGATGAGTTCTCAAATACTGTATGGTCTTGGCAGCATCAGGCTTGCAAAATTAAGTCGTAAGAGTGCAGTAAAAACCATACATGAATGTATTTGAGAAAGCTGGATTAGAAAAGAATAGATGAAATATTATCATCTTACTGTTAAAGTTTGTATTTCATACATGTTGTATTCACAGAGATATGTATTTCACATATTTTTACTACAGACTTAATAATTAATTTGGATCTAAACTTTACCCCAACACAGTCTTCTAGAATGTGAGGTTTTGTAATCAAGGTAACTTCTATTGCAGCTCAAGGAAAAACATCATATAAGTCAATAGATAAACCCTAGTTTTATTGAAATCAACAGCAAAACTTGCATTAATTTTCATGGCACTGTTTTTCACTTTTGTGGCTTTGCCAAAAAGTACAGAAAAATAGAGAGGTAGAGAAGGACATGGTTGTTGTATGAAAAAAAATTTCTTTCAGTCAATTCTACTTTGGAGGAAGAAGAGTTAGGGAAGAAATAAAAAGGAAACATATTTATCTTCTACCCCCCAGCAAAAGTTTTCTTTGAACAGACATTATTAAAGAGAAATAAGAGATTAGAGAAAGAAATTGAGTTTAGATCAGAGACAATTGTGTACATCATGTTCACTGAAATGGTCACTGAGGAGCAACTGGGCCATGTCCTTCAAGAGCTGGACATCAATATATGAAGTCACTGTCAAAGCAGCAGCAGGGAAGCAAGCTCATCCAAAGAGACTATTTTGATCAGAAAGCATAAGTGCTTTCCCCTACTTTATTAAACCACAGCTGCTGGAAAATTGACTGCATCTGCGAGTTAAAAAAAAAAAATTCATGTAGAACATTATGCCTGGAACACAGTGACGTTACAGGGTCAGCTTTCATCTCTGAATGAGTTAATGTACAAAGAAAACCATTTCCCAGGAAAGTGTAAAGGTCACCGCTAAACCATATGTACAAGTTTTACTCTCAGAAAACCTTCAAGGTATTGTATAATACCCTACCACAAGAGAAGCCACGGTATGATTTTTTGTAAAACACTGTCATGACTGTTTCTCAATGTTTAGGCTGGATTTGCCACTTGTTTTGATTTTTAGTTCCAAGGGACAGGAAACATTTATTCTTGTTTTTCTGATGTTGCTTTGCGTAGTTTGATCTAAACTTGTTTTGCAGTTACTTACCCCTAGGAAACAGTTAAGGGATAATTTTGTGTAGAAATGATGGTGCAATCCTATTTCAATGAGGCATGGAAGTGGAATAAGAAGCTTAAGCTTCCTACCGTGTGTTTCTTGAATCAACACTAAACTAAGGTGTTATCATTTTTATGTGATGTTGCTGTGCAATTAATTCATTACTAAGACATAACAAAACTTATCAGAAATATCAGAAAAGAATGTTAATGCAAATATGAGATGTTATTAACTTCTTTGGCTTTATGTCCTCAGTCACAAAAAAAATGTGGACATATAGAAATTATAGTCAAAATTCAAAACTAAAGTAATAGACCTCATAACATGCAACATTTCTTTGCTTGTATATGTAAATTTTGCTTGAGTCAGAAACTGTTATTTCTTCATATACCTCATCTACCCATCATCTTGCATTTCTTATTTACCAGAAATACACATGCAGAAAAAGACAGCTTTTAAAAACATTCCCAGAAAGACAACGGACCTGCAGTCCCACTCCTAATTTCTGTCTTTATCCTGTGTCAAACAAAAGTCAGGGGAGAGGCATCTCACAAGGGAAAGAAATGTGTTAGATTTTTCCATAGACATTTACTCTCATGAGGCTGCAGACACCTAAAGCTGCACATACAGTCTGGTTCTCCAGAAGGTCTGACAACAGAATTAAGGACCTCTAAGGTGACTGAAATATAATGTAATTGTATGGTGAGGATGGCCTCCCTCATGGGAGTAATCTGCTGCAATGATGAAGTGGCAAACTCATAAAAATGAATTTCAGTCTCTAATACCTGTACATCATTATGAGCCTTAAGTATATACTGTCAAGAGAGGCCAGAATATGCATCCCCTTGGTCATAAAGTAGGTTAAATCCAAACTGATTCCAAATGTTGTGGAAATTTGAACATTTCAACACATGTATTAAGAGTAGGGGACCCCTGGTGGCCTAGTGGTTAGCATGCAGGACTCTGACTGCTGCGACCCAGGTTCGATTCCTCGGTCCCCCCGGGCAGATGGAGCCCGTTAGCCCTGTGAGGCCATCCATCTATGAGAAAGTCACTCTAAACAAACCTACGTCCTGAGGACCTCACTGCCATTGTCCAAGCTTGCTTGGCCCCGGCAGATGAACCTTAGGATTAAAGGGTGGGCTTAGTTCAGCGCATGCTGTGTCTCACCTAAAAAATCCATTGCGCAGGCTGGAAAGGTAAAAGACCTTTCCCAATATCTTCGTTCGCGAAGACTGGCCATTATTAAGAGTAGAGAAAACAACACTGTTTGTTTTTTGCCAGAAAGGAATCTCTTCAGATGAGATCTGAGATTTACAAACTCTGATTAAAATCATCCTAAAAGCTAAAGTGATTATTAGCTTTTAAAAGTAATGGCACAAGAGATTTTTTGATCCAGTTTCATATTTTCATAATGTTCTTTGCTACATTAAAATTGCTGTATAAAATATTCCAAACGCATAGACTAAGTCTGAAAATAACACAGTTGTCCTAACACTGCTTTTCTGCCCAAATTAAACACCTCTGGCATTAGAGGTTCAAGAGAAAATTAAGAAGGCAAAAGACCTAAGCTGACACTCTGTGGCCAGAGCAAGTGACACAACAGCCCTCATAGAGGCTCTATTGCCACTTTGTCAGGAAAAGTTACGCCTTTTATACAATTGAAATTGATTATGTCTCAGGCAGCTTTGGAGCAATCACCTATTCACCAAGAGTAAACAATCTTGATTTTCTGAATGCAACAGAAACCAAACAATAGCACAGAGCTTTGCTTTAAGTCCCTTTCATTCCAATGCCCTTTATGTTTCCTCAGTAAGTGACTGCTTCAGTTCTTGATCAGCCATGGGCTACGTTTCTGCTCCTTCCTTGTGCTTTATTCTGTGGTACTTCTTACACACGCGGGCTTCTAACTAAAATTATATTCAATCAAGCCCCACTCTCCAGATAGTTCAAACTCTAGTACTACCTCACATCTTTTTTTGGCTGTTACAGTGATATATGCTTGCATTTTTGTCTGGAGACTGTTCTCATTTCAGCAACCTATTTATCTCTTATAGATAGCTTAGGTGGGAGACAGGCTTTACTCCTCAGTCTCACTGTACCCAACAATCCATCTCCAAATTACATACTTTTATAGCACACAGCACAGAATTGTTGGCCTAACTGAGGGCTTAGAATCTAAAATAATGAAATCATGAAGAGTTGTAATTGATGTGATATATCTGAGCTTACAGCAATGCAGGTTGTGATCACAGAAAGCTTGCAATGTTTCATATACACAAGGATAGATGCAGCCTGTGTGATCCCACCTGTGTTTCAGCTCAAGCCCTGAAGCACCAGACCTGCATTCACTGGAGAGTAGCCAGCATGAATCATTTGCTCATCCCAGTAGGGTCTGTTTGCCTGGGCTCAGCATCCCCACAACATGGCTTCAGAGCATCTACACCATCTAGCCAGGCTCACAGTACTGGTTCATTCATGTAACCACTTGCACTGGCTGAGCAGTGAGATAACCAGTGCAGGCCTAGCAGTGATCCCTACTTGTCGCTTTTCATATCACAGGGTCACAGTGTATGGGCTAGCCTCAAAAGCAACAGAACATAAAATCTGTTTTTATGTTAGCAAAGAAGATGAGGATGCAGCACCAACCCCTTCTGAAAAGCCAATCTGATTGTTTGCTTTTTAGAGAAGATTTTGTTTAGTGTAATCTTTGGCAGGAAGGAGAGGGAAAAGGGGGAAAAAAGGCATGATTTCCTTCAGACTCAATGAAAAGTGATTGGCTTTGATTTGCTGACAGCTGCTGTCTGCTGGTAGTTGTGGGCTTACACAGGTTTAATTTCTATGCTTCAGATTTTTGAAAAGCAAATACAAGGAAATTGGAGAGGTTGACTTGAGTGAACTCGTGTTTTCTCCTGCTAGAATACTGAATTTTCTTTGGCTTTGGAATGGGGGAAGAAGAGACTGGACACAATAGATGAGAAACAGTGAAAAGACACAAATTTGTTTGCTTGAAGAATTAGGGAAGGGTAAAAACATAAAAAGATTCCCATCTGCCTGTCACACATGAGGGCTACTGCTGACAAATTGGAGTAGAATGAAGCACACTAATTATAGCATTAAACTTAGCATTTCATTTACTGTCTTGGTCAGTGACAAAATCAAAAAGACAGGGAGAATAATGAAGCATAATAATGAGGACTACAGTATGTTATTATTACTTTTAGAAAATATTGTGTTGACTCCTCCAATTTCTCTGAGTTCAGTTTGCTCTCTTTTAGTACATGTTTATTTATTATGTATTGCATTTTCATGATAGAGCAGCTGAATGTTGTTCCACAGGATTTCTCCTTTTATATGGGGAAGGTCTGCTGTTGTAAAACCTATTACAGCCAATGCTTCCTGTCCCAGACCTGCGTTGCCTGGTTTAAGGTCAACCATGGGTGAAAAGACAAGGAGGTGAGGAAGAGCATGCTGGACCCAGGCTTTTCCGTGAGCAAGTTCCCAGGGGAATTCTGTTGATGAGGGAGTTTGGAGAGGCTGGAACCAGCACTGATTCTCTACACCTATAGCCAGACGGTAGATGTCACAAGAGCAAAGTGAAACACATGCCTGGAAAATTCTTTGGAAATCAACCATATTCAGGGAATAAAAGGTGATTTATAGGTAGGTTTTCAATGTGGAAAATAAATCCACTAGTCAACTCTCAGGTTAGGTTTTCCTTTCCAGAAAAGCAAGGTTTCTCAGATTAAAGATTTCCTACAGAAAAGGAACACTATCATATTCTGGAGTGTGTTACATTTTTATGTTAGGTGTTGTTCATCTTTATTATCTATGTTCTTGAAATTGATAATTAAACTGGCAATTCTAAACCAGTGTAGATTACAGTACTCTTGTGCTGCATGAGCATTTTCATTCTGTTAGTAAAGCAGTATTAGAATTGTCTTCTAATCCACTGCAATTGGTGTTGCTATCCCACACCTAAAGGATTATTTGTACATGTTCTCTTTTTCATCTTTCCCTGCCTCTTTTGACTAGTTTTTCTTCCAGCTTAACTTGGAAATTTTCAAGCTTTTAGGCAGGCTATATTAAAAACAAAACAAAACAAAAAGTAGCTCCACATTTGTTTTCCTGAAATGTACTTTTTCTATTATGATCTTTTCCTGAAATACAGTTATTTATACTAAAAAAAGACACATAGAGACACCAATTAAAAATAAAGGGGTTACATTACAGGAATGCAACTTACACATTAGTTATATGGCAGGTTTGATTCCCTGAAGAAAGCGCAGGGTATACATGTGAAATTATTTATAAGTACTACCAACTCTGAACAGTTTATAAATGTGATACTGTTAGAGACAAAGGTTATCTTTGAAATCTCTGTCCTTCCAGGTGAAGGTAGTGGAAGACTCTTTTTTCTCCTTGAATGTATATGTAATTGCTTGGGTTCTTCTAGCTTTGTTTATATGCAGTTGGAATTACAATGATTGTCCATTAGTTGCATTAAAATATAAAGATCACATTTACCACACCTCGCCAGGAGGAGAAAAACTTTCTGGAAGAAAAAAACTCAGCATCCCAGTGTTTCAACTCTTTCTCAGCCTCCTGCCACTTTGAAAAAATAATCTCTGTTTATTTTTTTCAGCAAATGTCAGCCATGTCATCTCTGTTTATAGATGAATGAATCTCAGTCTTGAAACGTTTATTCTAAGCCTCTATCAGTGGATGATTTTATCTGAGGTATTCTGGTGCAAGGAAATGATGTTCCCATTACACTTCTGAATGAAGTGATGAAATAAAAATTGTAAAGGATTGAGACTCGATTGAGCTTTGGGTGCTATGCAAGTTAGCTTTTGTGAATTTTTAAGATTGCATGATACCCCATTGTGAGAAAGGTAGGGTGCATGATGTAAAATATAAATATAACTTCTATTAACTCTAAACGGTTGAAAGAAGTGAAGAGTGAAACTGAAGAGTTGAGCAGTGTGACACAGATGTATTTGGTGAATTATTTTCCAAAAAATGTACTTAGAGACAAATTTTTAAACACTGCAAAAAGTGCAAATGAATAGAAATTCTTTTATATAAGCAAGTATAAATACATGCCTCTGGAGAAAATGTGTTCAGTGAGGAAGAACTAATGAAAATTAAAAGAATGAGAAGGTAAAAATAACATGTTCAAATAAGGTTAATGAGGATCACTTCAATCTGTCCATATACAAAGAAATATAATACAAAATAGGATGAGTAATGTTAAAATAAAGAGCAAGTGGAAGCTAACAGTAAAGGAGGGGTCGCACTCAAAGATTCCTTCATTTTAATCTTTATTCTCTCTGTTAACTGTAGTGGATCAAAGAACAGACTCCTTCAACTCCTCCCTGCATCAGTTTTCCAAAATGATATAAAACAGTAAAAATGAAGGCTTGTTCACCTATGCTATTGCTCATTGCTCTACCCAAACACAGACCTAAGCATATTGTTGCATGTGTGTAACCTCGCAGGTAAAATTTTGTCTCTATTTAAGATCACTGCCAAAACTCTTATTAATTTTTCAATCTATTCTGTCTTCTACAGTCCATAACCAGAATGGCAGCTAGCAACACCATCTTCATCCCTTACTCTTTTTATTTTCTTTCTTTTACATAGCTCAACACTTCACAAAGTTTTAAGCTTTACAGTTAGGTGAAAATGGAACTTGAAGCCCTTCAGGAGCAGCCCACTGCCTGCTTCGCCTAGGTCTCTGGAGAATACTGTTTTGTTGTTGCCACTTCTGATGATCAGGTCTCTCTGCAATGATATGGTCACTGCTAGGGCAAGGCAGGGGACTTAGCAGAAATGGCAGCCTCTGCTGTGAAAACAAACCATTCCTCTCCTTGTGAACACAAATCCAGCAAATCAGTCTCCCCAGGGCTGGCTAATTTTATCCATATCCTTGAGACAGAAGGATTCAGTTTTGACTGCCCTCCTAAGATGCTGTGAGCAGGCTTTGCCTCTGGCTGTTGTTACGTGCCCAGTCACTAGAGTTCAGAGAGCAGTTACTGTTTAGCTCAAAGCCTCCTGAATTCTATAGAAATGAAAAGTTTTCCTAAAATGATGTTTGGTTTTAGTGTGTTATGCTGAGTATATGACCTCAAAATTGTGGTTAGGGATCAGGGAGGGAAGACCGTGAAAGTGCTTTTGGAATAAAGGTGATTGAAAGGAAGTACAGGGTAAGAAGTCAGTAGTTCCAAGCAGCAGCACACAGAGATCAGGACAAGAGCACAAATGAGGTGAGAGGGATGGATACTGGAAAGGTCCTTCAAAGCAGGAAAGTATCTCAGGGTCCCAAGAGGAGGAGCTGCATCTTCAAGGCAGAGGTTGAAATTCTACATGGAGAGAAAAGCATCTGGAAGGAGATGGACTGTGTGGGATATTCCTTGGGCACCAATATGTATGAAGCATATCATTCAGCGCTTCTCAAAAAAAGAGTATATGAACCTGAATACTCCAAAACAAGGGAAGCACTACAGAAAGATAAAAAACAGAAACAGTCCAGTAAAAATAAATAAAAATGGTAAGGAGTAGTATGAAATCAGAATGAGATAAATTACTACAATCTGTGTTTGGTGCCAGTGATTCTGTCCTTACACATGTGTCAAGACCTGCCAATGTTTGGAATCAGGTGGCAGAGCTTTGATGTTTATTTAATGTTAACACTATTACTATAATAAAAAAAGACATGCAAACCCACTCTTATGACAGTTATGATTCCCTTTATTTGTACAAAAAACTACTTTTCTAAACTAGTTCCAAGAATCTGTATCTTTACTTGAAAATTTAGCATAGACAAAATTGCTGGTCTCAATCATGATATGTACTGCTTATGTGTTCTGCAGCAGGAATCCTTCTACTAAGGCACCTTTCTCCTGTTGAAACTTGTTTTGTTGTATTTTGAATTTAAAGATTATTCTCCAAATTCTTCAAAGAAGAATATATAAATTGCATAAGAGCAAGCTGGATTTTTCACTTAAAAAAAAAGTCGTATTTCAATGATTAATTTAAATGACATTCAAAAAATATATTTTTTCAAACTCCTCCAAAAAAATTAGTGTGCTTTGATTGACCCAAAGAGAAGTTTTAATTTACTTAGAAGATTTTAAAAAACTGGGAAAAAATTCACTTTGGTTTGTCTGCTTTTCAAAGTTCATTTGATCTGCAGGCACACTATTTAAATAATTGTTTTGTTCAGTGCTAAACCAAAACTCATCACAGGGCTTTTTAACCAAACACATTAATGTCTTAAATGTGAAAGGGTTTATGGATCATTATGATCTTTTTCTCTAACCTGCCTCCTTGAGTGTTGCTAGTCAGAACCAGATTCGGGGTTGCCAGTTGCTGCTGCCTGGGAAGTAGTCTGGCTCACTTCAGAGCTGCCATTGTGCCAGAGCAGACTGACCTTCAAATGAGCACAATTAATGCTTGTTTCTCTATTTCAAGCCCAAAGAATAACAATTTCCATATATTTAATATTCCATAATTGTTGGTATAATAAAATCATTTCTTCCACAAAACTGTTTTTGGTCATTTGACTGCCACAGTTAAAACAGCACAAACACTAAGAGTCAGGTCTATCCGAAATATGTGTGCTTTCTTAGCTAGGCAGGTCCACCAAAACATAGGCCTATAGACCTATGTCTCTGCTTCACACTTCAGTTCTTTTACAATCTACACAACCTGTGACTCAAGTTTCTGCTAGACTAGCCTCAGAGGAAAAGAAACATTTTGCTCTGTCACTCTTGTGAAATGTAGCAGTGTGGTCCCATTCTCATCACTAAGAGGTTATTGTAGAGGCTGTCAGACACCGCACATAAAGTGGATACAATGGCATTTTAGTGTAAGCAGCAGTGATCTGTTTGCCTGGTTGTGACAAGAACTAGAGTAAACGAGTTATGTGGCTCATTTTGAACAGTCACTCTAATGGAAATGTGAGAAGTAATCAGACAAATACCAGGCATTTCTACTCACAAGCTCTACGAGTTTTTTCAATCAGTTGAAATAAACATATTCAACAAATATTGTGTATTCTGCCTTGAAGCATTTCAGTAAAAATGCGCCCCACATTTTTACCTGAGTCTGTACTGAAATAACCTAAGGGTCTGAAATATGAAGGCAAAAAATATAGAGAAAAGTCACTATATATAGTATGAAGGTGAAAATCAGCCCATTTGAGACTGAGAGAACTCAAATTACTTGAACTCAGGTCAGCCTACACGTGCCTGTGTACTCTGAGCACTCCTTTCTGTCTCCCTTTCTCCAACTGATCTCATATATCTTTTTTCACTTTCTGCTATAAAACCATTAAACCTTGCAGTTCATCTCATGGCTAGACCTCTCCCCAGGGAAGTGGTCGGACTGACGATGGATGTGCCCCAGTGTGTTTTCTGACAGCCAGCACACAGGACAGCCAGAACCAGTGCAGAGCCTTGCACGTGCTTTCAGGCCTTACACTAGAAAGCCTAAAAAAGGGACAGATCGAGTTGCTTAGCTTATAGGTGCCTCTGCTCATTATTGACTCAAGGCATAGCTGCCTGAAAAAAGTCACAACAGTTAATAAATGCTTGATGCATGCAGTGAAACCACACGGTTTATTGCAATGAAACAAAAATTGTAAAAGCTTCATTTCCCTTTGGAAGCAGAACCAGTGGGTCAGTGAATATTTATAACTAAGGAGCAAATAATCTTCTTGTCACCCTTCACATCTGCCATTTATGAGAAAGGATTGCCTAGGAGATTTTGGTTAATGGCAACAAAATCACCTTGTACTTTATAGTTTGCTCCAGGCACCACATATATGAAGAGTAGTGAGAGTTGCTACAATTCAGAAAAAATATGAGATTATAGAAACTAAAACCTGCCATAATAAATTAGTGTTATTAATAATATTTTTTAAATTAGTAATAATGTACACCATTCTGAACACACTAGAGTCTGCTAAATCAGAGTACATTTGGTTTCATATGCAATTTTTAATATTTTTATGAATTTCTATATCTCATGACAACTTGTGGTTTTTATTCCTGAATTATGTATTTATATGTGTAAAGACAGATAAATGGCTTTGCTTTTTCTATACTTCTGTATAATTTAAGCCTGATGGATATTCTGAGATAGCTTTCCACTGTACCTCTATCAAATGGCCTATTGATCCCTACAGTTGTAAATACCCTCAACATGTTCATTTAGTAGGAATGCAGTTTAGTTAGAAAAATTAAAATGGTATAAATGATCCATCTGGAAATGACTGACTTCTTGCCAAAACACCATTTGGGTACATTCTATCCAGCCTAGCCCAAGTCACTGACACTATAAAAACAGTCTAGGGAGTGTACTCATTTTAATATGTTATATATTATGCCATCAAATTAGTCACAGTATCATTCATCTCCAGACACATATTTGGGAGCCATGAAATGTAACTGTACCATGGACCAGCTGGGTAGCTGAGGAATATTTCCACAGAGTGAGAACAGCTATAATCCAGCATTAAAGGCAATCTGCTTGACTCCAATCGAGGACTCACACCTGGGTTTTCTGAACCGCAAGTGTCAGCTGCTCCTGATAATCTCTGACTGCTCTTGTGCAGAAGTGTTTGTGTATGTTTAATGCTTATAAAATGTTTGCATGATCGTACAATCAAGGGTACTGAGATACATAATCTGGCACTGCTATAATAAATATTACTGTTATGAATATCTGTGAAGTCTAATTTTGCTTTCTCCTTTAGTCAGGTTTTGGTTTTGCTGCAAAGTATCACGAGGTACACTAAAATTTACACCCAACCCCAATATATCTCTTTGAAGTCAACTTTGAAACATTTAATTAATGAAAGCTGAATCTTCTGCCACATGAGAGTCACAGCTGCAAAGCTAAGCCAGTTTGTCAGGCCACTTTACATGGGCTTGATGGCTAACTAGAAATTTGGGAGCTCCCAGTCAATCACTCATGAAGCCTTTTAAACAGTTTCTCAGAACTGCTCAGAAGCTGTCTGGAATGACAACGTGCTTGTATTAACATGTCCATCATGAAAGACGAAGTTTTTTGTTAAAACTCTGTGTTGCTGGTATTTTGGGGATAATGCTGGCCTTGTTTTCCAAATCTCACATTGAGAGCACATCTGGCTGGAGGTCATCTTTCTTGCGTGTGAAATAAGAAAGTTTTGGTGGGGCAGCAATTTCAAAGGGTGTTAGAGGTATTCCTTCCAAGTGACAGTAAAGATTCCTTAGAAACAGTACGGGTGAAAATCTTGGGTTCTAGAGAAAAAGATTAAGGGGCAGATTAAAGGAACCAGTGGTCTCAGGCAGATCAACAGCCAGGAATATGCAAGGGGATGTGAATTAAAGCAAGGGATGTCTCTTGCACATGAAGGTGGAATTGCTGCTGCAGCCAGAAGTTTTGCAAAGCACTGGAGATAAAGAGCTGGAGTGATTTTTAAGGTTGCTGAGACTACAGTCCTCACTTCACTTGTGATTAGAAATAGGCTTGGGCTATCTCATGAGCTGTAATAATATTTTGCAGTGCAATCAAGTGGAAGAATAAAGCACTACAAATTACCTGCAGGAATTCTTTACGCTTATTGTATTTTAACACAGTGGGTTGCTGCTTCAGTCTTTCATTCGTGTTCTGAGCTGTTGACAAACCAAAAATTTGAGATATGTTTGAGAAGGAAAGTCTATATACTGAAAATGCTGTTTATTTCAAGGCCATAATGGAAAGCAAACTTAAAAACACTATGAGTTTTAGGTCATACTGCAAATGATATTGCAGAATTACCGTAATTTCACTTGCCAGGTGCTTCTTTTTACTGTTGGACACATAGCTGTAAGGCACCTATAACTGTAAAAGATAAATCTTTTTGGTATATTCTGAAGAGATTGAAGTTATAGAGAATGTTCTGTACTTTTCAAAGACTTTATGCCCGTGAGACTAAACTATCTTAAAGCAATTTTTCTGCAAAGACATATGAACAGTTACTCTCTATTCAGGATAACACAAAGTCTGTAGAAAAAGCAACACAAACACCTTAATCTGACAAAACATATAAATTCTTTTTACAAGCTCAGGAAAATTAAGCTAGCTAGTAGCTGGAAAGTGTTGGGAAGGAATGGAGTGAATGATAAAGAGTTTTCCTCTCTTGATAGAAAGTAGAGAAAGAAAGAATCAAAAGATTGATAGGAAGCGGGCAAATATTTGGGCTGTGATTGTTAATGCAATCATTACAAAATACCTTCATCTTTTTTTTTTATTCATTTTTTTTGACAGGATGAAACCTTTCCTTTCCCATATAATGACCTACTGCAATTCTTTGGGTTGGGTTTTGAATACAAACTTACCCAGCAGGGGACTGTATTTTGTCACTGAAGCAAATGGCTAAACTTCAGAAATTCCTCGAAAGAAACAGGCTAAACAAAGGAAAATAAAATTTTAATGTGAAATTTAGTTTCCATAAGATATGTTTATAGTATTTAAGTATGATTTTAATTAATAATTTTGTTTATTTTGTTTAGTACAAATTAATTCAATATTCCTATATTATTACATTGTATATTATGAATCATTATGAATTATACATATGAATTACGAGTGCAAACTTTTCTCAACTACTTGGGATTTATATCAGCTTTCCTGGACACAAGGGTATTCACAATACTTTCTTTTAAAAAAATATGGAGAAAAAGTGCATGACTGAAAGAACAAAATTAATGCTTGCTGTGAATTAAAGAAAATAGAATTACAGAATTGTTGGACAAAAACATGTAAAATCACCAAGTCTAACCATTAACTAAGCACTGCTAAGTCCACACTGAACCACGTCTGTAAGTGCCACATCTACATCTTTCAAATATTTCCAGGGATGGTGACTCCGGCACTTGTCTGGAGTGATATGATCTGGCCATTCATCATTCTTCTATTTTCTTTTCAGATCACTTCCTCTTCCTGACTCTGCTTGTAGAAATTAACACCACAGTTTTTACTAGGCATACAAATTGGTCAGGTGAGAACACTTCGATGAAAAAAGGTGAAATACACTTTTACCGTTGAGGGAGGAAATGATACTAAATGCCAAATGTCATTAGAGTCATTATGGCCAGTAGTTGGTAAAATGGGCAAAATGTTAGTGGGATGAAATATGTTTTCTATACAATTTTTAATAAAGCCTGTAAATCTCTATATACACTGAGAATCACAAATAAATATTATCCATAAAATTGGCACACTTTTATTCTGGAAATATATTTAACATCCTTCAAATCTAATTTAAACAAATGGAGCCCATGCAATGTCAAACTGGGACTTCCAGCTGTTCTCTGCTTTAAGGGTCTGACCAAATCCCTTTCTGAAGTGAAATGCCTTACTCAAACACTCTTTCCAAGAAAATGAGATCAAATAAAAAAGCAATATGATTGACAGACTTCTTCTACCAAGCATTTAGCTACATAAAAAAGAAATGAGAGTGGAGCTAGATTCAGATTTAAAACATTGATTCAGCAATACAAATATTTGACTTTCATCCTCTTACTGCTGAACAGACTTTTCAACTTTGCAATATGGTATTACCAGCTGAGGTTTGTAATGCAAGCATAGGTATGATTAGTGTCTTAACAGAGAAAAGAAGAGATCCAAAGAAAGGAGTAGCTCAGGTGTGAGTAGACAAAAGACAGTGAGAAGGGAATTCTCTCTCCTTACCTGTTGGTTTGGGTGCTCACTGTCTGAATGAGGCACTTGCATTCAATATATGCCCTATTCCTCATGTTCACGAAGTCACCACAAGGCTCTGAGACCTGTACAGAAAAGTCTTGGACTAAACTGTTGAAGATGTCACACTTGCCACAAGAGAATTGAATGCTACTGGCAGCAGACAGAACTAAGGAGAAGTCTCTAGGGAAAGACATTTTGTCATTCAACCATTCAGACTCTTCCCTAGCGTAAGGAATGCTTAAGGGTTTCAGCAGAACCAAAAGGACTCCAACATCGAAAGTGAATTTTTGGGTTATACTGTTCCTCAGTGTGCTCCTGACAGATGAGAGGGTGAGATGAGTTTCCTTTAGCAAAGACATAGACAGTTCATAGGCAGATGAGTAAAGGAAGGAGAAAGATCTATTACATTTCATTCTCTCTTTTTGTAAAAAAATGCTTTAGATAACTTGTTTAGTGTCTTCAGCTGTGCGTGGGAAATGTCATATGCATGAATGCTGTTGCAGAGGTGTGGCATAAAGGCCAAGTTTCTCAGCACTGCCAAGGCTAAGGATATCCTTCCTACTGCTGTGGTGAGGTGCTGCCCTGGGAAAGGCTCCTGCCTTTTGGATGTAGCCTTGGCTGTGTGTACCTGAGGAGGAGATGAATGCCTACGCTGCTTGGCAAATGGTGCCAGGGATAAGCGATGAATAGTCGTGGGTGGGTGTAATGGTTTGAGAGCCCCAAAATCCAATTCTCGAGTCCAAGCCCCCCTCCCACATCTCACCCCAGTGTGAGATGGGTTTTCCAGACAAAAACACAAGACTCAAAATGGGGGGAAGGGATTATACTACAATGCATTGTACAAATAAATATTATAATACATTACACACATAATCTTAACTATCTTTTCTACGATAAAGCAGTATTTACAATGGATCAAATTTCTTCTCCCTCCAAATAAAAGTCCAGGAGGGAAGAAGGAAGAGATCCTTTCCACTCTCAGAGCAGCAGTCTCTCTAGGGCAGCAGTCTTTCTCCTTCCATGCAGCAGCTGTAGCTGGATCTCTGCCAGTACACACAAGGGGAGGTCTCCAAGCCCCTCTCAGCCCTTTGACTCCAAGCGAAGGGTCTTTCTCTTCCATGGGCTGTGTTCACCGGGTCAAAGGTCACTTCACCACATCATATGACGAAGTGCAGGGGTCTTCGTGATGGTCCCTGTCCTCAGGGGATTCAAGCTCCCTTGCAGAGCTCCCGTGCTCTGATCTCAGGCTGCTAGCTTAGCAGCAGTGGGGAGCAAAGCCCTCCTCTGCATTCCATTCTGGCCATCCCAGTCCAGCTCCAGGATTCACAAGCTTCTCAGCTCCTCTCTCTGCAGTGCATGCTGCATTTTAGGACTTCCATCCAGTAGGACTCCATCCCCTCCACTTAGGAGAGATCACAAAAGGAGTTTGGGGGTTTTGGTTTTCAGTTCTTACCTCAAACTCTGTCTCTGCAGGGCTTAGTCCTGCTTGCTCTCTCTCCATTAGAGATCTCTGTGTCTTTCTTGGCTGCATGCTGTCTCTGCTGCTTCTCTCTTATCTCTTGGCTCTCTATCACTGCCCTCCGTACGCTGCTGCTTCTGTCGCTGCTCCTGCTGTTGCTTACAGTGGGGAAAAAACTCCCAGCTTCTCAGTCACAGACCTCAGTCCAGTTTAACACTGTTTGCGAGTTTCTATGACCCCAACTGGGGGCTGGGGGGCCGTGGCCCCCCAGAGGGGCTCTTGCCCCTTCAGTTCGTGGTTTTCACAACATGGCCACTCTCTCCAACTAACAACTACAACTTCTTTTCCAGTCTGGGTGATATGTTTATATTTTGCAGAAGCACTGCAAAGGTCACCACCCAAAGGTCACCACTCTCTGGGGGATTACCATTTTATAACTCTAGGGGGGAAAACTGTTTTTTCCCCCACTACAGTGGGGTTTATCTTTCTTTTAATCTGGTTTTAAGTATTTAATATTTAGTAGGAAGAATCTAGTTTTAAGGATGTTCTTCAGCAAATCAGCAATGTTTTTATCCAGGATTGAGAGTGATTTCTTTGTAACTCTGATGACTGATCCCATATATAAGCATTTCCTCTGTGAAAAGGAAGAAGTGTTTTAAATGGATGCATGGTCCCGAGGATGTGTTACATGTCAAATCAATTTATTTTAAGACCAATAGATTGAAAGCAAGCATGATGCTGTTTTACACTTTGTTCCTTCTTTATGAATCTTTGCTTCAAAATTATGAGATAAAGGAGACCAGATATCTTGGCTTTACCAAGGCGACCATTTTTTAAGACCCTATTTTATGTCTCAACGATTTGTACTGCAATGCTAAAATTACTTTCTTTTTTCTGGTATTAGGCAACTCTCACCCTGAAGTACCATCTGCTGAGAAGCACTGTATGGCTTTTCCATTCATCAATACTTAAATGTATTTATATAAAGGGAAATAAATTATTGTAGGTATATGCCTGTGTGTGAGAATGTATGTGGAAAACTACATGAGCGAAAGGAGTTATCCTGTGGTATTCCTATCAGATGTAATTAATGCCAAATACTCCATGAGAAACTCTAGCCTTGACTGGAACAGTCTCAACAGTAAAATATATCAATATAATAATTTATTTGACATCTGACAGATCTTTATGTTACTTGGTAAATATCACTTGACTATATAAACATTTTAAGCAATACTGAACTACTTGGAAAGAGAAAAAAATATTAGAAAGTACATTATTGATAAATGTTATTCAGTCTGTCTACCAATAATATTTGTGAATGTATTACTAACAAATACTAAATAATATGTTCAATAAATTAAATTTCAAGAGAGGAAGAGAACTGTTTCTCAGCTAAGCCACAATTTCTTATATTCTTCTTTGAGAAATTTTTCCATGTTTCTCAAAACTGTTTCGTAACTCCACAAAGTTCTTGAATTTTACTCTTTGCACTATTACTTGATAACATTTGTGATATCACAAATGCTCAAAACCTCAAAATATATTTTTTCTAAATTTCAGCAGTCACAAACAAGTAATTACAGCACATCTATCCATCTGGTCCAGTAAGGAATTTAAAGTTGTACCATATTGTGCAGAGACAAACTATGATTACTCATAAAATCTGAGGATCTGCTCACACGAAGGATGAGATCAATGAGAGAGAACAAGATTATCCCTACTATCAATTTATTTCGTGGCATCTGGAAAATCTTTTAGTTCAAAATTTTCAATTTTGATGATTAAACATGTAAATTAAGAGCATTAAAAAAAAGTAAAAGGAAATGTATTGAGCACATATAACTTTTGCTGAATTCTCAGAAATTACTATCTGCTTATCTGCTTTGATTCTACTGCTTGAATTCACCTGCTTTATGTATAAAAAAATTGAAAAAGTCTTGCCCCAATCCTTTATGACTGCTTTTTCATATAAGTGTTTCTCTGCACCAGCATACTGTACCTTTCTAATTTTAATGAACTTGGCTTCTAGGTACTAGTGAAAGTCAACAGAAGTAAACCTTTTTAAAATATATGTACAAACCCCCATGTCTCAGTAGTGTTTTTATAAGAAATGATAAATAGCAAACACAGTTTTACTGAAGCTTTCCCAAACGTAGAACAACAATGAAAATGTTAATTTTATATAGAAATTAGAAAGGAAGTATCTACACTGTTAAATGTACTTAGAGTCAAACATGATACATTATCCAGGAAAGTTTTCCACCATAGGTTAGCTAACATTTTTATGTAAGAGCACAATAGATACCTAGCAATTTATTCTGAATAGTGTCCTTAAAATGATGAATATCAATTGTCTTAATATTAAAATATAAAATAAAGAGAGCACTTTTTCATATGAAGGAGAAAGTAAGTTTGCAATTCCTCTGTTTTCCTGTAGCATGATACTATTCCTGCTGATTTCTTTCAGTTCACAATAGGGCTTTGAATAGTGGTTACAAAATGGCTCAAAAGGGATAAATACTGCTGTTACAAGTGCCTATTGAGCTGGTTCAGTTTTTTTTCTTTTTTTTCCGGTGTATTTGTAATTTGTGAAATTTCTTCTTTCTCTGATAAGCAGGACTGCTAGGAAGCAGTGGATTTTGATTAAGTGCAGGTGTAGATTTGTATGTATTACCCTTTGAATCCTTTCTGTACTAACCACTGGAGTTGAAGTATTTTATTACTAGAATAATTTTTAATGTCTTTGATAACATTTAGTATTTCTGAAAATTGCAGTTGAATTTACTGTCCTCATTACTAAGTAAAAATTGTAACATTTTTCTTGTGGCTTAAGTTCAAATTATTTTTGTGCCATTTGCTCTCCAGTAATGTAGGGCTAGATGGACTTTTTAATCCTGTTTGTATGAAATTAATCCCCAGCTTTATTGCTCAGGAAGTGCCAGGCACTTCTTGGCTCTCACATTGTGCCAACTGCAGGGAGGTGGACACCTGGGACTGAATGCAGTTGCCAAGGCCTAAAGGAGATTGTTAGGTAAAAAGATCTGCTGTGGAGAGAAGAGACAGGGACAGCAGAAGTGAAGAGACACATTTCAGAGACAATCAGCAGCACAACTGAGACCACTGCTTTCCTGTCTCCTCTGAATGCTATATTCAAAACCAATACACAGTGGTTCCTCCATCACACCTCCCACTACTTGACCAAATTGGAAATCATTCACAAGTCAACTCAAACTGTGTTTAGCTGTTCCTGAATAATGTATTTATTTAGCAGTTGCTAACCTTGAGAAAGGTGAAGGTCAAAGAGTGGTGCAGTTCTCTTTCCAGAACAGTTTCTCCATCTCTTGTCTTTAGCAGTTTTCACCAACACTTTTTTGTTTTCAATGAATGCCTGTTCACTTCAGTGGGTAAATACAGAAAAGTTCATTTTCCAAAACTGAGCCCTTGATGTCACCTACGGGGATCAGTTTATCTTGAAATGCATGAATTAAATCTGTATAGTGTTTATTCCAGCCTTACTTACAAATCAACAGGTGTTTTTCTCCGTTGAAAGAATCTAGAGGGTCTGAGGGCTTCTTTTTTCTTTGTTGGTTTTGTGGTTTTGGGACTGAACTGTTTCATTATCTTTAATTATATGATAAGCTACTCAGAAAATAGAAGGGTTATTGAAAAATAGCTTGAAAAGAACAAAAATAGCTCTACAGTTAATTATGTTAAAAATACCAAACACTTGTCAGCATTTCATTAACATCTTATTAAGGGGGAAATAACCCTCATCTGTTGCAAAAAAAAATAAAAAAAAATTGCTTTTAAAAAAGAATCCCAATGTAGTTTGTAAATTTTGCACTCTGAAAGACATGGATAATTTCTCCTCATTAAAATCCTACCACTGGGTACCTTAGAGTTACCAAGTGTGAAGAGAACAGTGAGGCCTCTACTCTGATTGTTATTCTGCTAATGTGCTGGAGGAAGATTAATTAGACTGCAAGACCTTATATTCATAGGACTCATTAGAGCAATAGATCTGTAAAGGAAGGGAATGGAGGCTGGACAGCTATAATTTGTGAGGTGATTTGTCCCACATGGCATAGAAATTGCTCTCAGCTTGCATTTATTTTCTCAGTATAGTCTCTTTTTGCTGTGATGAGGTTATGTCCTGGGCCGGGCAGGTAAGAAGAATGAGTCTTGGACCAGATCCCTCCTTTGATCATGGAGGGTTGGTAAGCCATGCTCTTGACAGTGATAAGAAAATGTTTCCCCTGGGCACTTGCAGGGAATGACAGCATAATGAGGAAAGTAGTGTAACTGCACTGGTCTAGCTGCACTAAGAATGTAACAAGATATCTTTGTTCAGATATTGCAGTGCTGACAAATTGGTCTTTATTTCATAGTCCTTCAAAAGTTAACAATCCTCCTAATTCTTAAAATAGTACTAAAAATCAACAGTTCTTTCACTTCAGTGTCAATACTATTTAGCTAAGAAGAAGATTTTGGAAGTTCAGATGGGAAAAAGCAGAAAAAAATACCATTTTGGAAAGGTTAATGGGTAGGAGTTCTGATTTACATCAGTTCCCTACACAGAAAAATAAATTTTGTACACAAAAAATAACTTGCGATATATATATATATAAAATATATATGCTCACAATAGCTAATTAACAGTTCTAAATATTCTTATATCTCAAGAAGAAAAGTTACTAGAGTCAATTCTTTCTTCCACCCATATTATCTGTCATTATCTACCTGAGGAACAGATTTACCTGAGTTTCAATCTATAGCTGTCCTTCCCATACACTGGATAAAAAAAAATCTTACTTCCAGAACATATTGATTTATGAATACCTAAGAGTAAAAAATGTTTCTGTAAAAAAAAAAGACACATAAAAAACACAACTGTAATCTTTGTTCTTTTAGGAAACGATTTGTAGGCAGTTTAAGCATGGGAAAGAGCACTTCACCCTGGACCTTAGTTATGCCTTCAGATACCAGTAGACTTTCTTAGGGATTTAATGCTACAGCTTCAAAAATTCAACTGAATATCCCCTCATCAACACTTTTCTATGCCACTTCTTGAAAACTATGTTACTGTAAGGTCAAACATACTCAGGTATTCTTCCCATGAATGTCAAGGCAGCGGAAGAGTTAAAAAAATGTTTATTTCAGATGCAAGAACCACTTCTTAACAATGCTGCATGCACTGGGCCCCCAAGGGAAAAAGGAAGTGCCCCACCTTCTCCAAGGCTTTTTGTATCTTCTCTCTCTCCTCCACCACTCTCTCTGGCCCGAGGAGGCCTTGTACATGTCTGCAAACATGTTGTCTCTCTGCATACCAGAGGGATAGTTTGCTTACAGGTTCTCCCTGCAACTTTCTCTGAAATGGAGAAGGAGGGGAAAATAACCCATCTAACCCATTTGAGAAGGTATTTTACAGTCTTCATAAGCAAAATTGAGTTCTAGCTTTCTGTCACAAATTCTTCTGAAATTGTACCTATCCCTACATTGTTCTGCTGCAAGCATGTGACCTGTCAGGTCTTATTTGACTGAAGTATTACAAGTTCAACATCATGGCAGTTGAGTCTATGGACTTTTTCAATAGAACTAGTATGATGTTGCCACTAATTCATAAATTCACACTTCACAAGTTACCATTTTCAGTGTATGGGGATGAAAAACAAGGCTTTTGATTTTATTATAACAAAATGGGAATAAATGAATGTAAAAACAAAACACATTAATAATGTTCAGTCTTATACGCTAAAGTCCTTTGTTTAGAGGGCATGTTTTCTACATCAATAGTTTTAGATTTAGTATGATTTTACACTCCTTGAGGTTTTATGCTGAGATAATTCAGGCCTAGTTACTTGGATTTTTTTTTTTAATTGAGTGGCTGCAGACAATGCATCTCTACAAAGCATTCCACCATTAAAAAAGACCCAAACCAACTCGCAGTTTTCTCTGTTACATTATAAAGTGATACTGATGAACAACTTACACCTGCTGATTATAAAACTGCACAACTTCATACACTGAGGTGTTCCGACTGGGGTATTTGCCTGAGCTTTTGTCAGGGTCAGGCAGGTGCTCTGCTGTGTGCTGACAGATCAAGCAGAAACGTGTGCTCTGCTGTCTAGTTGCCATGACTATTGATTACCAAATGAAAATAAGCTTCAGACCTATTTGTGGAAGGTCTCTGCAGCCCAAAAGAACATCTGCTGATGGTCCATATTTTTACTACACTTTGAATACAAAAAAAACCCCAGTGACATTTTTGAAAGATTTGAGGTTTGTGATATACTAAGTCTATACCCTGTAGGATTGCCAGAGAGACTTCAGAGGCTCACATTAAAAATGGTGCATCTTACAGATGATGAAGACAGCTGTGGCTGTATGCTATGAGCCATTAAAAATCAGCAGCTAATGTATCACTGTGTGCAACATGTTACAATTATTCTCTATATTATGTAATTGAAAATGACATCTACTAGTTTTTAAGTTTTGACCATTGTAGCCATAAAAAGACCATTCATTTCATATATATAACAGACTAAAAATACATTATGAATAATAACCATTAGCGTCCAGTAATTAACACTTTGCCCTGTCTGCATATCTTTACAAGGACATTTTTTCTCCAGCTTTTGCAGCACCCTGCTGAGACAATCACAGCTACCATTTAGACAAGGAACAAACTATGGCTTTATTACTTTACTTTTCCAGACATGATGGTAAATTGCAGCATATGGAAATACTTCTTGAAAGATGTTAAGAGAGGTAGGCCTTATATTTTGATGAAATAAGCTACCCAGATTTCCAAATGAAAGACTTGTTTTATGCTTCTATGCAAGCCTATTGCTTGCTTTAATTGCTTACATATATTTCCAGCATCTGAAATGATACAATATAGAGCTATAGTCAAACCATAAGATGCACAAATTAAACTGGTAAATATCATACTGAATTTAGAATGATAGTCACAGGCATTTGTAATCTCCAGCAACAAGTTTCCCAGCCTGCCAAATCTTTTTGCTTCAAACTGAATGTCAAAGATTTAACTATATTTGTTCTTAGACACACTGAGGGAATGCAATGAATTCTTTATTTGCAAACTGTAGGAAATTCTTCTGAGTAAATACATAAATTGGCACAATCTATCTTAATGGAAAACCTATTATTTTAATTACTAGGGGGTGGTGTACACTTTTGCTTTGGATTTTTTGAATTAGTATTAAGGGCTTCATCACAAAAAGCATTTATTTCTTTCATTTCAGGGAATTAAAATGAAGATAACTCATTTTAGAGAATGTTCAATATTACTCCAGTGTTATCAGAAGGACAAACAGTACCATGTGGGAGTGAGGGGGCAGGATGCAGGTTTAGGAACAACTGAAGCCAGAGAAAACTTAAATGTGAAATAAACATTTCTGATTATTGGTATTAATGACTGTTTAACTTGCAAACTGTGTGCCAAGAAGTAGAGGTCATCTTCACCAGTAAACTAGATGTAAAACTTGTTCACTAGAGGAAAAAAAAGAAAAGAAACAGAGCACAAGAGTATAAGGAATCTGGTTAGCAGACATGTCAAGCCCTGAATATTGTCATAAAGAAATCGTTCCGTTTTCCTTTACAGATACCAAAAATTTTTCACTGAGCTTAATTTAGAGCTCTTCCTTTCCTACTGCATACCCTTACTCCAAATAACATCAGATCATACTCCAACAAGAAATTTTTTTCCTTTATTTGATGTTACTGTAACTGGTCCTTGGACTGACTCAAATCATCACAGCTCCTTGGACTCTTAAAATTATTTTGGGTAGCTGGAATTTATTTGGATTTGCTTCCTCTGGAGAGATGGGAAACACAATTCCAATTTATCGTATCTACTGAAATCACTTTAAATACTACCCAAGCTTTAAATCTGAACAGAAAGTTTCATCTTTATCAAGCAAAGAGATGCATTCTGGTTTATGAGCTGGAAAATACATATATGAAAGAGCAGCATTTAAGTAAAAAATAAGTACAAAAAAAGAGTGAAAAAAAAAATCTCAAAATCTACCCTAAGTCGGTCTATTCCTCCAATTGGTGCTCAAGGTTTTGTTGAGGTCTTTCTCAACCAAGTACTTAAGGAACCAAATCAAAATTCTTCTTCCTTTGCAGCAGCTGGTGTTAAGTTTTTAAGATGTATGGACTGCCATAAATTTTTCAGCAGATAAGCAGCTTTTTTGAAGCACATTGAATAGGGCTATGTTTTTAGTTACTTTTTTAGACCCATTAGGAATAGTTCATGAAAATTATTCACTAAAGTATTGTCTTTTAAAGTGGACTCCTACCCTGGAATTTCATTTCCTTATTTGAACCAGAGGATTTTCTTGTAACTACTAAAGTACAGTCAGGTCTTAGTGTTCTAAAACCTTTCTGTTGGTGGTGGACAGTCTTTTTTCTTTTGTTTTGGCACTGATGTTAAGTTGGGGTATTCTATTTTTAATAATTGCCTGTGGATATTTGAAGTACTGACCCTTTTACATGTCTTAACCTTTTTAATCTTTAAAAGTCAGCTCTTTATTTGACATTATGAATTTCTTTTTCAAACCATTATCCTTTTTTTCTTTTAAGTTTGGGGTGATTTTTTGTCTTTTTTTTTTGTCTTTTTTGTTATTTTTTTTGGTAGCATTCCCTTTTAGAAGACTATTCCCATATGCCGCTTGTTTGAGGATGTCCTTGGTGACATTACATTAATTGTAATGGCTGTCAAAACAAAGGCTTCATTCTTATCCCTGGTAGTGAAGGTGGTAATTTTCCACCAGCAGAGTGCAATGGTAGACATGCATTTTAGGCAATATATTTTTCTCTTTTCTTGATTCATAAAATGATTCGAAACTTTGTTCGATTACTTCTCCAGCATTATGTCGAAACAGAATATAAACTAAACCCAACCCGCAGTTTGTATTTACATGGTTGCTTTTCCAAGCTGATGATAAAGAGCACTAAATATACTGAACTCTTTCAATTCAAAGAGAAGGAACAACACCCTGATGTTTTAAGCAGAAATTACCATGCATAAAGATGTGCCTGGAAGTAGAGACAGAAGCTAGAAAATAAGACAAACATTTTTTTTTTGCAGAGAAAGCATGAGAAAGGACTTCTTTCTGATGCTAACAGCTTAATTTTCCAAGTTAGTATAGCAGAAGCTATGATTGTATTTATGTTTCTTGTCTTGTCTATGTCCTTAATTTGTCATCACTCTAACACTAAATTATGGAAGACAAGTATGTTCCATAAAGGCAAGAATAGACATGGTACAGAAAAGTCAGAATTTAACAAGTGGCTGAGATGTGATACAAAAAAAGTCATTGAGCCCATTTCTTACTATTCTATACCAGAAAACAAGAATTCTTTGTGCTGCCCTAATTAGGGCAATATAAAGACTGTCATGATCTTGTACTGTCTATGGAGTATTTTGTTTTCATTGCTGATACATCTCAGGTACAGTGTCCAAAAAACTGCTTTTGCCACATGGATCCCAAAATCTGGTCTTTATGATTCTGCACTGTGAATTTTGGGGCAAAGTTATGCTTCAGTAAAATCAACAAATTAGGCTCCAAAGGTCTCACACACTACCATGGTACTGCAATAATTTTTACTGGGTTCAGAGACAAATTTTTTTCTAAAGGGTTTCTGGAAAATGTGTCTTTCACATTGTATCAATTCATATCTCTCTTGCAATGATACATTAATTTCCCAAATTATTTGTGATAACAGCATTGAATATATTAGTTGTTCATCCTCTGTCTGCACATTTCTGCCTGGCCTCCAAACTCAGATGCTCCGAATTTCCAGGCAGTTAATCTGCATGGATGGCCTGTCTTGAGTCATCAAGGAGCATGCAGTGAGGTAAACTACAATTCTGAGCACATCAGTATATGATAGACCCTAGCAGCCATATTTGCATTAATTTTGGAGGGAAAAAATATTTTTGGATTAACCGGAATATCCTCTAATTACTGATAGTGCTAATTTGATGAGGGTGTCTGAGATTTAAACATATGTCTGGTGGTTAGGAAATATGATCATTCAATATTTTTGCATTAAACTTTTCTGATACTTCTGTGCCATATTTTTCATATTTTGCAAAGAATACGCAAGCAAGAACAGTATTAAAGTTATACAAAAATTGTTAGATACTTTATATGGTTGAAAACATCTAGATACAAATAAAAAGTGTGTGAATTTTTTCCATGTGCATATTTATGGGACTTTTTAATTGAGTACCTACTTAATCAAAGACAAATTGGATCCTGTATGATCCTAATTACAGGGCTACTACAGCTAACAGAGTGTCTAAATTCAGACATCTTGAATTAATCAATCTTCATTCACTGAATATTTGAACAGATTTTCTTAAAATGACTGTATTTTTAAATGGAATGAATCAGCTGCTGCAGCACACTGCTCAGGTTCAGTCTAGAGAACAAAAGGGTAGAATGACACCTCCCAGACATTGAGTCATGCTAGTTCTTCAGTGGTTTGCTATGCAGTGTTTCTGAATGAATCCTGAGAACATTATGACTACCCTAATTACTCCTGTGCATGAATCGAAAAAGGCACCTGAAATCTAAACAATTACAGACTCATTCAGCAACTCCTGGCCTCAGGATACATAGATGGCTTGCTAGCCATCACATCAGGTGCAGCTGCTTTTTCTAATGTTCTCATGGGCTGTTTTGCATCTAGGAACCAAGAAGGAAGACTGGGTATGACTTTTTTTCTGTTTTCCTTTTTTTTTTTTGTTCCCCAAAATACAAAAGAATTCTCCCTGTAAAAAGGACATACTTAATTAGAAACTAATCTACATCCAGAATCTATTTTTTCCTCCACGTAAATGAAAAACTGAGTTAAGATAATGCAAAGTACATCCAATTAATATCAAACAGAGATGAAATTTTTTAGTAATCAAAAGTGTCATCAAATATGTACTGCTGTACCTCCAGTTGGTAACAACACAGCTTTTCTAAATTACGCTCTTCTAGTAGAAGTACCTTGAGTAGTGATGTATTATGCATATAGTATTTGTGATGAAAACAAAAATATATTTTCTATGTATTTGAAATTGAAATGTGTGTCTATTCAACATGTTTTTGTCGATTAAACTGAACCAGGGAGGCAAATCTTCAGGGTGTTTTAGTGTGTGGACTTTAAAAACAGTGAAAAAATGAATTTGTCCCCATGCAGTAACTCACTGAGAGTGATGTCACATCTCTAGTGTGAAGTGAGAAATACATCAGGGCCTCATGCCATCCATGAAGACTGTTTATACTGGAAATGCCTGCCCAGACTCACGTTGCTGTCAAATTCTGTGCACTGCACTGGAACGTTGGCTTTCTGCTTTGCACCACTGTGTCTATGTGATCTCTGGCTCCCAGGGCACCACAAATGCCACTTCTTGTAAGAGATTAAGGAGAAAAAAGCAAGCAGGATGTGCTCATAACATTCTCGTAAAGAAATAATATACCTTACTTTTTTTTTCTCTTGCAAATATAGTGCAGTAATTCAAAGGAGCTATCATTTGGTTACTGTCAGTTGTGACTACAGGAGTGAGATCTGGGAAAGACCAGCTAGATCAGAAGTCTGGCTGTCTGTCCATTTAAGCCTATGGAAATATCACAGTTGTCTCAAATGGAAAGAAGTAGGTTTCTCCTCCTTCATCCCATTGACACAATGAGGAAAACCCAGATCATTGCTAATAATTAAATTTTAGAACTCATCTAATTCATTACAAATTAATATCTACATGTAGATAAGCAAGCTACAAATATCCTTTAGGAAGGAATGCATTTTCATTTTTTCATCTTGCATAAAAGCATGTTTTTCAATCACCTTTTCTCAAATACTGTACCTCAGATCTTGGAATGGAAGCTGTCAGTTCATTCCATGCATGTGGGTGAAGTCTTTGAGGATACCACTAATTGATTTTGCTAAGGACATTGGTACAAGAAAGAAAAAAACAACTATTTCTCTTTTTGCTCTTCATTCTCCATCCTGCTGAAAAGAGACAAACACAAGCTCTGTTTCTATCTGTTTATTGTTGCTAACCCAGTAGCAGATTGTGGGCTGAAGACAGAGTACTGGGCTACTGATGTAGATGGAAAGGTGTTTTAATTTTCTCAAGTTTGCAGACTTTGTGGCAATCAGTCCTGGTTTTCCCAGATGCCAGTAATGCATTCCTTCTTCACTTTCAGGAGCAGAATCAACAGTGCCAGGGGACTGTTTAGAGGGGATAGAGTAAGGCTGATGAGCCAAATCAGACAGTCAAGACATGGAGTGAAAAATCAGCATAACAGCACAGCCTGTAGTGGTCCTATAAATTCATTACCTGCCAGATACATTTATTTTGCTTTTTGAAAGAATTTCTTAGAGCATTTCTTAATGTCATAGAGTACCTTACTGTAGTCCATTAATAGGACTGCAAAGACCAACAACGAGTAATTTATTTTTATTCTTTTTCCATGGTGGAAAAGCTCAGTCACACTCTCTTGTACAACAATTTGAGAAGCTGGTTAAATATGGGATCTGACATTATTCACAAAATTGCTGTGGTGGTAAAAGGGACTGCCTGACCAAAAGAGTAAAGAGAATTCTAAGGTTCTAAGAGACTCTGGAAATGTGTTTTCCCTATCTGCTTTTACTCCTATAGCTTTTGAAGACTTGGGTTTTGTTGCTGACTTTGCACTGGTCACCAGTGCATGCAGCTGTCAGCACAGGAAGATTTAGGCTGCTCTGCAAGTTCTTCTCTCTGGTAGACCATCAGTGACCAGAGACTCCTGCCAGCACTGTGCTAGCATTATACCTTGATCAACCCTTTCTTGTCTGTGTGAGGGTGTAAATGGCAACATAAAAATTGCTGAACGTACCTGTAGTTTGCTCTAGACAAATTAAGAAAATAAAGGCAACATATAACCCTGAGTGGCGGATCTTGGTATGTGCAGCCGAAGTTGAATTGCTTATGACAAGTGAATTTTCAAAGGACCTGACTGTATGTGACAACGACAAGGGAAAGGACAAACAAGTTTGCTCATCTGTGTCCAAACTCAGGGCAAGGCATATATGGGCTGCTGAAAACTCATCTAGCTGAGACTGTTGAAAGAGCAAATCAGTGTTATTTCTGGTATTCTCATATCAGAAACTGATGCAAACTGACAAGCACTGTGTTTGCCTGTAAGGGCTGATATCTCCAGTGATTTTAGTCAGCTTAAGTGAGCTCTTCTTCCTATATTTGCATCACTGTCTTACATTTTACTTAGAGAGCATTGGGACACAGATTAAAGAGGTGGGTTTATTAGTGATAGTTATCTCTAATGCTTCTGTAGGAACCCTACACTAGCAGAATGTGAGATGTTGCTCTCAGAATATCAGATGATCCCATTATTTGACCTCTTGATGAAGTCAACTAATGTTTTTATGATTATGGGAACCAGAAGAGATGCCTCTGGCAGTAACACTGCAGGGTAGGTGTGCTGTACAGTGGTCTCCACAGCCTTGACCCAGCACACACCCCAGCCACTACCGTGAAGGTGGTCTGAGTGTTTACTATCCACTGGCACACACTGTTTTCCTCTGAAAAAAAAGGCAGAAGAGGCAGAAAAGAAAGCAGTAGTGCTCTCTGGGCTGAATGAGTAGAGACATGTGGACTATGGGGGAAAGTACAGCAAAGCACACCAGCCAAATCTGGAGTCAGAGCCTTAGGTCACCCGTCAATAAGCTGTGATGCACATCTCAGTCACTTCAACAGAATAGCAGGGATGGCAGCAACTTGTTCTTTCAGCAAGAAAACTCAACTAAAGAGATACTGAGAAACCTCATTCATCAATCAATAGAGGTGATGAAGGTAACTGAATATATCCATTTTTCTGGAAGCAGCTTCTTCCACTGAATTATCAGACCTTCCACTAAAATATATCAGTGAGCAAAAACTCTACATAACAAATCCTATCCTTAATCAGGTGAAACTACTTTAAGAAGTCTTTCACTGTTCTGTGCGTCTGGAGATCATAGTATCATTTGATATCTCTGAAGATTAAAAAGGTAGGGAGATAATATATGGTGAATTCGGAGCAGAGGGAGAGAATCAGATACAGACTGCTGGCAGAGGAAGACTTACTGTATTTGTTTCAGGGCTGACCTACTACTGCAAAGCTCTTTCTAAAGCGGGCTTTGGTGTAGCACAATGTCCTGTCTAGGGTCCACATTTGTGCATTGTTTCTTCATGGTTCACAGAGAAGGACGCACTATTTCACAATTGTCATCCTCAATTCAGCCAGTGCTACTTCTAGGGAAGAGACTTTTGTGACTGAAATAGTGGTGCTCAGAGCCTGTAGATTAGTTGGCTCAAAAAGGAATCAAGAATAACCCACTAAAATGCAAGACTGAAACATGCATTTGTCTCAGGAAAGATGAGAAGAGAGCTGCCCAAAACTCCTGTACAGAACTTGGCAGAATAAAATGTGTTGAACTGTCAAATAGGTATAAAATTCATCTTCACGAGATTGAGGGAAAATTTTCATTTGTCTGCCTTTCTCTTCAGCACTTTTATAGCAAATTATATATATAAAAAACCTGTGAATTCAACTCCTTACCTAGGAAGCACAGTGTATTTTGAATAGTGATGCTGTAACAGGTAATGAGCATAGGTGAGAAAACCAAGTTCAAAGACATCTCTCAGCCTCATTAAACATATTTCAAGTTTTGTTGACCACAATCAAATGCAGCCTTTTTAATATCTTATTGGCTGGCTGAATTTCACAGAACTTAATGTTAGAAATTTTTACATGAAAAACCAAACATCTTAACCAGACAGGTTAAGATGTAATTACATCCTTGCACATGCTAATCTGGGATTTGGCACATACAAACAAATGCACTCACAGATTTCACAGTACAGCGGTTAGAAGAGCCTTCTCAAACTGCTGTACTACTTTTGGTTGTTGTGGAAAATTAGAGAAAACAACAGCAAAGACATCCCTGAAGTGAGAGGGGAAAATTTAAAGGTTTGCTTAGCCACTGCATGACCAGTCTTATACTTGTTCAACCCTAATAATGGCAATGAGGCTGCAGCAGTCTAATTCATCAGACTAATGAAAGTGGCAACAACGTAAGTGAAGAGTAAGACTCCAGTTTATCTCCTGCCCTTTGAGGAGAAAAGCAATTCCAGCCACCCAGCAAAGTGTTCATGGTTTGCTTTGACTGCCATTTTGTCTTTAACTGTTGGACATTTCTAAAGCCATTATCTGACATCTAACAGTCTTGGGGATTCAGCTCCAGATCCTGTCCTGACAGACTTTAGGTAGATTGTCCCAGGCACCAGTTTTACTGAAAAAATAAGTTTGTTATTCATTCCCCAAATTGAAATAGTTTTTATAATATTATAAATATTATCTTTTGTGATCAGTTTGTCACTGTTGAAATTGGTGTTATTTGAAATTAAATGGTTATTTATTAACCTCATTTCTGTGTAATTCAACTTGTGTGCTAAAGACATTAGTCTAATAACATTTTGATGATCACAACACCTAAAATTTGCTTTTTCCTTGTCATATAGCAAAAATCTTCAGTGTGCACACAGAAAAGTAAGCATATATTTCACATTGGAATATATTTTTTTTTAATGTGAATTGTTGTTGAACAAAGATGGAAAGTTGCATATGAGATGAAATTAATTTATGTATGTAGATACGAATACAAAGCATTATCAGAAAAACGGTTACTCATTAAAAGTCAGAAAAAATTAATACAATCCTTCTTTTCCCTCATGACAGAAATAAATCTAGTTCACCATAGGAATGAAATCGAATGTCCTTTCTTGAGGATTTCACACTAATTTCCAGGGACATAATCAATTGAAACAAGATTTTATACAGTTTCTTAAATAGGTTCAGGTTGTTTTAAGTCCTTCTAGCAATGTTATCTAAAAGCAAAACAAAATATTGAGACTGTTAATAAATTTACATTCTTGTTTTATGTGAATACTTGTTCTATACAAACAAGAGAAACAGACATTTTAACTAGAAAGAGGAAAATAGTGAAACTAATGATGCATAACATGCCAAACAAACCAAATATTACAGGAACTACTCTTTTAGTAAACTCAGCTTCTAGTATTTGTAGATATTATTGGTAATAGTAAGTACTTTTTCTACATGGTCTTAAGAGCTGACATTATTTTTTAAAGCAATCCTCAAAATTACTCCCTTATTCCATTTTATTTTTAGTGCAGGCAAATAAACAACATTAGGAGACAATAATTTACTAGCAACTCCCACAGCCACAGGATATCATGGGTGTCTTCCAGTCATCCAGGATCTCCTGCCCCACTTCTGATCACTATTGACTCTCCATGTGTCTGGAATGCTTATCCCATGTCATGTGTGATTGCTCTTTACCTTTGGAGAATCCTTTACTGAATTCTCTTAGAGTCTTATCCTTTAAGTCTACAGTGTTACTCTGCCCACATGCCTTTTTCTTCTTTTGATATGATATGGTTTTCCTAATTCTCTGTACTTCTTTATGTCTACCTCATTTACCATCTGTTTTCTTTTTCACATTAAGGATAAACTGACTGTTCTGCAGTGCTGCTGTGTCTGCTGAGAGTTAGGTTCAAACATGGGCCTGCCATTACCCAGTTTCTTGACTCAAGTCTTCTCAAAGAGGTGAAATTTCAGGCATGGAGATCTTGTTGGAATCATTCGTCCTGATTTTAAAGTGACTAAGAGTTCCCCTATGAGCTGTGGGAATAAAGCATCAGGCACCTACAGCAAACATGAACCACAAAAATAATGGAAACATTTCATTTTCTTTCTTTGACCTTTTCCTTGTACGCCAGTGGCAGGGTCAGTTGGAAATACAGTATTCATGGTGGTGAACAAAAGCTGTGTGTTCCTATGAATGGATAGGTGTTCTGCCTTACAGCCTAGTCCTGCCTGAATAGATGCCTGTATCCAGCACGTGTCTGGGCAAGGATTGTGTTGATCAGTTCACAGTACTCTCTTTCCTCCTGGCATGTGCTCTGGACATTCAGGTGATGCCTTAAGCCCCTAATGTTTTTTATTTTTCTAATTTTGTAAGCCTTACTAGTTTTATAGGTAATAGAAGTAGATTTTAGAAACAAACCCCTTTCTCCCTCCTCCCTGTAGCACCCCTTAGTTTATACATTCCTTAATCCTCTCACCCCATATTCAGTAGAAAATGTTTAGTCTCTTAGTCAAGGCAAGCCTGTCTTGTTTGGAGAACACTTGTATCTTGGCCTAAACCGCAGGACAGAGTCAAGGAACTGGGTCACTCTGCTCTCTGTACCCCGAAGATGAGGAAGAATGATGAAGAGGGGGTCCCAAAAAGCCCCCCGACCCAATTCCAGGAGGCGGGCCAGGGGGTGGACCAGGCCAAAAGTTAGAGGATGGACACACTTGGGATTGGCCAGATATTGCTATAAATGTAACATCCCGGGCACAGCCCGGCGCGCGCCGTGTAACATCTATTTGCTTTGGCATAATCAAACCCTTTCTTATCTCACCCCAGCTTACGGCTCCTGAATTTTTGTAGCACAGCAGAGCAGGCATCAAGGGAAGCAAATTTCTCTCTGTACCACGGACTGATTCAAGATTTACCAAAGAGAGAAGTCTCATTTAAGATGTATTTAGAGATGGTGAGTTAGACAAACATTTTGCAGACCTTCTACTGGCCTTGCACATGGACACGGACTTCATCCTGAGGCTGTGGTTTGGCAATATATTGTCTGACTTTAGAACTCCTAACACCAGATCAAAAAATCTGAAGTATTGTTCCATCATCTTACTGTCACAGTTCAAATGCAACAAAAAATGCTAATGTTCTGGCAGGCTTCCTGTAAGATCAGGTACATGTGTCCCTAACATCTTAACTTGAGCTTTGGTCAGCCCTAAGCAAATCTATCCCAAGCAGGTAGCAAACCCTGGTGCTGCACAAGCGTGACATTATGGTACCTCGCCATGACTTGTGGATAACTACGTGGCTTGTGCAAAATTACAGGGTTGTGATAGATCTTATTCAGGTCATGTGTGGACAAGTCTTGGTTTAGTTTTTAACGACTGTGGAAATGTTACCTTAAGTAAAAGATTTGAAAGGTTAAGTGCACTTGTAAGACTGAACACCTCCTTCAATGATTGAAAGAAAAAAAAAAGAAAATATAACTCATTTATGGGTACTGAAAGATAGAATATGATTTAAAAGCTAAGAACAAATCAGATTGTTCTACCCCTTTCACTGATTCTTTGTGGAAAGGTATGATCAAGATGAAAAAGAGGAACACACTCTCTGTTTTGAATTGAAAAGAAAATCCTGGGGTTTTTCCGGATAGAATTTTTTCATAGAAAATAAATGAACAACAGACCCCTTCCTTTTGGTTTTCTTCAAGGCAGAAATTATGTCATCTACTAAATTCTGTGGCAGCTGATGCTGGAGGCAAAGTGGGAAAATTCTTTTTCATTCATTCACCAGCCACTTTCAAGCACTTCTGCTAAGAAAGAGAGAAGGAAATTGGCTATAAATAAGGGCAAACCATCTGTGCATAATTTCTAGTGATCATGGTATTACTACTTAGGTAGCAAAGCATCTTCAGTGATGGTTAAGGCATATCACTTATATGGAAATGCCTAAGATCAATATAGAGTATTTCAACTATTTACAGGAGGTGCCTTAATGATGCCCATTCTAGTTCCACTGAATGATTTTCATTGTGGAGTAGTATTACACACTTTTTTAGATAAAGAATTTCTCTAAAACTTGAAATTTAAGTGAATTTTAAGTGCTACCACTCTGTAGAAACTCTACCTCTCCTTTTTTTTTTTTCTGATCTGTTGAAGTCTCCTAAAGATAATCCAAAATTCAGATTTAAACCCAAACTTTGTCATGGTTCATTGACAGATGAGGTTCACACTGAAACCTGCCTCTTGTCTCTAGCATTTCCATACATTTCTTTCGCAGTACTGTTAGCAGAATGTGAATAAAGCATTCTGCAATGAATCAAGTGATGTTAATTTTTGACCTAAGTGGAAGTATTTTTTGGAACAATTTAGTGGTCTTTGCACTCCTAAATGTGACAATTATAGTACTGGCACACATAGAAGCCATTATACAGTGTCCTCACAGTGTGAGATTTCCAGCTACTGTTACCTTCCCCAAACCATATTTTGTCCGAAATTCCCCTGTTGACAGCTAACCTGTTGAAGCAAGACCCTTTGCCTCAAACAGCAAATGAGTGAAATACCACCTAACATAATGTGTCAGGTTTCATCACACACCCCTTGGTATCTTGCCAAAGCAACACAAACTAATAGAGCCTTCTCTTTCTGTTCTAACATAGCATATGCATACCTAATATTAGGTGAATATCAAGAGAAACTTAAAGTCAACTGGAAAAGTTTAGCCACGGGCTTCAAGGGCTTTGGTGACATGGAAATTCAATGCCACTTTGGGTACCATCTTGGCGGAGAAGAGAAGCATGCTTGGATCACCACCAACTGCTTTACCTTGTTAAATTTAGGTGAAATCAATGACATGCATCTAAATTTTGAATGAAAAAAATTTATTAGAGCCAGCTCCTTTTTTCTATTTTCACAAAGGACTTGGGATGTGTGTAAGTTTCTTGAAAGAAATTATATTTTAAAATAAGTAGAATTTTTGTTTCTGATTCAGCCTTTAGCTTTTGCTGTCAATACTTATGTTTATATTAAGATGTGTGTTAATTTTTGCGACTTCAAACGTTCACCAAAATTCTTCACAACCTCACTCTTCTTTTATGAAGTTGATTTGTTTGAGTACAAGTTCTGTCAAGCTTTGAGGTTGATGTAATTTCCCCCTCTTCAACAACAGAAAATATGAAACATTATAAAATTTCCTAGCTTCAGAATCCAGACTGGATCTAAACCTTATTTCTTATCTGTGAAAATAAAAAATGACTGAGATACAAATTTAAATGCCTCTTGTTTATTATTCACTGGTTGAGGTTATTTGATAGAAAGACAATTTCCATGGCAGCTCATCATCTCAGCTGTTCATTACTTTGCAGTCACATTCCTCTCCATTTGATGTCTAATTTAGTCCAGCAAGGTCTGTTTACTTAATTTTCCTTAGTAAGAAAAAAGTTATCTATTTCTTCAAAAAATATATATGTTCCAAGTGCAAAGTAACTATTTAGTATCTGAAACAAAGATTATCCTTGCATAAATTATTTTTGTAATTTTTCTATGTCATAACAGACTAACAAAAAGAGAAACAAGGGAAGTTGATTCAGAAATTCTGACTCTAAAAGTACTCAAGTTTTCATGCTTTTTCAGCATTAGCAGGAATTTCCATTAGACATCCCTGTTTGATACTGGGACAACTTTTTCCCACTTAATTGAGAAATGCCTACAGTGGCACTCAGTAGCAGCTGCTTGAAGAGTACTGTTATCCTAATTTGCAAGAACTTTAGAAAGACGATACATTTTAGCACTTTCAGGAAATGGAGGCATGTCTACAATAGAAGAAAAGAGCTTTCATTGCAGTGAAATCTATATATGTGGCATGCTCATATGCAAAATGCCACTTCAGCCAGAGAGTGCTGTCTAAAATTCAGAACCTCAGATCACTTTCATCTGTTCTTTGCTAATGACAGGATACATTTTGACAGGATCAGCTGCAAAACGAGCCGTATTCTCCTTTGCCAGAACAGAAAGAAAGCCTGTCAGTAATAGTCTCTTTCTTAAAGCAGATAAACTACAGTGCTGCATAGAGTTGTGTAAGGATGCATAGAAACGGTCAGAGGAGGAGTAATCTAAATGCCAGCAAAATACCACATTACATGTCTAGCAAAAAGGGTAGGGGATCATTGTTCTCCTTTTCACTGTATAACTGGCAGACATTCATCCACATAGTTTTTTATGTGCTCTGGTCAATGAAAGGTGAGTTATCTGTTTTACTGTGCATATCTATCTCAGGAGTTGTATCTCATTCCCCTCTGTCTCTCTCCCTGGCTAACGGACTTGAGAAAATCAGTTTTGACTGTGTGACCAACTCTGTAACAGTGGGAGTTGAATAGTGTGGAAATAATATAAAGAAGGGAATGTCTTATACACATGTTGAAATCACAGAATTTCTGTGAAGTCAGGTAGAAGTATTGATCCTTTCAGCTCCTAGCCTCTTACACAAAGTTTAGGCATGCAAAATAGGAAAATTATTAGGCTACATTAATTTTGAAGGCCAATATTGTTGATTTCCATACACAAAAATTATTTTTTATCACCTATAACGAAAGAAGTAATGTCTAATACATGGGCAGAAAAAAAACCAGAGGCATTTGAGAAGCTAAAAATTAAACAGAAGTCACATTGATTGAATTTTTGGTTGTTTGCAGACAAAATTCTCTTGCTGATATTCATCTGTCCCCTATACTAAACGTGAAAAGTACAGATCTCTTGCATCTATCAGTCTTCTTATGAAATCATGCTCATTTCCCTGCTTTGATAAAAATGATGCACCATAGCCGTTACTCACACAGATATTTCAGTTTTAAAGCTGGTGCTTCTTGAGATTTAGTCATGTTGAATTTTAGCTCATACAAATGAATCCAGTATTAAATATTTTGTGCATCTCCAAACTCTAGTTTTTATCCACAAATAACACAAAGATACCTTAGTGGTATTTTTCTAAGTAAGCCTCTTAGGGAATTTAGTAATTTGCCCTGGAATTTCACTTAAAAACCAAGCAAAGTTAATTTATGCTTGTTCACAGACGTGCAGGTACCCTTTTGAACACCATATCCACATTACCCCAAAACTGAAGATTATCACATCAAAGTAGACATTCTTTAGTCCAGTTCTGCAACATAGTGACAATAAAAGAAATTCCTGTGTTTCAGTCCCAGTGGAGTAAAAGATCTAGATACAGAGTTAAACTGACAATATATAGTCAACGGATGTTGTATATAAACAATAAGATTTAGTTAGTATGTGGTTTTACTAGTAATGCAAGGGAATGAAATATGAACAGAAAAACAGAAATAATTTCTATTTCCTGGTAAAACATTAGCATAAAGATTCATCCTTAAGGTGATAATATTTTTAATGTAGACCTAACAGGACCATTTTCATTCCAACAGGAACATTTCTCATTTTCATCATAATTTAAAATGTCCTACTTCATTACCAATATATTTTGTAAAAATATCTTTTATTGTATGATGAGAGGAAAGCAGTCATTCTTCTTTTGTTTTGTCCTTTAATTTTTTGAATGGGAAGACAAATAGCTTTGTGCTTTGGAAGACATGACAGTATTTTCTTGGTTGAGCTACTACACAGCAGTGTCATGATTTCTTGAATTTTCTTCCTCTTCATAACACTAAAAACATTTCTAGTTTCTGCTGACACTGCCAATTCTGTCAGAGGCCTGATAATTATGACATTGCTTCTTGCAAAAAAGGGATAGGTACCAAGTCTTTACGTATATCAAATAAACACTTTTACTCTCATATTGCCCTTGGATAGCAACCAACATGTTTCTTTACATCACTGTTTCTTTTACAGCAATCTAATAATGGTTGTATTTGTTGGCCTTTTTGGCAAAGTCAAATGGAAGGTAAAGTCCTTGATTTTCTGCCTCACTCCTATTCCTTATTTTTCCTGTATTTTATTGTATAGTGGACGTGTGTTTGCATGGATGGTCACAGATTTGTTCATTTATGAATACTGGGAACACTTTCTGCTGCCTGAACAGATGGAACCAAATGCCTGTACTTGCCAAATTTTTGTATTGATTGTTTCTAAGATGCTTTAACTCTGTCAGATATTCCTATGAGTTATAACAACAAAACTACTTAAAAGTGACAAAGACAAATTTATGAAAATGTCAAACCTTAGCACGCCCTGCTTTTTACATTTCATATCATCAATTTAATGGATATGACTTATGCAGGTAAGCTTTTACAAGGTAATAATTAGCATCTTTTTTATCAAAGGTTTGTTTTTTAAAAGGTGCTCACCACATACTTTTGTCCCTAAAATGTACAGAGTTTTCCCATTATCTACTCACTTGTTTTTCTTGTTTTCTGAAACCTCAATGCATGTATATATTGTGTAGAAATGTGGCCTCCTGTAGGAGAGAAGAAACATTCACACACCAGTATCTGCTTTAATAACATTTGGCTTTCAAATTTTAGCATATAGTTAAAAAGTATACCAGATCCTTTATCAATATCCCATCAAAATCAGCCAAAGCTTCCTCAAGGGTCTGATGTGCTTTCATATCAGGTCCCTACTAATATTAATAATTAAAAGCAATAGTGATTCTGAGGATTACTCAGGAGAAAATCATGCTTTATTGTATTAGAAATCAAGCTCAACAAGTAAAGAAGAACTAGGTAAGACTGTTGCTTTCTTGCCCAATTGGTATTTTGTAAATGCTGGTGTTTAATATCTAGGTTTGTAGAAGCACACACTCTATGTTCAGGACAGGTCACAGAGTGGTTTAACCCATTAGGATGTCACGGAATACAATGAACTTGATCATCTTATTCCAGAGCATACTGAACATTTTTTTTCATCTGATGACTGTCCACTATTCCATTTGATGTGACTGACTGGCATTTAATCAGGCAAGGTTAAAGAGTTTACTGTATTTATTAGACACAGACTTGCATTCCATTGCCAAAAATGTTGAGAGTTGCACAAACACTAATATGGTTGCTTAAATGTAATTCATACAGATTTTTCATTTACTCTTACTCAACAGCACCACTCATATTCAAGAAACTGTCATCACATGAATGTAAAGAATGAAGGTTTTCCTAAACTGCTGCTTAAACTTCCAACTCATGATCAAAGAGTAGAGATGGGGGGGAAATATGATAAAAGAGGATTAAAAAATACTACAACAGAATTTCAAGTGAAAATTGTAGTGGTTTTCCCAAATCAAAAGTGTAACTCATGAATTTCAGGTCAAAGTAAAAGAACTGCTTTAGTAATTTCAAAGCATTGTGATTTGATTCAAACTTTTACTCTCAGCAAAAATTAATTTATATTTCTTTAAAATATTATTTCTCATGAAAAAATGAACTCTCCATTTTGAGAGATCAAGATATGCTACTCTGAACTTTCCTGAAATCTGTGTTTGAACATTTATAACTGACATAAATGGATCTTTTTTTGAAATAATCTTTTAGTTGTTCTTTGATGAAAGGGTTTTTTTTTTCTGTGAACAAAAATTCTGATTTTTCACCTGTAGGAACACAATATCAAATACTAGGGTATCCAGTGTGTCAAAACCAGCCCATGCACTGTAAATCTGAATGATAAGCAAGTGAATTGTAAGCACTTCCTATTTAAAACCTCAAGTCTTTAAAGGACAGAGCAATGGAAGAGTACTGATAGAGCTATCTAGAAAAAGTTGGCATATTTCTGTTACAAAACCACTCCTGAACAAAGCTGTTTTATCCTCAACTTCTCCCTCTTCTGGAGACTTTCTTCATCACTGTAATATGACTGATGACACTTTAAATGTCTTGTCATTCTTGACTGAAAGTCCCTCTGGCTATACCTGTGTTATCTTCCTAGAGTAGATCTGAGACTCGAATGATGGATAGCCATTAGTGATGGATAACTTGATGAATTATCATTTTCTCTGTTGACATTAAAGAGGACCACTGAAGGTGGATTTACCATTGATCAGCTTTTACACAAAGAGTTGGAGCTGAGGCAGTATGTAAGCTATTGGCATTTCAGGAGAGGTGTTAACTGCATTTCACACTGATTCCTGGCATGGACAGATTCCAGTGTTTTTTAATTGGGCTAACCCCCATGTAGGTATATGGAAACACAGGTGATCTGCCATTTCAGTATTGGCTCATCACAAGTCAACATGTTGAGCTGCATAAGTCCACACAGACCTTGGTTTTTAAAAAGAATGCCCACTGAACCCTAACCACAATCATGTGAGAAAATCTCATAGAAATTTTTTTCTTCTCTAATAGTGATGAATCATGTTAAAGTTAGTTGGTTATGAAAGACTTTCAATATTGCAGTAAATCAATATAGTCTTTTTGTCACCAAATCTCAAAATACAAGCACATGACATTGACACTTATAAATTCTTATTTTAATAACCAGGAAAAAATTGTTGATGGAAAATAAAAATATCACATTGAAAGTGAAAGCAAAAGCAACAGGATGTTTCTAAATTTCTAATGTTGATCTTAAGATAATTAAGAAATTATCTCTCTCTCTGAAACAGTTTATTGTACACAAGACAGAAGTAATGCATCTCCCCTTCTAACTGAAGTCTCAAAAATTTGAGAGTATTAGTGTATTTATAGAACTAAATGACAGGAGATGAATTGTTACCATTAACAACATGACTCAAACATCATGACTGTCTGACAAAAGTCATTCTCATTCTTCCTTTTCAGTCTAAAACTTACTTTTTTCTCTTGAATAGAGCTGAATTCACCTTATTTGACCGAATATTAAGCAAGTGACAGAAATTAGGCTGCATATACTCTTTAGACTTTATTTATGAAAGTATATACCCTTTATAGTAAAGGCAGAAGAATTCTGTCAATTTTAGGCTTTCATAGAAGAAAATTATAAAAATACTGGAAATGGGCATTTAAAAGTATTCCGAATATATGACACTTACCAACATCAGTGCACTTGAAATTGTGTGGTTTCTGAACATCTGAAATGTATAAAATACTTTTAAAGTATACTTATAGAGAAAGTACCTGATATAACGAAATTGTAGGTGAGAATTACTTGACTTTGTAAAAGTAGTTTCTGCTTTCAGAAGTCAAAAGCAACTTATTTAGTACTCTTTTGATGAAGAGTAACATTAATAGGATGATTATGAGCAGTAATGCACATCGATTCAATCAACTCAAAACATTCTGCAGTTAATTACCATCTGAAAATCAGCATCTGAACATCCAAAAAAACAACACAAGTTGCCTGTACTCAATCTCTAGACTGTCCTCAGGACATGTTGGATGTCACAAAACACATGAAAATGTTAATACAATTTAGTGCTGCAGTACTTTCTCACTGCTATTGGCTATTAATGATCTCATTGTAATTCTTGCAGTTAATTAAATGCTTGTGTTTGAGTCAGATTTTACATTGTCATTTCACTCACCAGTGTCTGTTAGCTGTCTATGATATTCTTTATGTTTTTGTTTTCAGATTTTTGTTCCATTGGAAATAATCTAAGCAGTCTAAGGTATGCCTCTTTTGATTCTAGAAGTAGAGACTTACTAGTAATGGATAAGGCTGTCCCCTCAGTATTTGTTTAATGCACACCACAGCCCTTTAGTTTCCTTCTTGGAACTGTAAATACACTAGTTTATAACAGTCAAATCTGGTTTTGTGTTACCTTTAATCTACTTTGCTCTAGTTCCTTCCAAAATGGACAAGACAAGTAAATTGAGGAAGCTCTAGGAGAAACTTGAGTGTCGTATAAGAACATCAAATTTAGAATAAGAACTGAAGTATCCCTGAGTGGTTTTTCAGCTGTTTAAGGTACATTTCAGTCATGCCTCAAAACAGCTGCAAGTCTAGATACATTGATGCAAAACTGGCAAGTTTTAAGTGTGCATATAAGTTGTTTACAGACTTTCAAAATCCCATTATCATCAAAAAGTGTCCATAATACAGGCAATGCCAGCTCTGTCTTCCACATGCATAGTACAGCTCAGGAGAGACAGCAAACTTTGATACAGTATTCTTGATGATTACTCTGGCTATTTTCCATTGATCCTGCTATGCAGAAATCCTTTCCCTTGGCTACAGACAGCTTAGAGAAGTTTTGATCCCTTATTCTCCTTTTAATTCTGTCAGAACAGATATTATCACTTTACCATAGATTACTACAGCTCAGTCCTGACCTTTCTAACCAAGTGGCACATCTCTAATAACAAAATAATGTTCCCTAACCCTGAAACTGAATGTTGTAACATAGCTCAAATCAGGCTGGTTAGACTTCTACCAACAAGTAGATTTGCTTCATCCATACCCTTTACTGGCCCTCACATTGTCCCTCTGATCATACCCCTAAACTGTTTGGGAATACGCTATTTGGCTCAAGTCAAGTAATCTGCAGATAATTAAAGGCTGCAGTTGATCATAGGACAGTGCTTGAGCCTGACTCCACTTAGTTTCTTTGTGAAGACATAGCCAGTAATTTCGCAAGCAGCAAACTCAAATTGCAAGTAAAAAAAGAGAAATCAGAAGAACTGAATCCGTCCTGCAAACACCCATGATACCTTACTCATAAAAAAAAGATTAGCTACTGCAATCATGTTTGCTTTTTTGAGAATCATTGTTTTAGAAATCAGGAAGAACTGCAGTGTTATTGATACATTAAACAAAGCAGGAATGCAAAGAAGCAAAGAATCACTCATGCTAATGGTATACATGAAGAAACTGCTCATGAAATAATTCCAGATAATGCATTAATGTGAAGCATACGGCAAAGACACTCAAATATTTACTCATTTCATAATCTAAATATCTAATAACATGGTTAAAAGTGGTTGATTTAAAAGATAGCTCTTACTCAAGAAAATTATATTCTAAAATTTGTTGCAGTGTCTGTATTTATTATAATAAATTTGATCTGGTTTAGAAATAAAATGCTATAAGTATATTGGTCTCTGATGAGTAAGGTCCATGCTAGTGGGGTTCCTAGTGTAACATTATTTTGGTGGTGTAAAATGCATCAACCACTCCATTAGAACAAAATAAACTTTCACCATCAGTACTAATCTTTGTAAATATATGCTGTTTGGAACTGATCACCAGTTGCTAATTAGCGGATAAGAATGTCAAGCTGCTTGTTTTCACTAACACTATAGTAAGTGATGTTTTTTTTATTCTGGGAGAATGTTTAGTAATAAAGTCACCAATAAAGCAAAAGCAAAGGCCACAAGCAAAAGCAAAGGCCACACACAGAAGCAAAGGAAAACAAAAGATTTATTCTCTAGGTCCCATCAACAGGTGATGTCAAGCCGCTTCCTGAGAAGCAGGGCTTCGGTATGTGTAGTGTGTAGCAGTCACTCCAAAAAAAACCATCCTGATAATTAATGCCACATCTCATCCCACCCCGACTCCCATTTCCCCTAGATTTTATCACTGAGCAGATGCCATACAGCATGGAGTATTCCTTTCCTCATTTAGGATCAGGCATTTGTGTTCAGATCGATGTTTATGTGTATGTTTAACTTTCTTCTAAAACAGTAAGGATTTCATATGACCTTTATTTTAAACATAATTCAAAGCTATCTAGAGAATGAAATCGGATAAAAGTTGAAGATTGGGCATATGTTAACTGATTTACAGAATTAAAATTCCAGATTTCTGGGCAAAAAATTATTGAAGTCCTGACTGACATAGAAAAATTAACCACGTTCATTGTTACACTGAAGAATACTCATTTCATAATTCAGTTAGACAGTAAATTGGTTGGATCAGTATACATTGGGCTTTAATTAATATAATTACATAAAGTAAAAGGGTGTATTAATATTCTATGGATTAGCAAGCTAAATAAAATTTTTAACCTCGCTAGTGAAGTTTCCCCAAAAGTGTAGTAAAAATGTGCCTTGCAATGAAAGTACAGTGGTGTTCTAGATCTAGCCAGGTGCTCAAGTCATTGGGTTACAGAGTCAGACCTCATCTGGCTCATTTTTTGTTCCCAAAAATGTTGAATTTTGCTGGGCTAATGTGCAGAAATAAATGTTTTGTAAAAGTAATGAAGGATGTCCCAAAATACACAGTTTCCTGTGAACCGACCCTCCCATGTGATCCTGTGCCTATGTAGCTTGTACACACGTCCCAAACTGGTAAGTTCTAGACTTAAATTTCTACATTTAGTGAAGTGGATGGATTCAGGCCTAGCATTTTCTAAGTGACTGATCTACCCAGATATGATAATAAAGGTATATATTACTATCCTCCTCCTCTGTCAGTTCAGCCAATGGGATGTTTCAGTCAATTATCAAAAATACCCTCTAAGAGAAAATTCTTTGGCCGAGTAAAGGAAAACAAACAAAAATCACCAGAAAAGAAGAAAAAGTGCAATAATTTACATATTTAATCTTTCTTTTTTCATTTTTTGTTCTCTGACACCAGTAAAATTGGATTATTTTTCATATGAGTAGATGTAGCTAAATACTTGTTGGGCTTTCATAAGACTTTTTAATTTAGGTGGTGAGTGTATATGTATATATGATTAAATTTATGTGTGTGAAAGATTTTACACTTCATTGTTACCTTTCTAGATTGCTTACAGCTAGATGAAAGGAAACAAACCCAATATTTATATTACAGGATTGGTAGGAGGTTGATGTATTACACTTTTATTTATTTTAACTTCATTGCTTTGCTTTTCAGATTATTCACCAGCAATGCATGGAGTTGTATTATGCTGTGTGATGAGATTCTTGCTGGACAAACATATTTTGTGACTGTCCATTGAAATGCAGGAATATTTTCCTCCCTGTCTGCAGCTCGCTGGTGATTTTACAGATGGATTTTGAATTATTTTTGGATGCAATGTTTTAAGAGATACCAGTGATAACTTAATTTAAAGCAAATCAGAGCTGTAATTGAAGACGACAGAGGGTATCGTCAGATAGAATGAGAGAGTATAATACTTTTTTTAACCCTACGTTTTAAAGCCTTTCAGTATATTTCTCCCATTTATTTTTGCACTATATTAAAATCAGTCTCAACCAATGTTTAGCATTTTTTGAATGACAGAAAAATCGACTGGAGGGTTCTGTCTTATGTGTGTAACAATAGTACTGGTTATGAGACTGTGAGAAATATGAACACACAGAAAGTTAGCAAAAGACCAAGGTGGTGTAGATATGGGTGAAGGTCAGCTATGGACATTGGAGGCATTGGCTTAAATACATACATTTTGGATTTGAGAAAATGCACATCTTCTGTTTAAATTTGACTTTTACGAAGTTCCATTAACAAATATCAATAAATCAAAAGGCACAACTGCAGTGAAAGTGTGTTACTGCACTTTCACTATGAATATTTTTGTCAAAATTGTTTAAAAGGGAAAAGCTAAAAGTTTATGTGCTTTTTTATTACAGAACATTATTAAATGTCTTAGAGTTGTAGCCTGTAGAGAGCCTTAAAACTACTACTGCAAATATTACTGATCTTTTATACTAGAACAAAGAAGTGTCGTCATCTATGTTTTTTCTTAGATTTCCTCTTTTGCTGAGCTAGAAATTTGCAAACACCAACAAATGTTGCCACTGATCTGTGCCTATGCAAACTTATCTGATAAGAAATCTGATTCAGAAGCAGTTTAATTTTCAATGTAAGTGCAGAATTGCAACATAATTACTGGCAGTGATGAGGAATCTTCTTGCAGTCTTATGTCAAGCTCATTTTAAGACCATCGTGGTTCATTCTTGCTGACGCCAGTCTACATCAGTTGTCATTGCCAACAGTTTGGATCAGTGCCATTGAATAAGCATCACTGACCTTTGCAAAGATAACTGTGTAGAATTTATAAAAACCTAATTTCTTCACAATTTTAAGTAAAATATATGCATCTTTTTTTTTTTTTGAGAAATACGTCCTATAAGAGGAAGGATTTCTCTCAGGGATCCAACTCAAACAGCTAGAAGTATTTGTCATGATATTCTTTATAATAAATTCTGACTGTTAGAAGTGTTCAGTTTGTAAATTTTAGTTAATTATGTATTAGATAATGCCCAATTGTACTAACTATGCAAGATGGATAGAAAGTATTACTTTTCACCTTCAAAACTCTTTAATGATTACAATTCAGCTTTGTCATTTCCTCTTGCTTTAGAATTAGCATTTAGTTAAGGCTCAGTTGACTGATATTTTGCTTCATAATTAGAAAAGACTTCACTTAAAAGTAATCATCCTGTGACATATGACTGGTAACAAGGGGGAATAATGTATACAAACTGCATAATTGAAGACATTATACCACTTAAAATTAATTTAGATGATTATTCACTGTAAAGATTATAAAAATTACTGGGGTTTTTTGGTATCCATAGGAATTTGATTTCTGGAAAGATTTCATATGGAGGATAAATAATTCCAGAAATCTCTGTAAGAGATGGAAAAATACTGCATCATGAGTCAAATTCATTAATAACACCATCGGTAAAGGTATAATGTTTCTCAATCTTTATTTTACTTTGTAGAGGCATAAAGGAATTTTGATTCTCACATCTCTATTTTTGGATTGCTAGTAAATGTCCTGTATTAACAATTTAAAGAAAATAAAATTCAGGATTTTTTCAATGAAAAAAAGCCCATTAAGATTTTACCTTATCTACGTGACTATTTTACATATAACAATTTAATCCACTATCCTGAGTTGTATCCAGCTCATCTACTTGATCTTTTAAATCAAGTATCAGAATGCATGATTAACTGAAGTCAATCCTTGACCTCCTATATGAATCTCTCAAAATGAAAGTCTAAGCCTGTATACTGCCTTTAAACTTTTAAGAAGCCACCTAGCTTATTTCAGGATTGAAATTACAGGGCTTAATATATTCAAAGCTAATTATAAAGTCATTCTGAGTAGAACAGAGACAACCAAAGCAGATTGAATCCATTACCAATCATACTTCTGAAACTGTGTGGCATTATTAAAATGTATAATATTTCCATGTAGTGGTGTCTGTTTTAATCAGTTTCTGTTTAAGTACCAACACCAGAGCTACTTCTATAAGCTTTACATAGATGTTACCTCCACTCATTGCAGCAATAGGTTCTGTTCTACTTGACTATTTCATCTTAATTAAATGAACAAGTCCAAAATAAATTTGGATGCTTAAAGAACAAAACCTCATAAAAAATAGTTCAGGATTTATTGAAATAAAAAGAAATATTAGAAGCATGTTTAACAGCTGATGGGTAAGGCAATGTAACTTTGGATGGACCAAGAAAGAAATTATTTTCCATTTGGAAGCCCCAAGGAAAAATCTGGAATAAAAAAAAATTTCTTGTTAGCATGCCTGCCCCCACTCCCCCTGCTTCCTTCATCCTAAGGAAGAGAAAAAGTAAGGCAGCAGGACAGTAAATGCCACTAGATTTTTAACTTCTAGTAAGCTTTCAAAATTCATTTAGCCAGACTAAAAGATATTTCTTATTCAAACAGAAGTGTGCTTAACCATCTGCACTCCAAACTAGTCCACAGACATTATCAGGTTGTGAGTGCAACTTAATATATCCTGCCTTCTATAGTGACTGGTTAGCTGAATAATACCCTAACCGCTGCTCTATCACTTCCATCGCAGAGCTGACTTGGGTCCACAGGTCATAGGGCCCATTGGGGGATTTGTTTATCTGCAAAATCTGCTTTGACATAATAGCACAGGAATAGGACTAGATCTCTGTGTAAAAAAAAAAAAAAATTATCAGTAGGAAATAACTTCTATTAGTTTGAAAAATTATCAAAATGAGATATGAAACTAAGCATAAAATTGCAAGTTTAATCATCTTAGCAGGAAACGTAGCCAACATGTTCACAGGACTATAGATTATTCTCTACTTTTTTAAGTTTCACAGCTGAAGAACAGGCTCATGGGACTGAAGATGTGGAATTTATAAATTAAGATAATGATGTCTTAAATTCCCGTCTCAACATTATGTTACTCCCCATTGCATATCACTCACACTTGAGCAAGTCTCCTGGTTCCTGCTGTCAGCTTATTGGAGACAGTCAGAAGAGCTTCAAGTTACTCATTTTGATCCATAATCCTTTTTATCCAAAATTCATACTGTGTATGCTAGTTATACTTTCCAAATTAGATCATTAGTTAAAGAAATTGGGAAGCAATTTATCAAATACTGTAAAATAACAAAGTAAATTCTTAGTGACTATCTGTTAAAAAGTCACTAGTAAAAGGCCATAAATGGCACTAGAAGTAGATCCCATTTAAGCAGAGAGATGAAGGTTAGTCCCTTTTCTTGAAGAATGAGAGCAGTGGACTCAAGACAACTGAGGCTCATATTGAATTCAAAGGTGAAGTCTCTATTTCTGGGCATCTGCTCACCATGTGGATCTAGTATAGATAAATCTGCCTCCTGCTCTGGTGTGCAGTGCCTGCCCTCAGGAAAGGATTTTCAGATCTGAACACCTGGGTGGAGATGCTCATTGTGATGTTCTGTGTCGAACTTATCTATTTAGGCCCCATCTGATATTTTCTGCAAGCTAGCCGGCAGCAACACACTCCAGCCGCTGAGTTGTAGTGCAACAACTTCTAGCCATTGTGTGGGAAGAAAACATGCTTCATTTAGGAGTCCTAATCCAAGGTGCACCTTCAAACCTGGCTGGCTTCCACTGATGTGGGATCATTTCAGCACAAAAAACCCTCACACCTGAAAACAAGGGAAAAAAGCCCCAGCCCTAAAATTTGTCTTTATGGAGGAAATTTTTAACAGGGTAGCTTTTTTCCAAAGTACATCTAGGAAACTGTTATAGCTGCCACTAAAAAGACTGCAACAGCACCCAGGTTGAGTTGGTTCATGTTATCACTTCTTCAAAGTCTTAGCTCTTCATTCATCCAAGATGGGAACTAGTAAGACTGTAATACTACCCAGGAATTCCACACTCCTGGGTTTTTCAGTTTACTTTGAAGTACCACAAGTGAGATGACTCACCAGCTCAAGGTGCTTCTTCACTCACTGACCATAGCAAGGGTCTAGATGACTAGCTCAGACTAGAAGTCTAACTCTTACATAGCAAGATAAATCCCAAATTGACTTCACTGAGGTATATCTAGAAATTTCTCATAGATCTAACTCTGGATATGATAACAGGGAGAGTGAGGAAAAAACATTTCAGCAGCAAGTATGCATCAAGATACGTTCCATAAAACCTAAAATTATTCTTAAAAATAAGAAGGCTTTCTCCACTTGGGAAAGACAAAAATAAGTATTTAGCTGAAATGGTGTGAAAGCCAGATGGTTTCTATGGTTGCGTATTATTGGATTTCTCGTTTATGAACTTTAAAATTAATGTATGCAATAAAGCCGACCAACTGAGCAGAGTTCAACATGAAGCCTATGAAAAACCTATCACCTGCCCTTCTTACAAAGCAGATGGAAGACATGTAGCACAAAAAAAACCTAATAGGGGAAACAAACTGATTAATATGGTAAAAATTCCTGCACTTGCAGCACTAATGTGTTTATTGGCAGAGATGCATATATGCATGTAGCCTACTTTCATTTTCCCAGAGCACAACTGAATTAATGCTGTCAGGTTGCTCAGGGTAACAGACTCCCACCTAAGAGTCCTCCTACGTCACAAGATCAATGGGATCCTGAAAGTTACAGCAGAAAGAAATTATAATGTGCACAAAATTGCTGGAACTGATAAAGAAAACACATTTGCCCTTCATGTATTTTTAAAGAGGTTCTTTTTCATTATGACTTGTAAATGGCTCCTTTGTGAATTGCACAGATAAAATTAAAAGAGGCTTTTTCCCCCCAGCTTTTGGAACTCTGCATGGATCTTGTCTCGAGGATGTTAGTATTTCAGGATTATAGATTAAGCTAGTCCACTTCCCTGTTTTGAGTCAAGGTCAAGTATACTGAACAGCTTCTGACAGATATTTTTCTCCTATGTTAATCATAAAAACATTCAGAACAGAGATTCAACTTCCCAAACTAGCCTGATCCCATGTTTGAAAATCCTACAGTTATCAATGTTTTCTAATAGCTCATCTTATTAACTGTTGAAGAAAATTTAAACTGTTTTTTTGGTTTGGTTTTTTTTTTCTAGTCCTGTGCTCTACGACTGTGTAATGTTACTCATTACCATTTTCTTTACTAAAATGTCACATATTTGAACTTCTTTGTGGTCCTCGCTCTGATTTTCTTTCTGACACTGTTATCCTACCTTTTCCTCTGCAGCCTTAACAATCTCATTCCTGGATACAGATTATTTCCAAATTTCCTTTCTTACTGATTTTTCCTGAGTTCTGTATAATTGACAAATGCTTGAAACTCTTCTTATATACCAGAAAGACCTTGGAATAGAATAATTACTGTCTTAACAGTGCTGTATCTTACAATGACATCTGGGTTTAATGGAAAAGCTACTAAGTTGAAAAGATATTTCCAGACTTTGTATTAAGCTTCTGCAGCATTGCATTCAGCTAGTTAATTCTCAATTTGTGGTTATGTATTTGATTTTCTTTCCTGGATGTGATATCTCCACTTGATACTAAGAAAAATCATCTTATTGATATCACCATTTCTCCAGCTTACCCACATCATTAAATTCGAATCTGATCCTTCAGAGCATTTTCCAGCTAAATATTATACAGAGATTTTATAATCATGGGCCCTATTTTATCATCCAAACATCCCACCAGATACATCCTTCTGATTTGACAACAGATCATTGATAACTGCTCTGAGAATGCTGTTTTTCAACCATTTGTACTCTGAATTATTAACACTTTCTTCTTTTCTGTCTTTCCCTGACTTCCCCACTGCAGCACTGGATAGAATGTTATGTCCAGAGGGATGTTGGTATCAAGATGCTGCAATCATCCTTATGGAATTTACAGATCAGTAATCTCATCAAAAGATGATGATCTGACATTATCTGCTCTTGACAAATTCATATTGGTGGGTTGTTATTAGCTCTTAGGTGAATAAATGTGTTTCTGCATTGTTTCAAGAACCAAAGTTAAATGAACTGTTCTATAAATCCATCACTCCCGTTTTTCTCCATCACAGTAAGTTTTATCTAACCTAAGCATATATGTCATCTCTCCATCAGAGAGATGTACAGATGTACTATGTACCACATGTACCTGATGTACTGGTATTAACAGTAATACAATTTCAGGTCAAAACTGCAGATGTCTTTGTGAAGTGTCAAAGCAGAAAAAAACATGGATGATATTCTCTGTCTCATTCATGATATGTTCAGGCTAAATTAAGTAAATATTTTTTCTTTGAAAAAGATATGTATTTATTAAAACATTTAAAAATAAATTTTGTGTCGCTTACCAGCTGCAATGCTTGCTGCATGTCAAAATTTAGGATTTTTTTTCACACCCTGTTTTTTGTATTAATTAATTTACTAGAGTTCTCTTTTTTTTGATTTTCAGATTATGCGGTAGCTATGATATCTTAACACCCTACTGAATAAATGTAGTAAATTGGTATTTTAAGCAGTTTCTTTATTTAACTCATTTCAATATGATTTATTTTTATTTAAAAAAAAAAGTTCTCTAAATAAGTGTGGAAGTAACCCTTCACTCCAAAGCTTAAATGCAAAGATAGTGTAAAAACAGAGGAGACCCCATTAATTTGAAACTAAGACAGAAAAAATGCACTAATTTAATCATGTCATATATTCTGATGAAATATAAAATCCAGTTTTGTTTTTAAGTCAGAAATAAGTGGAGTGAATCTCAAAATGATTGTAATTTTTGAATTTCTGGAAGGTAAAAAACCAAACAAAAAAAAAAAAACAAACCCAAACAAACAACCCACAATACAAAGAAACAAACCCAACAAACCAACAAACGCAAACCAAGAAACTCTGTAATTTTTTGAGAAAGGTTGCCTCCTCAACGCTGAGGAATACACTCTGTAAAACGCTTACATATGGGGAGAGGAAGTGAAAATTTGGTTATTACACATTGTTTATGCAACATAACTTTTCTAGCTTGTTTGTCCATTATCTCAACTAGAAGACTGAACTAAACTTTCCTAGCAAATATATCTGGGTTTTGGTTTTTTCTCTGTTTTGTGGTTTTTTTTTCCCTGGAAAATTGTCTGATTTGAGTTTGACAAGTTTTAAGACCTTCCCAATATTATGAAAGTGAAAGTAACAGAGACACTTGAACCTCTTATGGCAAGCAAAGATCCCACTGGGCATAGGAAGAAACATCTTGAAGAAATAGATATCTTCACATTAATGGTGGCCCCTGAGCCAGAATAAAAAATGGAAATTACTCCAAGTCCACATGGTAAAAAAGCCTGTGTGTTACTATTACCAGTTGAAAACATCATTTCTTCCCTTTCCCTGTACTGAAGACAAGTTTCTTGAAGTTGATATGACAAACCAAGAGACATGCAACCTGTCAAAAGAATCTTAAACACAATACAACTTGTTGGGTTCCAGATAATGAGAGCTGCACATATACAAAAAAAAAAGGGGGGGAAAACCAAGAAATTAGAATTGCTCAGTGGATGAAATGGAGACTTCTAGATTAGAGTGTGAAAAATCCCTCTCTAGATCCCATTTAGACTGCTGACTAGATCTCCACTGACTAAAAGGAGATAGTAGGTACTTGGTTTATGTGTAGAAATCTTTGTTTAAGATTTAAAGTAAAGGGTATAGCATTAAGTTCCCCATGATGGATGAGGGATGATGGGTGATTCATAGTGTGAAATAAAACACATCACACAACAAAACTGCTGACCTTTCTCCTTTATGGTCAACTTTATTTTTTTAAAGAGGAGGAGATGGCATTTGGGTATATGAGTTTTGCCTTGGGATTGATAACCACAGACAAATGTCACACTTTTCATGCACATACAAATATCCCATGACAAGACAATGAAATAAACACTAAAGGACAAGGAAAATGATTGAGGAAGTCCCCGCGGAACTTAGACAATCACAGGTAAGTCAATATTAGAAAAATATACAGTCTTATTAGGGGAATATTGAAACACTTTTAGTTTCTCTTGATCTATGCCACAGTTTTACATTTGGTTCTTTTATTCATTTGGCTAACAGCTTCTTAGACAACATGACAAGCAAGCAAATTATGTTTACTAAACACTCGCATTTTGGCACTCAAGGAGACCATCAACTAGCTTTGCTCTATTTAGTAATAAAAGAAGCTTAGCGTCTAGTAAAATATCAGTGAGCTCATGACAATTGTGTGCATCTTGAATATAACGGGAGTTTCAGATTTTTTTGCTAGCATCAGTTGTAGCAGACTAAAGAGAAACAAACATGTAAGGATCAATTAAACCAAAGCATTTATATGATTAGAGGAAGCCATATATAAATGAGTGTCCCAAAGTTTAACTCTGACGATTAACGTGGGTTATATGCTCATTATAAATTTGTATTTTGCAGTTAATAAAATTTTAACCTTTGTATGAGGTTGATCTTTGTCCCTGTTAACTGGAACGTATATATTTTCTTTTGCATTAAGTCAATTGAAAAAATATGCAGCAAGTGATTACTTCAATTCCTCTCCTCCATGTACATATTCACGATGTGTACAAAGACACATTCCCTTGCACATGTACACATACTTGTACATTTCTGAGTTGAGAGCAAATCTGTCTTCAAAACCTTTTTTTTTAATGTATTTTAAAGCCTAAAGAGTGAATTTGAAAATATAACTTCAGTTCTCATATAAAATATTTTGTTTACTACCATGGATTGTTTCTAAGTACACCTATCTACAAGAGATTTTAAACAACTCTTCCTTCAGACATAATGTTAATGTTTCATGTGTTCCTGTGGCTGCTTCTGTATTGTACTCTGCTATTCTGAATAATGAAAGTAGTAAGACAGATTGGCACTCAGCAATAGCCTAGAGATTTGGGCAGATTTGACATAAAAGCAAGCCTGGTAGGAGAAACAGAAAATGGAAAATTACTTCTGCAGAAGTAACCCAGTCACAAGGGAAGACAGTGGTCCAGCTGCCTGTTTTTGCTATAAGCAAAGAGAATTGTAAATTGAGCTTTTAGATGTGTTCAGGTAAGGGTCAATACTAATTCTGTGATAATTTCTTCTCAGTTTTAATGTCCCACTGTGACATGCAGTGTTAATTATTTCTTGAAGTGTGAAGTTTTCCTGAGAATAAGGTTTATGCAGACCAGAAAAATAGGCACCTGCTGCTTCCATCAAATCCTGCAGTTATTTATCAACTGTTTCTGCAAATCCATTATATATGCAACAGAAAGCACAACTGGCAGAACAAAATAGCAGTCTAAAAAGAGAAACAAAGGTACTATTTTGGCAGTCCAACAGCATTAATTTATTTCCCATTTATCACCACATAGCTTGACTCCAAGGGTTTGGCAAAAGAAGCAAACCCAAATTGAGTCATATTATAAGATCCTATTCCCATACATTTTTAGGAATACATGCAGCATTCCTCCTTCTCTTCTTCTTCAGCAGCAGCAGCAGCTTTTGCACTTTAAGACTTCCTTATGACATCACATAATAACTTGCATTAAACCTACTTTTACTCATTCTCTCACCATAGTCAAAAGTATAGTTCCTTTCCAAACTGCTTTGACAATGTGGCGAATACACGTGTTAAGTCTGACAAAAATCTGTGGTAGTTTTACACTATGGACAAAACTCTGCTATTTCAGAAGGATGAGCTCATCAGTGTTTTGAAGCAAATGTGATTAAAAAGATTTGTATATTTTCCCTAGACTACTTATTTCAGCATGATTGGCCTAAAGTGAAAGAGAGATTACTATTTACTTTTATAATTTTTATAGGTTTCCACTGTAGAGCACTTTAGACTGATACTTCAAACAACAGATGAAAATATGGAATATGTGCTGCAGAGTTTATAACTTAATATTGTGTGTGCGCTTAGTACATCGAACACAAGCTGTAAAACATTTGTGAGTTTACAATTATACTACATAGGAAGGGATTTAATTAAAAATACTCTCAACTCTTAGGTAAGGTTTACCATGTTTGCATCTTATGGTACCATCCTTTTTTTTCTTTCCTTTTTAGCATATGTTATCTGGATGTCTCTGCCATTTACCATTATACGCTTGTGTGTCATACCTCTTATGTACTATCAATACAGGGAGTCTTCTGAACCCTGGCCTTCCATTCTTTTTCAATTTTTCTCCTTTTTATTTCAGGGGATTTTTTTAAGATCCTACTTACTTCTCCTGTAGTCGTATTTTTTGTAGCTGTTTCACAGGCTACTATGCTTGAACCTATTCTCATTTGACATCTTTTGAGGTTAGTATCGCCAAATAAAAGCTATCTATGAGATCAACTAGTTGCTGAATTTTGTCCAAAACCATCTTGGCTACTTTCTGGCATAATTTTGTATAAATCTGCTGTCATCTGAAGCTCCACTAGGCTAAAATCTCTCCCACATGAATCTTTCCCTCTCAAGTTTCTCAACTGTGATGTCATCCTTCTGCTGACATTTGAAACTCTCTATGTTTCAGAGAGTTTTCTGGACTTTCATGACTGGAATATGTTTTATTTCATCTTCTGTAAAACCTCTCACTCCTATCTAGACAGATTCTTTCTGCTGCAAGTCTCTGATGGTAGAGCTGTCCTTTGTCTGGACACAGCAATGCCTTATTCCCTTCCTCACTTCATGTTCAGAATCATGTTCTCGTGTTCTCTCACGTTCAGAACAGAAATTGGCACTCCAGGCCGCGTAAGAAGTAGAATGCATATTTTCTATTAGAGAACAGCTTTTATTGGCAAAACCACGAGCAAATCTGAATTCAAATGTGAGATTTGGAAACATAGCAGTTGTCCAGCTGTTTATTGTGTTTGACTGCATGTGACTTGGTCAGAAGGCAATTCCATATCAGGCAACTAGGAAAAAATATATCTCAGGGTTTGCACAAAATATGTAATGACGACTAAACAGTGGTAGTCCAAACTTCAGTCATAAGAAGCCTTTGTGACTCCGATTATCAGCTAGCCTATTATTTTCTGCTACTGCTAATCTTGTCAATGGTAAAGTGGGAGCTTCAGGCAAAGCTTTTTAGGTAGACCCTCCCACTGAGTCACTAGGTGCAGAAAGGACCCCTTTGCTTTCTAAACTACTTCCCAGAAAGGAATGTAGATGCAACTGGATCCAGTCTTAGACCCAGACTTTGGTTTATGTCTAAATTAGGTTTAATTATGTCTAATTCAGGTTTAAATCTAAAGGATTATATGGGTGTAATTGAATCTTTATACAACTTTGATCCACAGGATTAAGGATGGCAAAACAAATAATAAATATATATATATATGTAATTTTTTTTTATTACAGTGCACTATTTTTGAAGCAATATTGAAGTAATTATATTAAAGGTAGTAAAATCAATTATTAAATAGAGACTGATGTTACTCACCCAAACCAACAACTGCGGGCAAGTGAAATCTCTTTCACTTGGCCTTGATGAGTAACCTTGAGGAGCATCCGCACTCAAGGGAGAAATCTCCACACACACACTCCAAGAGGAGTTATATTAGAAGACTCCTTGGTTCCTCAATCAGGTACTTTGTTCTGCCACATCCTCAACTGTGTCAGTTTCTATCAGGATGTTTAATTTTGGGATTGATGAGTCAGGTTTGTGTTGGCATTATTCATCACCAAAAGCAGCATGAAAACTCCTTGTTCATTCACCACTGATAACTCTGCAAATTGGGTATTAATCAACTTGTTTTACCCCTACTCAAGGCTACATCCAGCTGCACATGGTGGCCTGGCCTAAGACACTTGAGAGACAAGTTCTTGTAACAAAAGTGTTTGGAGTTCTGTCTTTTTGTTTTTAGTCCCCAGAGAAAATTCCAAATGTAATCTCTTTTAGAAGAACATATTTTAGTCAGTTTCCTCTTCTGTTCATTAAAAAAGTAAGAATTACTCTTATCTGTGCCTCAGCGTGTTGCTGTCTTGTTGTTGGACTTCAAATATTGCTTCAGGTATAAGATTAATTATTTTCTTTTTCATTCATCTTTAAACTCTTCTTTTCTATGATTCATTCCACCAACTCAAAAAACAACTCAAAACCAGCAGAACTGTTTGGTCATTGGACTGAGATTTGTCTCATCTAAGTGTAAATATCTACAATGTGGAAAAGTGTATGTGAGCTATAATGGCCCTGTTATTGTTAGTAGGAAAATAGAGAGACTTTTGGAGGGTGATTCATCTGAATTACTTTATTAATCTACTTTATATTCAATAAATTATATCATGGACAATAAAGACAGTCTATTTTCCTGAGAGAGGACTTGCCCCAATGTTATTCCAGTCCACTCATGGAGGCTGTGCACATGCAGTTTAATTGCTGGGAGTATTGTAAATTCATAAGTTACATTGCTAAAATCTCTTGCCCTCTGCTTGCTGTTAGACAACTGTTTAGCGTTGGGGGTGAGCCAAGGACATTAAGGAATTTTCACCATACAGTGACTCATGCTAAAAAACAAACAAACAAAGAAAAAGCTAAAATAGGCCAAGGTAAAACAAATCTAGCAAGCAAATACCTTGCAGTGCATGAGGGATGGTGGAAGCTTCCTCTCCCAGAAAAATATCACAGAAATGTTAACCCAAGTTATTTAATATAAAGTTGTAGCAATAAAAAGTGGAACAAAAGCAAAAAATTTATTTGACATAGTGTAGCTGTAGCTGTCTCTTAAATATTGTAGAGTATACTCTTTTCCTGTGATTTAATCCCAGATGGCAACTAAATACCATAGAACAGTATACTCATCCCCCCCCCCCCAGTGGGACAGGGAAGAGAATTGGAAAAAGTAAAACTCACAAATTGAAATACAAACAATTTAATAATTGAAATAAAGCAAAAGATAATGATAATAATAACAACAATGGTAATGAAAAGGAGAAGGAGGAAGAAATAAAACCCAATAAAAACAAGTGATGCATAATACACTTGCTCACCACTGACAAATGCCTAGCCCGTAGCCCAGCAGTGATCATCAGCTCCTTGCAAATTCCCTCCAGTTTACACACTGAACACGATATTCTATGATGTGGAATATCCCTCTGGCTAGTTCAGATCAGAGATCCTGGCCATGCCCCCTCCCAGTTTCTGATGACCTGCTCACTGGTAGAGCATGGGAAACAGAAAAATGCTTGGACTTGGAGCAAACAGTGCTTAGCAATAGCTAAAACATCAGTATATTTTCAAAAGAGGCCTTTGAAGGCAATGTTCTTGCCCCAGCTGACAGATAACATCATAAACACAAATGGAAATGTTCCCTCTTTCACTCAGGATCTTTCTGGTCTGTTCCAACCAAAAGCAGGAACTGGCAAGAGAGTCTCTGTTTTCTGTTGCAATGCTATGAGCCAGAAAAGAACATTTTTTAGTCCAATTGTTTGTCACATGAATGAGGGGATGACTGACTCAGTCATTCTATCAATACTTTCTGGATGAACACTAATCAATGTAATTGTTGAATGAACTTTGTTTTCAGCATAAAATTCACCTTGAAGAAACCTCATTATTTCCACAAAACAAATTACGAAGTTCTCTTTTTGCACATTTTAAGAGTGCACTAAGCAGCTTGCTGGAAACAAAAGCTAAGAGTAGTGCTTTCTGTTTGATATTTTGTTTGCTGAAAAGACATATTCCCTCTAACTTTGGTGTTCTAATCCAGATAAGGAAGTGGTATCCCAAAGAGAAAAAGAACTTCTGCTGAACCTTATCTCTAGCTATGTAAAGATAAATATTACTAGATATGACTTCTCCTGGTTTTCCCACAAATATTCAATATTCCTTTCTGCTTGAAAAGGCTTCAAAATACATCTTAACAGCTTATGCTAAGAGGTCATGAGCAACCATGACCAACTTCTGCAACTTCTCATCTAGGCTCCACATTCCATTAGGGAAACAGTGCTTCACTGAATTCATTTGTAGTTTCTCCTCAAAAGGAGAGTTCAGAGCCCTATGAGAGACACTGAAACAAATTTCAAAGTTAGAACTAGGAATGGATTCCTCAATTCTGATTTGAGGAAGAAGTCATCCATCAGTCCCACAAGGTGACCACCACTTGAAGGCTGAACAACTGAACCAGTGTTCAAGCAAAGTGAGAATGATGGAGAAAATTCTTACGAGTGCTCCATTACCACTGGCTTCTGACAACTGACACTGAGATATCATTACTGATGGTTGTCTCACTGCTATAAAAAACTCTGAAGCACATTTAAAACTATGTCTATTTTTGCCTACAGACCTATCTTTATACATTTCATATTTATGTTATACATTATAATAAGTATTTCAATATTTGCCTAAATCTATACCTATTTAGAATTCTCCCCTTTCAAAGGAAAAATCAACATGCCAAAAATAGTAGGAAGTTAGCAGTGTGTTTGTTAGCATTTTTTCAGTCCAAGGAAGTGGTGCAGAAGTAAACTCTTCTATGGCACTTTAAATAATCTCCCTCTCTTTCTCAGTAAGATACCGACATGTCTTAACAATTTTGATACAAGCCTGTGTTATTGCACTGTCCTATCTTTAATAGACAATTGACTTTCCAGGACACAAGCAGAGTGAAATTTCCTTGGTGATGATTTTTGGTTTTATTACAGTATGGAAGCTTAATCTACCAGGCTCTGGTACATCACCTGAGAAAAGGATTTCAAAGCAATCTTTTTCCTGCGAAATCTGATCAGATATTTACAGGCCATTACTGATAATTATGGCTATTACAAGTTTATGACAAGGCTAATAAACGGATTCTTGTACAAACTCAGAAGAGAAGCCTCCATGATAGCTTTATCATCTGACTCGAGGCCACATAATTGGAGAGATCTGCCTCAAAGTCTTATTTTAGGATGACCAATAAAAAGAAACTTACAAATGTAGCTCAACAATCTGGAACAGTTTGAAAGTAAGGCCAAAAAGGAAACATTTTCTTCAAGGTTATTAAAAGTAAATGAATGTTGCATATGGTCATTAGGATTTATTTAAAATTAGCACAGAATTTAACGAGACACACAGGAAAAGTATTAAATAAATAAACTTATTTTTAGCATCTTAGCATTCAGAAGAATTTAAAATTATTCTCTCTGACTTTTCCCAGGTATGTAATTTCAGAAAACTTGAGCCCCTCAGGAAAAACTTCACATATTCATTTGTTCTGTAAATAAATATACAGTCCTTTTTCTTTCTCCCTGTGCCCAAAATATCGGATCATTCAGTAGTTTATTTTAGCCACTTAGGACATATAGTCATCTGGAAGCTTTAAACTTTAAAACTGTATTGTGAAGATAAACCTCAAAGCATAAAAATTGCAGCTCAACCTGAATGAAGATACAAAGCCTAGGCCATAGGGTCTCTCTCCTCATAGATGTCTTATAGAAAAATTCTCTGAATATTCCACTTTTCAAATCTATGCTTCCTAGCTAAAAGTGCCATTAATGGATTTCACAGTAAGGCAAATTATTCCTCTCAGGTAGAGAAATCAAACAGCTGTCAGAGATGATATTCAAATGTGTTTTTAAACCAGATGTCACTGTAAGAACAAATAATATTTTCTTTGTTTATACTAACTTTTTATGTAATTTTAAGTCATATTAAGAATGCTATATATGTTTTCCCAAAACTGGAAAGCATATTTTTTTCTATTTCTTCAACTTTTTTTTTTTTTTTTGGTGAGGGAGTGAGTGAGTGAGTGAGTGAGTGGTGCTTATAATGCTGTCCCTGTGTGATGGGAAGTAACAACTTTTTGCAATGGAACATATAAAAGAATACAATAATGGAGATATAGGTTGTTTACAGTTTGCCAAGCATGGTGTGGGGATAGAGCTGTTGTCCTTACACCCAGCAGTCACAGGACTCTAAAGATCATGGTCTGCCTTTCCAATTGGACTTTTTATGAAATAGTGGCATAAAGACACCTAAATTCAAAGGCTTATTTTTAAATACAGTTCACTCTAGCCACAAGAAGATTTGACAATGTAATATTAGCTGCATATTTATGTAGCTTTCTTGTGAAGATTTTTAGGTCTATTTCTAGAAAAATTGCAATGTTGGGATTTGTTCTGTTTTCCTTTTCCCGAGAGTTTGCTACATTAGTGCTTGTGTTAAATTGTAAGTGTTGGTAGAAACACACAATTAGTGATATCTCTCCCATTCACACAGGTACAAGTTCTGTCTGGCTGACTGAACAATAGAACTCTACTTCAGAACTACGGAGGAAAATAGAGTAGGGATGCCATCATTACACAACTTACTTCAGAAGCTTTAGGAAAGCATTGCGTCTTAGGTCCTGCATAGATATTGAGGAAAGTAAAATTGTCTAATATCAACATTTAAAATGTAGAAAATGCTTTCAGGTTGAGAAGAGAGAAAAATATTTTTCCCCATGACTGTAGAGATTCTGCTACCCAGCAAGCTCTCACACCAGCAGAAACTTTTCTAGTCTTCAACAGGAGATAAAATAATCTTCAACAGGAGATAAAATAATAAATCAGATAAAAAAGTTTTTTCAAAGAAAGAAAGAAATACAGGAAAACCTGACATCCTTAAACCAATTATGTTGAGTGAAAGTTAAGTTTTAAAACATTAGTAGATTTTTTTTTTCTCTTTGCCATATAAGGAAGTTGTCTTTTCTGGTTACACTTAATTCAGGTCATCTGGAGCACCATCTTTTGTGACAGCTACATCTTTGGCCCATTCTGTGTGTATTTAAGATGAACCACGAAGTATTTTGCTGCTTCAGAATTTCCTTACTTTAGGAAACTCCCAGCTCCCTATTAAGGTTAACTTCTCTGACTTTTGTATTATTTCAAAAGTACAAAAAAAAGAGAGAGATGGGGGCAAGGTAACGAATAAGGGATATGGTAGTAATAAGGCGTAAAATAATATGGTTTTTTAGAGGAATACAATTTCTTTATGATCATGTTAGACTTATATTAGGAGACATTGAACTACAGGTAAGAGGTGCTCAGTCTGTGCAGGGTGTGCAGACTTGGTCCAATACTTTGCTTCAGTTAAGAGAAGAACATTACAAATGTTCCCATTTTCTTTCATTTTTAAAATGGCTTTATGTTTGATTCTATTCTTGTTCTTGTTCTTCTCCTCCATGTCACAGCTTTTTCAGCCTGTCAGCCCTTTACTGCTTGTTTTTAAGCATGTCAATGAGGTACAGATTTCAGCCTGTGAAATCCAAAGCTCCTTCAGTTTTCTCTGCTATCGACACAGGCTGAGCCTATGCACCTTAGAGGTTTCATGCACATATCTGTCATGTAAAAAACCATAGCCTTCATATTTCTGACTGATCAAGATGCTTATGTGCAAAGCATAAAGTGCAAAGTGCAACCACTTTGCACTTGTGAGTGTGTATGGGATCTGTCATGTTTGAATCTCTTCTCTAATACTCATGATGTGGAACAAGTCTGACCTCTGACTAAACTGGACTTGCTACCCCAGTACATCCAGCCCAGTTTGTCATACAAGCGTGTCCATCACTTCACCTTCCACACAGTAGAGCATGATTCTGTGCATGCACAATTGGTATGGTCTGTGATTGCCAGATATCTCTAGCCCCTAATGGTCCTATTGGGACCACTTATGCATACTAAGCTTCCAGGACTCTGTGAATTCCATACAGATGGATAAAGAAGCCTTATAGTGGTAAATGATGCCTTAGAAAATGTGCAGGTAGGGAGACTGCCTTGGAAACACGTTCATGGCAACCTTTCCATTTGGTCGGTAAGCATTTTCAGCTATGGATTTACCACATATTTTTGATCTACAGCCAATTTTCTTCAGCTCTTTATTCACCTCCTGTGGAGTACACGGCTTCATATATATTTTTGCAAAGCCATGTCTTGACTAGAGTTACTGCTATTACACAGTATAACTCCTTCCAAATCACAGCCAAAACTACAAACAGCCTTGAGAAATAGTCAATGGTATCTCAAGGGAAATTAAAAAATCCCCTCGTCTTTTACTACCTATATTTAACCTATTTTGTATGAAAATTTTATGTCATTAAGCATAGGGGAAATAGTGCTGCCAATATTTCAGACCCTCAAGCTTCCATGAGAAATGGGCTACCTCAAAATTTGTATTCAACAGTAAGTATTTAAACTGTACGCAGATCATTATATCAGTATCACAAAATTGACTCTCAGTGGAAGTCTGAGGTTTTTCTCCTGAAGAGAGAACCACTCCACAGTACATTAGCTTCTTTTCTGTATTGTATTTCAATAGACAAAAAAATAAGCAAAAAAGCTATTAACTAATTTTAAGTTTTGTGTTAAAGATTATATAATATAAGGCTGCTGGTGCACTAAAGTTGTAAAATATATACATTCTAATAAGAATTGAAAAGAAATTCTAATTATTTTGCTCAGCAAGCAGAAAGTCTTATATTTCAGAAGTATTTTTAACTTGTGGACAGCCTACTTTATGAAGTGAGAGAAAAACATTTCTGAGCATTACCTGACCTTTTTGAAATCCTTGCTTGCAAAGAACATTATGCTGGAGCCTTATGTATCATGAAAATTGACCCAAAAGGCATACCCACCATAGCTGTTGCCAGTAGAAAACAGCTGGCAGTTTGAAATTCATCCTGTTCTCTTTTGCCACCTCTGAAAATGTACTCTCTTCAAAAGGCTTCATGCTGGGAAGTGTGCAGAGGAGTTTCTGTGGCTGATTATCTAGCTGCGAAGCATTATCTGTTTATTATGAACTCACAAAGCAATGAGGACACAGCAAAAATGTACATGTCCAGTGCCCTGTGCTTGCTATTGCTGCCCTATTAGTGAGGGAAGGAGAGATGTATGTAACATCCCACAGCTTATAAAAGTTGTATGCTGACTTCACTTATGTAGCACTCCCTAAAACATGGGCCTGTTTCCTGCTAGGAAGGACAATTTGGTGCCAATTTTGGTAATAAGATCATTTTTAAATGCCTTAATAAAAGCATTCAGTGGTGTACATTAAGCTCCCACGTGGACAGCATCATTAATGCTTTGACTTTTTCCTCCTGAGGAAGCAGGAGGCTGGGTAGTAAAATTAGAAATTAGTCATGTTTCCAGGAAGTTAGAGTTTTATATATGCAACATAGTCTATTCTCATATATACTGTTCTGCAGTATTTAATTGCAAGATTTGAAAAAATGAAGAATGAAGAGTAAAAAGAATTTCCAAGAAAAACAATATTCTAGACTTTGTTTTAAATTTCTAGATTATTTAATTGACAAAGAAATGCTTTCTGCCAAACTTGATGTAACATTCTTGACATTAAAAACTAACTTTTCATAAAATTACATTATTTTACATACCACTAGTCTTTCTTACAACCATATACTTTTGTTCTTACTTCAGCAAAGTTTCACAAGTAAACATGTAAGAAAAGAGTATCATTTAGGCAAATAGCAATTAGTTGACTCAAGAACTATCATCTGAATGACATTTTAGCTATATTATGTTACGTATCTCCAATAAGTAGGCCTGGATATAAACCTTAGGTCTGAACTTTATATTCAGGACCTACACATCGTCTTCCTTTTAATTGGCAGAACCCAAATACTCTGTTCTAAACACGCATATAGCTTTGGAGACTGAACTCATTGCAATGTTCATCTCAGAAACATTTTAAAATAAGTTCAGCCTGCAAACTGGGACCCTGGTCAGAGATGGTTCATCAAGAATTAATTAGTCTTCTTTTCCACTGCTTTCAAAGTGTTTGTGGCATTTGTTGTGCGTACCTGTAAGATGAAGCAATCTGGCTTGAGCAGAGAGATCAGACTCCCTGGCTACTTCTGCCATGCTGGAGAAAAAGCACTACAAAGGAAGAACAGGCTTGCTTTGAACATTGGTCTCCTACTGAACCTTCATTCAGCAGTGGACTCAAGCACTAAGCAATTAGAAGAAAGATTATTCATTAAATCCTTATTGATTATGCAGTTGCACATACAGTCCAAAATCAACCTGAATCTCCTAAAATCCCATTGTATATATTTTCCAGACCATCCTTCTTCTGGGCCCTGACCTTACAATAATTTTTTGGCCAATTTATCCTTTCACTGGTCCTATTGAACTCTATCTGAAATGTTTAGCAGGTGTAAAATCCCCCCATGCCTGTTGTAAATGGTGTGATAACTTTTCAATATTCACTGCTAGTTGTATCCATCTCTTCATAGTCTATATTATGATTTACAGATTTCAGTTTAAAGAGTCACATCTTTGGTTTAATGCATAACTGTTGTTTAAGGGCACTGAAAGCTTCTAGGTTTTGTGGCAGCTAGATATGAACTGATTTCATAGGAACGGGAAGTAAGTTGGCTTCTCTTTCTTTGTATTATATCACTTGTATGGATATCAAATAGACAAGGATATAAAAGACACCCTCTAATTTGTGTCTGTGTACTAAACATAAAAAGAAGAAGAAAGCTTTTACAATTCAGAGCAATTCTGTCAAAAGATTACTTTATACAGGTACTTATTCCACTTCTCATTTGCATACAAAATCCTTCTTGACAGATCTCTCAGTGCAGAGTAAATTAGAAAAGTTAACCTGCCTTTATCCATTATGTATGTGCTGCATAGTCTAAAATTACTGTTTTCTTCACATACTGTGTGTTAAGGTATAAAATTAATATAAAAACTGGATCTAGAACATATTTTTTGTTTGCTAGAAATAAGAGCATAAAAGCATTACGAATGGTTTTCTTTTTAATTAACCATTGATATTTTAATGAGTCAAGATGTATGCTGCAATACAGAGCTTTTGAAACTACCCTGAAGAGAAATGACAAATGAGTACCTAAAAGTTAATTAACTGAGTTCTGTAATGGACTGGGTAGAGCCAATTGATATGAAGAAATAAGAAAATCTAGCAAGAGCTGAAAAGGAAAAATCTTCAACCTGACATGAAATGACCAAGGAGAAATGATGACAGAGAATAAGTAAGCAGCAGGGTCTGTAAAACTGTCACTAGAGTTCCTGCTGAGTGAAGTTGCACTGAAGAATTATTGTATGATTTCCACCATATAAAGGAGAATTCCTGATAGCATAAAGCGACATCTAATCTCAGTCCATAGAAAAATCAAAGAAGAAAGAGTGAAATACATATATTTCAGTTTCAGACACTGTGTTTCTAATTGGATATTTACTATATTGTCCTCAAGAAGAGTCAGTAGACTACGTCTTAGTCTGATTTTCAACATTCTAACACTTAATATGGCTAAAATAGGTGGAATTTTCATATAGTCAGAACTGCCCTCAGCAAGATGAACATAGATAGCATTGATATCATAGATAGCATTGATATCATAGGTAGCATTGATATCATAGATACTTTTTTTTTTTTGAGAAATCTGAGTTACCTTCTCAGATGCATTACCACTTTGCAAATCCTTCACCTGAAGAGAATTTTTAAAGAAACTCCCACTCCATCCTGCCAAGAGCCATTTATTAATTACATCCTCTCACTCATTATTTCCAGAATCATAGAATCATTGGATGTTTGGGATGTAAGGGAACTTTAGAAGTCATCTATGATGACCCTACAATGAGAAGGGACATCTTTAACTGGATCAGGTTGCTCAGAGCCCAATCCAATTTGATCTTTAATGTTTCCAGGGATGGGGCATCTACCACCACTCACGCAACCTGTGCCAGTGTTTCACCATCCCCATGGAAAATAATTTCTTCCTTGTAACTAGTCTGAATTATGTTCTTTTAGCTTAAAACCATTACTCCTTGTTCCACCAGTACAATCCCTGCTAAAAAGCCTTTTCCCATCTTTCTTTTAAGTTTCCTTTAAGTATTGAAAAGTCACAATAAGTTCTCTCTGGACCTTTCTTTTCTTCAGTCTAAACAACTCCAACTCTTTCAGCCTTTCCTCATAGGAGAGGTGCTCCATTCCTGTGATCATTTTTGTGGCCCTCCTCTGGGCTCACTCCAACAGGTCCATGTCTTTCCTGTGCTGGGGACCCCAGAGTTGAATGCAATATTCCAGTGGGTCTCACCAAAGCAGAGTAGAGGGTCAGAATCACCTCCCTCGGCCTGCTGGTCACACTCCATTTTGATGTAGCCCAGGATCCTCAGCTGTGCCAGTGCAACTCCTTGCATGTCCATACAAAAAATGGACCAGTGAAATTGCTCAATTTAAAACAAAACTTATCCTCAAAATCTGTATCTTATATTTAAAATGGACCATTAAACAGAACTGTCAGAAGTGGCGGTCTGTAAAATAAAAGCTAAAAACGATCCCAGTTATGGGGGAACTGGAATGCTTTATTGAGCACGAGAACACAATTTAAAGGCATCTCTGGTTGGACATGTTAATGAAGGGGACAGGCTATGTTAATTGGGGAGTTACACAAATTTTTGGTGTAGTTTCCAAATAGTTAATTTTTCTTCTAGTAGGATTACATGGGGGATAGAGGGATTACAGGGGTTTAGACATGATTTTAACAATCATCTCAAAAAGTCCTTTCTTAATTCTTCTTGGAGCCAGGTTTATATCTTCGGGTTGCACATTAGCAGGTCTCAGGACAGGGGTCCAAACTTCTTGAATCACGGGATGTTTGCCAGCCTTGTTTTCCAAGGTTTGTGATTCAGCTTCACCGAACCTCCTTTTGCTGAGAGCTGACTTTTGTCCCCTTCAGTCAGATGAACAACTGATCTAGCAGAATAAGGAGGAGAGTAACCTCCAGTAAGAAGCAGAAAAAAGAGATCTAGAGGATGATGGGATGGCAATTTTTTGATAAGGTGCGTTTAAAGTGAGTGATGGAAAGAGAGTTAAACAGCTATAGATAAGTGCTCTCCCAGAAAGTGAGATGAGTTATTTAGCCTGGAAAAATATAAATCACAGCTCCAAAATCCTGCATTAGCATCCTAATTACTTGCACGCAATATATTAAGAAGGACTGGGTTGTATAATTCATTACCTGTCCTGCTGAAGACAGTTCAGAGGCTTGCAGGGCCATTGAGCAAGAAAGAGGAGCCAAATCTCTGTAGCTTGGTGATTCAAGCATTTGTCTGGGACAAGGGTACCCACCTTTCGAGAATTTCAAATGCATTTCATACTAAGCTGTAATTAATGAAAATATTTATTGCCCTCAATGAGCTAAAAGGTGTTTAATCTGTGAAATTCAATATGACATATTCATCCTATGGTGGTCTAAAGATGAGTATTTAAGCATCCAGTAATGGCAGGATTTAAAACTCACCCTTATTTTCAGCATTTCTTCTTGACCAAATTTGGTAACTGCCAAACTGACACACTGACTGTTGTGATCCTGTGAAAAATTCCCATGTGCTTCCCCAGTCTAGGAGGAGAGTTGAGATTTACCACTAACTGCAGATTCCAGTCTCAAAGTGTATGCTTCTAAATTAGGCATTGTAATACTAAGTAACACAGTGCATAAATCACCTTATGAAAGTACTCCTAAATGTTCAGGGTGTTTAGTAGCTGTAAAAATGAGACTGGATAATCAGATTTCTACCCTTTAGTGCTTCTAATGTGTTGCTGAAATTCTGACTTCAGATACAAGTAACTGATCCTGATAAAGTTTAAAAAAATCTTTATATATTCTTTTTTAAGTGAAATGTCTAAAAGGCATCTTTTTCTGAGGTGAGCATAAATGTTTGACCTTCTGTGGCTGAAAAAGTCCCCTATGTCTGAGTCATGTGTCTGGTACAAGCTCACCACAGCCTGAGAAATCTGCAAGAGTGCAAACAGAGTGGAATTTTCCATAAACTGGTGCCACCATAATATGCACTGTGCAAAGTTCAGTTTATAAACATTTAGAAAAAAACCACAAAAACCAGAAGTCTGTAACTGGATGAGATATTTGAAATGTTTCTAATGAAGCTTTTGGCAAAGTGCAAAAGTAGATATTTGATCACGGATTATCTACTAAGTTTAGCTGACTCACATAGATTTCAGAGAAAGTAGAGCTTTATTATTATTAGCCACATAGAAAGAATGTCAAAAAAATAACAGAAATTTCATACCTACAGGGTGTGTGTCCCAGAATGTATAGATATCACAGTGATGACAAACAACTGGGTAGCAATTTTTTCCTGGATTATTTAGGTCTCCGAAATTCATGTATGTGTTTTCAGAATGGTGATAGACCTGAAAAGGGTCATTTATCCTAGGCACACTTGTACATCGACAAGTTTTAGTCTCAGGAAAAAGGGCTGCAAAGAGCCTACTCCTTCCCCAACCTGCTTCTTCAAGGCAGAGAGACCTGTCCCACTATCAGTTAGTTGCCTGTGGGTGTCTGAGTTCTAGAAGAAAACAAAGCTGCATACCTCTGATGAACCATTTCTAGCAACCAAGTGTTCCTGCATTTTGAGAGCTGAACATGAGACTGGCATTTTGCGAGCAGCAGTCAGCTCACAAAACAAAAAGGTAAACATAGACTTGGGCCTAGAGCAGTAACCCATGCATGCATCTAATGCAGTCTCAAGTCTTGAGTTATCCAGGCAATGGTATATGTCAACAAGGAGAATCAGGAATTTAAACTTAAGATTGGTAGGCAAACACAGCCCACTGGTGATGTGAAGAGCACTGTACACCTTTCAGTATACAGCCCTAAAAGTTTTGATTGCAAAACAAAACTGCATTTAATTTATAGTTGAGCAGGACATTGTACTAGTCTGATATCAGATAGAACTACACCTTTGTAGCAGTTTAAATCCAGACCCTGAATGAATCATCCCAAGCTTAGCAAGTGTTTGAGATACTGCCTTAATTACCCTGTTTTCCTTATTTTTACTTTCAAAGCAGTTCATAAACAAAACAGAAATACGAGCTCACTCTACTAAGATGAGAGCATCTGTTCCTCTAGGACAAAACTCTTCTGCCTTTGAATTAGAATCGACACGGGTTTAAAGTCACGCATATATATGAGCAGTATGCTGATCTGAAGTAATAGTGAGAATTCTATAATTTAACAAGAAGCCCTGCATGTTTTTAAATATAACTTTAAATTTAACTTCAAGTCGCAAATTACTTCTCAATGTTCAGTGACACACAGAAGAGCAACCAAAAATAGAATAAATGTACTTGTGATTTGCATAAAAATCATGCTAAGAAAGAATGTGCTATGGTTAGAAAGATAAGAACAACAATGAGAACAGTAGGAAATAATGTAATTCTTGTGTGAATTGTTTCTGGGTTTAGACATTGGATATTTTAAAGAAAAGCCAAATGTTCTTCTGAACAATTTTAAATCTGTAGAGTTCAAAAACTGGTGAAATATAGCTGTTTAAAATCTAAATGTAATAAGCACCAAGAAGGCTTTGCCAAAGTAGGTATTGACAAAGAGCAGCCAAGGGATTACTTAAAAAAAAGGGAACAGAAGCAAATCAGTCGTCTGCATCTTAAGGGAAATGGAAAATAAACTCACAGAAACCTCTGGCAGTCATGGCTAGGCTTCGCGAACGAAGATTTGGGAAGGGCTCTACCCACATTTCTTGCAAGTGCGTTGGTGGCTAAAAAGGCCAATACGAGAAAGGCATGTCCGGTTGCAAAAGACACAGCAGAAAGACTCCTTAGGTGGTATATTCTGTAAGGCTCGATTCTTTCTGCGTTGTCTTTTCTCCTCAAGGGTGATCCTGCACGCTTTCTCAAAAGCATCAGCAGCGTTATAAATGGTTTGTCTCCAGGCCTCCCGATTGGAGGCCAGAGTAGACCAGTTATGGTGATCAATATGGCCAAGGCTGAGTTGTTGCTTCAGGGAGTCCTTGTATCTTTTCTTTGGGGCTCCTCTCTTGCGGCAGCCAGTGGCAAGTTCACCATAGAGCAGGATCTTGGGGAGGCGGTGGTCCTTCATCTTAGAGACGTGCCCAGCCCAACGCAGCTGTGTTCTCAGCAACATGGCCTCAATACTTGTGATTGCTGCCTGTTCGAGAACAGATGTATTGGTCACATAGTCTGACCAGTGGATGTTTAGGATTGTGCGGAGACAGCGTTGATGGAAGCGTTCTAGGAGTCGCAGGTGGTGGAGGTAGATGACCCATGATTCGGAGCCATATAAAAGAGTAGACAGCACTATGGCTCTGTAAACACTGATCTTGGTACTTTTCTTCAAGTATTTATTACGCCAGACTCTTTTATGAAGCTTTCCAAAAGCACTATATGCCTTCGCTAACCTGTTATCTATCTCCCCGTCAATCTTACCATCTGAGGAGATGAGGCTGCCTAAGTAATTAAACTGTTGGACTGATTTGAGTTCTGATGGCCAATGGTGATGTGGGGATGATGGGGGACTTCCTGAGGTGCAGGTTGATGGAGAACTTCAGTCTTCTTTAGGCTGACTTCCAGCCCAAAGAGCTCAGCAGCGTCTGCAAAGCAGGATGTTAAACGCTGCAGAGCTGCTTCTGTGTGGGCAACAAGGGCGGCGTCATCAGCATAAAGTAGCTCCCAGACAAGATGGTTTAGGGCCTTAGGTTGAATAGGCTTCCGTCAGTACGATATCGTATGTAGATACCATCCTGATCATCGAGGTCTGCCGTGGCCCTTTGGAGCATCATGCTGAAAAAGACTGTGAATAGGGTAGGAGCGAGAACGCAACCTTGTTTCACACCATTCTTTATTAGAAAGGGCTCAGAAAGTGTGTTGCCATATCTGACTTGGCCGTGCTGATCCTCATGGAGTGAGATGATCATTTTAAGGAACTTGGGGGGACAACCTAAACGTTCCAAAATCTGCCAGAGACCTTTTCTGCTCACAGTATCGAAAGCCTTGGTGAGGTCGACAAAGGTTACATAGAGACCTCTGTTCTGTTCCCTACACTTCTCTTGCAGTTGTCTGAGAGCAAATATCATGTCTGTGGTGCTCCTGTTGGCTCTGAAGCCACACTGAGATTCAGGTAGAATTCCTTCTGCTATAGCAGGTATTAGTCTGTTCAGGAGTATTCTTGCCAGGATTTTGCCAGCAATGGAGAGCAGAGTAATACCACGGTAATTTGAGCAGTCTGATTTAGTACCTTTCTTCTTATACAAGGTGATGATGACTGCATCACGAAGGTCTGAAGGTAGTTCGCCTAGTTCCCAACAGCGCACCACAAACTCATGAAATTTAGCATGGAGTGCAAGGCCCCCATGTTTCCAGACTTCGGGTGGAATTCCATCAACCCCAGCTGCCTTGCCGATTTTCACCTGCTGTATGGCCTTGAGGGTTTCTCCTAAAGTGGGGGCAGTATCCAATTCGTATTTCACCGGTTGTTGTGTGATGGACTGAATTGCTGAGTCTTGTACTACACGGTTGGTACTGAAAAGAGTCTGAAAGTGTTCAGACCATCTATTCAGAATGGAGGTTTTATCTGTCAGAAGCGTTTGACCATCTGCACTGAGTAATGGGCTTTGGACTTGGTATGTAGGCCCGTATGCTGTTTTCAGGGCCTCATAGAATCCTTTGTGATCCCCTGTATCTGCACATAGTTGAGTTTTTGCAGCTAGATCGATCCACCACTTATTCTGGATGTCACGGAGTTTCTGTTGGAGCTTGCTGCATGCAAGACGAAAGGCTGTTTTTCTTACGTGACAAGATGGCAGTGCAAGGTGTGCTTGGTGGGCAGTTCTCTTCTTCCTCAACAAGTCCTGGATTTCTTGATTGTTTTCATCAAACCAGTCCTTGTTCTTCTTGAAGGGGAACCCTAGGGATTCTTCAGAGGATTCTGGCAGTGGAGTTTGTAAAAATTATGACTATCAAAGTAATATGGGAGAAAAAGAGAATGTGATATGAACTCTGTCCCCAAGATTTTAGGCAAAATTTCTGTCTATTGATCTCCTAATTTAATCCCTAGTTCTTCCACTAACAGCTACAATCTTCTCAGCTGTTTCCTTATATATCAAATTACAAAGTATCAGCTACCCACAACCAATCGGTCACTTCCAGTATGACACAAAAGGATAAATGTGATGCTTCAATCTCTGATTTTTCTCAGATCATTTTAATATTATTGATGTAAAAAAGCTTCTCTGTTCCACTGAAGATACTCTTCACTGGGTAAAGAAAAAGATTTAATACTCTAATCGTAAGTGTTGTGTCTGAATGCTTTCACAGGGGAGAAACTGGAATGATGCAGCAAAGAAAACAAACCCCACACCCACAACTCTAATAGAATACTTCAACAACTTAGTGGACTTCTCTTTGAAGAGAGTTTTTTACTAGGGACAGATGAAATGAAAAAATACATATTCCATGAAGGTTGGACATATTTGTAGAACAGCTCATGTTACAAAAGCATGTTACATTCACCTGTTCTTGGGTAATGTGGTGGTTTGAAAATCCTTTTCTTTGGGGGTAGCAATGGTTTGCCCCACTGATAATACTGGACCAATCAAAGGTTCATATGCGCCCTACGGAAATTACATACCCACAGAAACGGAAGAAAAGGTGGTGAAGTAGTTTTTTAGTTGGTAGGTAGCCATGATCTGAACCACGAGGAGGCAGGGGGTCAGTGAGCCCCTCTGGGGGTCAAGAGCCCCCAGCCCCAGCTGAGGCTACGAGAGACCCGGTGTAGTGTCAAAGCTGGACCGGGTCCCATATTCAAGAGCTGGAGGAGTTTCCTTACTGTCAGCAGCAGCAGAAGACATTGAAAGCGGCAGCGGAGCAGTCCTGAACAGAGACAGCGATGGCTGAAAGCCAAAAAGATAGTCAGTAGCAGCAAGATAACGTGAAGCCGGCTAAGAGACGCAGAGATGTTCCTGCCTGAGGGAGAGCTGGCAACAAAACAGGAAAACTCAACAAGGCTGTTTTGGGGTAAGACTGTATTACTTTCCCAAAACCCAGAGACCTGCTGAAGAGCAGGGGTGGACTTCCAAACCTTTAGGGAGTCCCTAAATGCAGCAGCAGCTTCAGAGAGAGAGAGAAAGGAGCCGAGAAACCCAGAGTCATCCTGAGAGCTGAGCCAGAACGAAATGCGGAGGAGATGTCCTTGTACCTGCTGCTGCTGCTTCTATCATGCTAGCAAGCTGAGACAGAGCAAAAGAGCTTTGGTAAGGCTGAACTGAAAGTTGCCTTCAATGTTCTACCCCAAGAGGAGTGAAGATCTACAAGGAAATTCCCCGAAGGCTTGGGCTCACGGTTGGAATTTCCACAAAGTAAGAACCAAAATCCTGACTACCATACTTAAATTTACTGCCTCAGGAAAATGAAGGACACTAACCAGTACCACAAAAATCTGAAATGAAGGAACTGTGGCCTGAGAAGTGACAGAAAGACTTTTCTCTTTCCTTCTTGGACTTTTATTGAAGGAAAAGAGGAATTTAATTCAATGTAGATATATGTATATATATGTGTGTATAAATAAACCCTTGTAAATACTTTTCCCTTCCCCCAATAATGAATGGTTGTGTTTTGTCTGAAAACTCTCCACATGAAGTGAAAAAGATATCAAGTCCATACCATCACTAAACCCTCTCACAGGGGCAAATTGTGGGAGGGGGGCTTGAACTTAAAAATTGGATCCTTTGGGAGTTTCAAACCACCACAGGTAAATATAAGCAAACAAGAAAAATAAGTGTAACTTCAATTAAGAGACATCACCTCCATTCTCTTCTCTTCTGATGCAGATTTACACCATCATGTCCCTAGCCTATCCTGATCTAGATATCAACAGAGGCTGTTAGATATAAAAAAAATGTGATAAAAAGTTTTTGCCTTCTCTTGCATTGCTTGGGATGTCTTCTTTTTATTGTCTTGGGAATGAAGAACATGTAGGGGTTAATAACTGTGAGGTGCAACGATGAGGAATCAAAAGGGCACTTATCAAACCATTTTTGCAGTCCGTCTTGTTCCCTGCCACAGAAAACCTCACGCAGCCCAGCCCCAGAGAAAGCCTTCCGAGGAGTGGTTTGTGCTTGTCATGGTGCTGTCAGGTGTAAGTGGGCCATTAGGAAGGACACTGATCAGGTGACCCACGTGGTGGATGAGGGGAAGGCTGTGGATGTGGCCTATCGGGACTTCAGCAAATCCTTTGACATTGTCTCCCATAGCATACTCCTGAAAAAACTGGCAGCCCACGGCTTGGACAGGGGCACTCTGTGCTGGGTTAGGAACTGTCTGGAAGGCTGGGCCCAGAGAGTGGTGGTGAACGTTGTTGCATCCAGTTGGCAGCTGGTCACTAGTGGTGTCCCCCAGGGATCAGTGTTGGGCCCAGTTCTGTTTAATATCTTTATTAATGATCTGATGAAGGGATCGAGTCCACCATTTGCAAATTTGCAGGTGAAACTAAGTTGGGGGGAGTGTCGACTAGCTGGAAGGCAGGAGTGCTCTGCAGAGGGACCTGGACAGACTGAAGAGATGGTCTGATTCCAACGGGTGAGGTTCAACAAAGCCAAGTGCCGAGTCCTGCACTTTGGCCACAACAACCCCATGCAGCACTACAGGCTGGGGACAGAGTGGCTGGAGAGCAGCCAGGCAGAGAGGGACCTGGAAGTTTGGATTGACAGGAAGCTGAACAGGAGCCAGCAGTGTGCCCAGGTGGCCAAGAAGGCCAATGGCATCCTGGCCTGGATCAGGAACAGTGTGGTCAACAGGACCAGGGAAGTGATTCTTCCCCTGTACTCAGTGCTGGTGAGACCACACCTCGAGTACTGTGTCCAGTTCTGGGCCCCTCAGTTCAGGAAGGACATTGAGGTGCTGGAGCAGGTCCAGAGAAGAGCAACAAGGCTGGTGAAGGAACTCGAGCACAAGTCCTATGAGGAGAGGCTGAGGGAACGAGGGTTGTTTAGCCTGGAGAAGAGGAGGCTCAGGGGAGACCTCCTCACTCTCTACAACTCCCTGAAAGGAGGTTGTAGCCAGGTGGGCGTCAGTCTCTTCTCCCAGGCAACCAGCAGTAAGACAAGAGGGCATGGTCTTAAGCTGTGCCAGGGGAGGTTTAGGTTAGGTATTAGGAAGAAATTCTTTACAGAGAGGGTAATCCGGCATTGGAATGGGCTGCGCAGGGAAGTGGTGGATTCTCCATCCCTGGAGGTTTTTAAGATAAGACTGCATGTGACACTTAGTGCCATGGTCTAGTAACCATGGTGGTGTTGGATCAAGGGTTGGACTTGATGACCTCAGGGGTCTTTCCCAACCTGGCCGATTCTATGATACTATTACAGCCACCATATTTCCATGGGGACTTCACAATATTAAAGAGCCTGGATGGCTCAGAGAAGCTATTTAGTACAAGAAAATTTCTTTATGTGCCATTTGCCTATTTTCTTTATGTCTCATCCCAATATTTCCACCTCCGGGAAGGATAATGGGAAGGATTGTCACCAGGCAGAACAGGGTATAAGTGGGTAGGCTGCACTGGTAAGAACGGCAGAGAAAGGTTGTGCATAATTTTCTCTGGAGATTGAAATATCTTCCAGTCATCATGAGGTATGTGCCAAAAGACCTTAGAGAGGATCCAAAATTTTTCCTCTGAGGTCAAAATGCAATCTGGAAGCATCTTGTCTAACTTTGCTGGTCCTCATTTACACAAAGAATTAACCTATCATGATGTCATGTGAGTGTTGCATATAAAGGGATTGACAAAATGGTTACTTCTGGGAGCTGGCCTTCTTTCCTTTTTAGAACTTATAATTATAGTGCCTGAAATAAGATATTGCCAAGTGCCAGATGTACTTGGCAATAAAGTACCAAAAACCATGTGCTCATTCTTTCTGTTTTGTTTTTGTTTGTTTGTTTTTTACTTTCTTTTTTTGTTTTCTTCTTGCACTCTTACATCTTTCCTGGAAGGATTACCACATTCTGGCACCAGCCAAAGGAGTAATTCATTTTGTGCTAGAGTCTGCCTTCAATGGGACAATACATTGCTGAATCAAACATTGGAGCTGAAGTGTTGTCCCAGATTTGATCTAGAACACTCACCATTTTTGACTCTGACTTCGTAAAGCATTTAAACATATGCATGATGCTCAGCTTTTACTCCTCCTGATCTGAGTGAGACACTAAGGTACCAATGTGGTAAAAAGCATTAACAATTAAGAATGCACATCACTGTTCTGCTGGGTAAAGGCATAAATATTTTCTCTTAAACAATTTATAATAGGGCCAATCCTGTAGGTATGCAGCCTGTGCTCTGGCTTTCAGTTGCATTTCTTTCCATATTCAAATGCCTTTCGAATTCAGTTCTACTATCTGGGCTAAAATGAACACTCTTAAGAATATGGTAATTAAACACAATTACAAAAATATGTACATTCTATGCTGAACAACCACAGGCCCCTTTCTAACAACCTTTTTGTTCTTTCCTCATCATCTGTAATTTTCCTGGCTTTTTATTTATGCTCCTCAGCTATCAAACCGGTTTTATGGGACCCTTGTAATTTCTTCATAACTTGGTTGCTGTTGTAGACTCCCACTACACTTCTCTGATGTGTAAAAAAACACAAACCCAGCAGGGTGTGAAGATTTAGTAATCTGTGGAATCAGCTCTGAATCACAGCTTCTATTGGTTTTGCCAGCTTTTACTTGGGGCAGGGTTATAAAATAGCCTAAGCAGCCACAGAAAAAAAGAGACTTGACTTAACTGCTCATGGTCCATAGTGATCAATTTGTGAGGATAACCTTATGAAATAAAGGCCACATTTGGTCTATCAGCATTGGGCTCCCAGTTGGCTCCCAGATCACCTGTGCTTCAAACATGAAAGAACTTAATATTTTCTAAAAGATTCTGTGAAATATGTCTGTGTTATTTTTTAAAGAAATTAATTGTAAAACCTGCAAGTCAGCTGAATAGATATGGGGATTTTTTTTACATAAAATATATTATTTTCATGTAAAATCTTTTAATGCCATCTAGCAGACTGGTTTTCAAAATGCAAATATTTTGTGGTCTTACATTATTTCCTACTGCATGTAGCTATTTTCACTTGTTGCCAAGCAGCATCAAGTGCTAGATCTCTTAGTAGTCACCCAAACAGAAGACAGATGCAACAAACACTAAATGGTATGTAGTGCCAAATGTAAGCATAGAATGGTCTAAACCTTGTGAATCACTTCAGAACCCTGAAATATTTATCGAAAACAGGAGTCGTGGCGAAAAACTTCCAATACTATTTGTTAAATTAACAGGTTATTTTATGGCTAGAAAGAAGCAGTCTTTATAACAGTACTGCACTGTAGTTCTTCAACTGCTATGAAGTCTGGCATACTGATCCCAGGTAAGAATGAAGCTCTAGTGTTTGTAAGTCTTCAAATGAGACATGTCATGATCTGTGGAGTATTTTTGTTATAGAATAATTGAAGTATATAGAATAATATATATTGTAATATATACACTTTATATAGAACATATTATTCATATGATATATTCAAGATAAGGCAGTATCATGTTGTATGAGAAACAATCTAGTTTTCTCATGTTCCAAAAATAGCCAATGGATAGACAGACTTCTCCAAAGAGAAATTCAGGACATTCTGCTGAGTTTCTGTACTGTAGCATCTTCTCAAGGAGCTCTTTTCTCCCCATCAGTTACACAGGCAGCTCAGAGAGACAGAAGAAGCAGCAAAGTAAGATGTGTGAAATTATGTGATGAAACCTTCTCCTGCCAGTCCTAATTCTAATGCACTGGAGGTCAGAATATTGCACATCACAAAGGCATAAGGGAGACAATAGGAATAAATATGCTCACAGGTATATATGAACTACTTGTCAAACAAAAAGGAGGGAGAGAAAAGGGAAGAAAAGCATCAATTCTTTCTTTCTTCTATCAATGGGAACTTTGTGAAATGTTTCGTTTGGCAGAGATTCAATAATATTATTTTTTGGGTTTGCTTCTCATGGGCTCATTGTCAACTGCGGTGGGATTTTGTGCTCTTTTTTTGGGTTTGTTTTGGCTTTTTAGGTTTTTTTTTACAGTGTAATGTTAATTCAATCCCATAAATCCCACTATTAACTGTATCTAAGGACCTCACACCCAGATTTGCTCAAGAGAGGCCCAAAATGGGAAAAGTAAGTAATAACAGATCGTTTCTGTGGAGCATAGTACTGTTTGGGACAGGCTGTCACACACTGATTGCTGACTAGTGTCCAAGTCTAGAAGCACAGATGTGCATACCAAACATGGTGAGAGAAATCAGAACCAGAAAAGATAGGAAAAAGGAAACAAAAATAAAATATATGAATAATAAAAAGAAGGAAAACATACTACATATTCTCATAGGGAATCAGAAATTCCTATAATTCTAAGATTACATTAGATTGTAATATATTACTACTTTTTCTGCTTTCTAGAAGTTTTAATACTTGCCTTTGTTATTTCATCCTCTATAGGAGAGTGCATGGCTACATAGTTTGAATACTTGCACCTGGCTTTATACTGGAGTGTACTGTAACTACTTTTCATAAGCCAAGCATCTCGTGAAAATGGCAACAGATTTTAAAAGCTAAATTTAAGATAATACCAATTGCCTCTTGCCATCTATGAATTTGTTGAGAGGTACTATATGCTAACAGGCAATGAAAAGATTGCCAAAGAATTTCTGGAAAATGAAAATTGATCTGGAACTACAGGAAAAGGAACTGAACCTATTTACTTATAGATCTCACTTGGTTACAACAAAATATTTAAATCATAATGTTAAAGGGAAATTTCCAGGGAAGCTTTTCAGCAAAAGCAAGTATGCAGGTGTTGTCTCTGGCTTTGAATCACTTACTAAGAACTTTGCCTCCTCTGCTTATATCACATGCCGCCAGCAAAAGCTTTACTGAAACCATCAAGGTGACTCATGAATTAAAGATTTTCTCAGTATGAGTAAAAGAAGCTCTTTACTTCAGCCATATTTGCAGATACCCAGGTACCCATTAATACCCACTATTTCCTTAGTCTTCAGTTATTATTGATTAGTCTATTAAAATTTCTGTCTATGAATCACATAATTGAAAATCATTTCTATTACATGATCTTATACATACTTCCATTTAATCTAAATATATAAATAGTCCTACTGACTTCAGTAAAATTACCTACACAAAGTCGTGAGCACATATATGTCCCTAGAATGAAGGTCTATTTGGAGGATATTTAAAATAGATAAAAAATTTGATTTTTAATGAAATTATATCTGAACTTTTATTTCTATAAGGTCAAAACCACTGGAACAAAAAGAAAGAAAGAGAAAAGTGTTTTCTGCAGAGATTCTTAGCATAAACATAGTGACTCTCCAGAAATGCAGTAACAGATAACTTTAGACTTCCAAAAATCAAAATGTCAAAAAAAATTTACTTGCTAAATTCATTGCACCACATCTTTTCATCGGGAAGAGACTCTTCTCTAAGACTTGCTCTCAGAGACGGTATTAATAAGCAGTAAGACCTTAAATCATTATAGACAGTTATTAAATTGATAAATACATCTCACTTCATTTTGTATTTACATTTAGCTTTAAATTACCTTTTTTTTTTTGCCAGAAGATATTACATATACTATTTAAAATCAGGGTTTTTTTCCCAAAAGTTTTTGTTGTGGTTTCCCACCCCCTTCAAATTTAATTAATAAAATCCAAAAACAGGTTTCTTGGAATACTCAGCACTGAAAATCAGGTGAACGTGTTTGTGTCACCAGTTCCTATTTCCTTGAGGTGAGTCCTGATCAAGACCCTATTAAGTGCAGGGCAAGCATTTCAGTCACTTAAACAGACTCGGAAGTAGAAAATGCCACAACATTGCAAAAGCAAATAGATATTTATACATAATTTCAAGACAGCTCAGCATTATATAGCATTTATACAGTGTTTCCCAACTGTATAAAGTTGTTCTCAGGTAATAAATACAAAAGAGGAAATTTAGGGTTGAGTTGACCTGAGCCAAAAATAGTTTGTATCTGCTGAACAAACCAAAATATAGCAATATGGAAATCAAAGGATTTTTTGTCAGGAATACCAATGCAAATACCATCATGATTTTTTCAAAATCTTCTCAAGAAATAACTACTTCGGCTTTTTTTTTTTCAAACTTTAAATAAAAACAGACAATAAATTTTCATTCATGGCAGGAATAATAAAGTTCACTAAATCCTAGTAAAAATTATAACAGACTCTGCTGTGATGGCAGTAGATGACAACATAGCTAAATAGATAAAAGGTAACATAGCTAAATGATGACACTTCTTTGGAGTATGAAACCAATGTATTGAAAAAGAATCCTACCTCCTTTGTTCACTCTTCAGTGACCTATTCACAAGCTACGAGTTGTTTAAATACAGTGCATCCTTGAGAATTTAGAATATTGCACCACTGAAATGATTACAGTCTATTTATTTATTTAGAAAAATAAAAATTAGAATTTAGGGTGTCAAAGTGCTAAATAATGAATAATAATGAAAAATAGTTGTAATGAAAGAAGACAGACAAATGAGCTATGTAATTTATGCCTAATAAATTAGGTAGGAAGAAAAGATCCAATAGTCCTAATATTTTTGGGTTGTTTTTCTGTTTTGTTTTTGTTTTTTTTTTCATTTTTAAAACATAAAATAAGGATAGCATTGTCCTTCTGTTCTCCCTGATTTTCTTTCTTCTGTTCTACTTTTTTCCATGAATGATCATCTGTGTCTGATCACTTATTTGAGGGCCTTGCTAACATTTAAAAGTGGAACATCACATTATAATTTTCTCTTTTAAATAAGAGTTAATACACACTTGTGCTTACAGAGGAACCAATAGGTGGTGCCACTTATGGTGACAAGATGCTACCATACTGCTGCTGTGCTTTATCTCTGCTCAGTATGAGGCTCAAGCCCCTCCAGTTTGTGATTCTCTGCTAAATGTGTTACATTCCTGCCTGTCTGTACCAGTGTTTACTAAAATATCCATTCTCTAAGCAGTAACTTAGTAAAGAACTGTCTCATGTTCAGAAATTCTTGTTTCAGGGCATATGCATTCTATCTCAGTGTAAAGTATGCATTATAAGGTGAATAAAGAAGACTTCATTCTTCCTTATTTGAAATATGATATAATGTATAATAGAGTAAATAAAACTTTTGATTATACTCTGTTTTCTGCCACATTTAATATTTTATAACACTTTATAAATTATTACTCTATAGAACCACTATTCTCACATTTCTCTATGCTTTCTGGGCCACTAACCAGTATAAACCTGGTGCTGAATTATCCAAGTGTCATATAGGTATTACCAGGAGCTTTTGTAATGGGACCTTAAGTCAGCCAGAGCTTTGAGTTGAAATTCTTCAAATTTTGTTTTTGAAGTGAGTGCTTTAATGAACTGAAACTAATACCGTTGTCACCAGTCTTGCTTTCCACCAGTCTTGCTTTCCTCCAGTCTTACTGTCAAAGCCATTGACTTTCCAACAGCTTTCAGCTGAAGCAAACTGTACACAGTTCATTTTGATTCCTTTACAATATTTCGTTCTTTCCTTAAGTTTCTGTTCTTTTTGTCCTTCCCTTCCTGCCAGCCTTGTTTCATGTTTTCTGCCCCACTCAGGCAAGGTAAATGAGCTGCCTCCTGTTCTACTGACAGTCACTGTACTTTAAATACTTGTACACTGTATATAACATATGGGCTTTTAGCTAACAAATAAAAACAGTTATACCATCCATCACAGTCTAGACTGAAGCAAATGTTACTTTTTTTCTAGGCAAATCTGATACAGACCAATTTTCAGACAGAAAATTCAACCTTCTGCTCCAAGTCCAATCTCATAAATCTGGTCTGCTCTTCTATAGTCCTTGGCCAAGTTTTCAGTCACATACAGTCCAGCCTCTTGGGAAGAGAGCTAACTAGTCTGAGGAAACAAAAAAAAAGAGGAACAAAATAGAATATTTGAAGTCACCAATTTATGCAATGTCGTCTTCCAATGCCAAGTGAAATTATTTGCAAAATATGATTCTAGTGACAAAAAACATTACTGATGTTAGCTTGTCTCTCGAAAAGATAACTCTACCTCCTTACCCGCCTTATAATACTTTTCAGATCACTATGAGCTTGTCTTATTGCAATTTAGTAATTACATTGTTGCCTAAAGGAAACTCAGGGAGAAAAAGCTCCAGGGCAACTTTACTTGGAGTTAAGGTAAGGGAAGGTTTTAATGAAGCCACTCAGGCATTGGGGTTACAAGTCACGCACGTGCTCCTCCCCGAACCAGTGTTACAATTTTATAATAATGTCCATCCAATCCCTGATTTATCCACCCCACTGCCTTTGCCCCGTTCCACCCCCCGACCCACCCCTCAGGAATCGAGCCTGGGGGCATTTGGGGACCCTTCCTTCCTCATCTTCCTCTTCTTCAGGGCACACTGTCCTTGGAGCTTGTCCAAAGTTCTGGTGGTCCAGGTCAGGAAGCAGACGTTCTTAAACAAAATAAAGGCCTACCTTGAAAAGAAGACCAAATATGCTACTGGAATTTAGGGGGACTTGATATGGGGAATATGGAATGGGGTTAGAGGGTTTAGAAGCAGCTGCTTCTAAAATCTACTTTCACTACATAACTACTTCTAAAACCTATAAAAATTTAAAACATCAAAAACTCCAAGGCAACAATATGTTGCTTGGGTATGATTGTTTTCACACTTTTTTAGCATAAACTAAAATACAGCAGGAACTTTCAACTAGTTGTATTTGAGAAAAAAAATTGTTGGCCACACCAGCAGTAGAAGCAAAGGTGGCAGGAATACAGCTTACTGTTAACCAACCTGCTTAAGTTAGTGAGTTACAGGATGTCCTGGTGAAAATTCCTCTTAATATGCCAGTTAGCCGGGGTTTCACTGTACTTGCAAAATTGATGTTAAGGATTTGAATTGGTATTTATATTTTTAATCAACTTTTGCATGAAAATATACATGAGCAATATTTTAAATTTCTAGCAACTATGTATCTACAGCTATGTAGAGATACTTTCTTCTCCTCTGTGTTTATGAGAAACCAGAGGTGCATTCTATGCAAGGCAGAAAGAATGAAAACTCTCAATGATTTAAAATGGCATCAAGGTACTCTTGGTAGAGGTGGAGATTCTGAGAACAAAAACCCAATAGCTACTATTGTATTAAATGCAAACTCTTCTCTGCATTGTAAATAAGGAAAGATAAAGGAACAAGTTCAAGCATTAAAGGTTTACTGCCATAAAAAGCTATATAGTGTGCTATTCTCTCTGTAAGACCATGAAACACCATAAAAACAAACCATAATGCATCAGTGAGTTGAGACATTGGTGAGTCACAGCATAAGTGTTTTTTCAGAACAGAAACTGCGTAACAAAATTGTTCAAGTATCCAAGAAGTATGTAGAAGCCTGCATATTTTTCATAAGAATAAACATTATTGAATCCTCAATCAAGACAGGCAAACAGTGAAAATGTTTCTGGCAGTATTCAAATGACATTTTAAATTAATACTCTGGTTATATTACACTGGGGTGTTTTTTTCTGTCAGTGAACTTTCTGTCACAAGCAGACAATGCAAGCAAAGTTCAAATCACAACAATTATTCCTATGTGAAGAAAAGTGTTTAGTACATATGAATATTGAGTTAAGACATTGCACAGTTTTTCAAGTATTGGAAGAAAACTATGCCGTAAACATTCTCTAAGCAACCAACAGACCCTCAATTGTAAATAAGCACAATAAATGAGCAGTGTAAGTACAAGCTTCTTTATAAATAATTGTAAATACTACTAAATTGAAGGCATTATCTATAACATATCAAGGGGTTAAAATCATCAAACCACTCCTTTGGTATGTATCACTAGTTTATTGGTATTCCAAAGCTAAAATTTTGGCTAAGTTCTCAAGTAGTCAAACCAATGAAGCATATGTAGCATGTGGGTGATCAAATTGCCAGCTTCAGGAACTGCCTTCCATCTCCTTGCTGATTTAAGTCTCTTCCTCTCTCTCTGGCTGTTAAAGGAGGATCTTCTGAGAGGGCAATACCCAGTGTTGACCTGTCTGTCTCCATTGATTGTAGAGGAACACAAAGGATAGCCGCCTCCTATCCCAAATACCTATAGCTATTTGGTAGGAGATGATGCACTGATGATACCCTACTGCAGTAAGAAGGACTTGGTTTACTTGGGTGTCTCATTACACTGAGAATACCAGAGTTCCCAGGATATATTTAAATGAGAAAAATTTTAAGTCTTAAACCAAGATTACTGGGAGGGTATTATCAGCCAAATATGACAAAATCTGAGTAATTCAAATTCCTGCCAAACACGGCATGTAATATCACTTATTAGATTTTGATTAAATTCTCCATGTTTTTCTGATGCTCAAATGATATAAACATCATAGTTGCTATCAATGAAGAAATGCAGCAAACATTTGCCATAAGCCTTTGTTTTTAGCTTCCTAAAAGATCTGTATTATGATTTCCTATTTGTATCATCTATGTTCATAGCATTATATTTTTCAAGTTTTTCATCAGGACATACAGCATGGATTCATGGTAAATTCTTTACTATGAGGGTAGTGAGGCACTGGAACAGGTTGTCCAGAGAAGTTGTGGCTGCCCCATCCCTGAAAGTGTTTAAGGTCGGGTGGGATTGGGTTCTGAGCAATCTGGCCTAGGGGTAGGTGTCACTGCCCATGCCATGGCAGTGGGTTGGAAATAGATAATCTTTAAGGTCCCTTCCAACCCAAACCATTCTGTGATTCTATGATTTAGGAAATTTTAGTGAGTTGCATAGTAAAATGAATACATCAGTTCTGTAAGTGATTGTCTTGGCATCAAATCATGGCTACTCAATGGTTTTACTATAAGTAGACACTGAACTAGATGTCTGCACAAATTTCTAAATTTTGTTCTTCATAAAAGTAAACAAAAATCTAAATAGCATGTTGAAATAGAAATGTTTTGCTAGAGAAAGCAAAATGTGTGTACTGTGTTTATTTCAAAGTTATTTATTAATACTTAATTAAAAAAAAAGAATATATACAGAAATATTGATCAGAGGACAAGGTTCTCTCAATAAAAGGTTCTGGGCAAGATTTCAAAGTTACTGATTACAGACCACTCAAAAAAAGGGCCTACATTTATGAATTTAAGTGTTCAGCGTTTTCTGATGATTGTTTTGAGGTGTTTCAAATTAGCTCCTCAATCATTTTTGAAACTATTGCGTCTAAATATGCTCTGAAATTAAATTATATGTTGCAACTGATTAATACAGATTATAATTTTTTAAATATTTGTTGCAAAAGACAACTTTGAACTCCTCGATGATATTAGTACATAATTTTCTTACTAGGAGTAAAATAACAACTAATGTAATGTGGTGGTTTTGGACAAGCACTGGAGAATTAGAACTCTGAATAAGTCACTCTCCTTTTGGTCTTTTTACTTCCCCCCTGCCCTCTCCAATAATGAAGGGGCAATATGGGGAAATATAAGTAAGAATAACAATTTACTAAAGGAAATAGCCGTAACTACAAAGATACAGATGAAAATGGTTTAAACCAACAAAGGCAAAAAGTGTTACTTGGTCCCCTGCTCCCTCCTGCCCCACCCTGGACCAAGAGCCTGATATAAAAAAGAAACACAGTGTAGCAAACAAAGTTCCGTGGTTAAAAAGACTCCTCAGCAAAACAAAAGAAAAACGTGGAAGATGATTTTGTTGGAAAAACGGGTTGTGTTGCTACGATACTGGCATGGGAGCCAAGAGCCTTTGTTTCCTGCTCCACGGTGGTGGTGGGTGGCAGCGAGGTTTGGGAGGTAGCAGCATAAAGTCTCCTGCCACAATGGTAATGATGATGGCCTGGGGTCTCCCGGCAGCAGCCAGCTCTCCTCCCCCAGAAACACCAGGAGTGGCAAAATTCATGGAGCAGCTCCAACCTGTAGCAGGGGTGGCTGCAACCTGCAGCCTGGTTTGCAAAGCAGTGGAGTAGTTTTTCCAGGTTTGGGGTGGCTCCCCTTTCAGCTGGAACTCATGGAGTGACCCAACTTGCAGTGAAGCGGTTGTCTCTCTCTCACTGGGGAAATGACAATGATGGTGCTTCTGTTTCTACCCTCTGGCTTTAAAAGGGCCCTGTCCATTCCCTTCTGCAACTCAGACCAGGAAAAGACAGTTCTGCTTCCCATGCTGAAAGAGACAGTCCATCAAAAATGATGCAATGGGATAGAATACAGGATTAGTCATACCCACCCAGTGCTAAACCCAGAATACAGGATTAGTCATACCCACCCAGTGCTAAACCCCTCCTTCTTTGCCTATAACTAGGGCAAGTAATTATGCAGAATCCCCTTTTAAAGTTGTATATGTTCAGTATGATGAAGGAAGCAACTGTGTATGTCATTGTCGCCATATTCCCTGATTCCAGAATCTTACTGAGCTGTTTCAAAAGCTCTTTTACACTAGCTTTGCATTAGAATTTCAAAAACTCAAACTTGTTTAAACAAATTTGGATTTCTTCACATTCTATGTTTCGGAAAAGAGTACCTAGCCAATCTGCAATGAAGACTTTACAGACATATTTAGCTTAGAACTTACTGGTGACCTCTTCAAATGAACAGCTATATTAATTCTTGCAGCTGAGTAAAACTTTCACAATGACATTCTCAACTTCTTTATGGATCTCTAGAGGGGATCAAACTGATATGATTCACCTCAGGCTAGGCTAGGCTCATCAGCTCCTCTCTATCACCCCATTTTTATATGAAGATCCTCAAGCAAGGCCTCTTTCCTTAGCATATACATCACTGACTTCTTTGTATATTCCCAAATCCAAGGTTTTGGGTTTTCAGAGTAGCATAGTGTGAGACACTGGATCAGTTAAAAGTATTATTTCATTATTGGGTCCAAACTAATGCATGTGAGTGGGGTGAAGGGTAGCCTCGGAACTCATATGGCAGGTCTCATGGAGCCCACCTGGAGTAGCTGTCAGTTGAAAGGGCAGCATGGGAGCTGCCCACATCACACTCCCTGCAACTCCTAACCCAGGCTCTGATTGGCTACATCACCCCTCACACTGGCCTGGAGGGCACTGAGTGCTCAGTGCTGGATGTCCCGCCTGGGACGAGTGGTGACGGTCACCAAAACACATAAATGCAGGAGCACATGGGCTCCATCTCGCCTTTTCCTCTCTGGAGCCTGCTATTACTGTGTGGAACTGGACTTCCATAGGACTCTTTGGTGGTAAGTATTTAATAATCTGTTTCTTCATTTAATCTCTTTCTTCTTACTCTCTTCTTAATCTCTTCTGTCTCTCTATCTTTAATCCTTTTCCTTCTCTTAATCTCTTTCTTTCTTTACTTACTTAATATTTTGGGCAACTTAAAACCAGTGGATTGGATTCTGCTAAGTTGTGTGGGTTGGTCAGTGCTGGGGCAGTGCTTTGTGGAATGCTCTACTTGGTTGTATGTTAGCCTTTAAACTTTTGCCAAGATCCTTATTTCCTCCTAAAATTAGAAGTGTCTCATGAGAAAAGTCTGTAGCTTCTCTTTAGGCTATCTCAAGGTGTTAAGAACCAAAGGCTCTGCAAAAGTTCTTTGGGCAGAACTTTTGGAGTCTTGTATATTTTTAAAAATTAATAATATTTCCAGTTAAGGTTGTGGCTTTGGGACTGCAGTCTTATACACAACAGCAAAGTTCCCCTACCTCCTCCTTCTTGCACATCTACTGGGATGTGGAAATCTCTTTAACCAGTTATTACAGAACTAAAATATGAAAGCTTTTTCCTACATCCATTCTAACAGGTGAATACATAAAATGCAATTTTTCTGGCTTATTGCTGAAATACTCGTTTCTAGAGAATATTTTGGACACCAGGAAGAATTTTTGGTGATAAGAGAACACTGGAGTGGCATTAAACAATATGAAAGATAAAGGATGAGCAGAATAGCCCCATGATAATATTCTTATTTATTCTTATTTATTCTTGCTTTAAAAAATATACACAGTGAGATAAATGGACCAGAAACAATGTTTTCTTCAGAGTTTTATTGTCCTTCTAATATTGGCCAAATAAACAAGAGGTTAAATTCATGGAATAGGAGAAGAGTTGATCAGTCCTTAATGACATTCACAACTATGAAATCTTAACCCCATCTGGAGCCCAAACCCTCTACTTCTTAATCAATGGATGCGTTTCTGAATGGGTCTTTCTCAGTCTTGTTTTACATTCAGAGGTATAATAGAGAACAGACTGGAGCACACATTCCTTTACCTGCCTTTAAAGGGTTCTGAAAACTAAGGGGAGAGGGAAATATTCTCTCTAGATCCATGCAAAGTAGAAAAGCTCTGGCAGAACACAGTGAGACCAAATAAATTTTTGTTTTGAATGGTGGGAGGCTGAGCTGGGTCTCCTACGTGGTGAATGAGGTCCCTTGGAATAGACCTACTAGTTAAAGACCACCTCCTCCTGTAGGCATTTCAAGAGGAAAAAAGTATCGCACCATAATTTCACAATTCCAGCCATAGCCAGATTCTGGGGCATATATCTTGTGCTTGCATTCTCCTATACAATGTTTATTACATATCATCTCATATTTTCAAAGGGTAACATATTTTAATGCTTTGCAGTCTATTAATGTGATTTTAACCACTGAAAATGGGTGTGCATAGGTAGAGAATAATGCAGCTGAGTGTATATGCCAATACTGGTTTTAGAAAGAAATGTGAATCATATTTGATTGTAAATTCAAAGCAATATTTGAACAAGCAAGAATACAATTATGACAACTTGCAATTTGCTATGATTAACAATAGTCCTGCTCATTTGAAAAACGGTGCGGACTTCTTAGTGGTTACAGGTTACCAGGTCTATGGCTTTGTATTCCAGCTGAGAGGTAGCATTTCCAGCAGCTAATGTTGTCTCTGCCATGCTGAAATTGTCTTCTATCAGCAGTTTCATAGAAATAAGAGTAACACCTAGCGAATCATCAACACTTTTAACATTTTTTCTGGGGGTGAAAATGGGTGGATGAGGACCTCTTACTAATCTCTCAACCAATACCAATCCTCTAAAGATCTGATGAAATTTCAGCCTTAAATAGTTTAACAGTATTACATGACAAGATTAAATATTAAATAATTATATTAAGTGTGCCTGGTGTATCTAAGTTTTTAATTTTGATAATGCATCTGGCATAAGGGTCCAATAAAATACAAGACTTCTCCAAAAAAATACAAGCTCTTCGTTCCTTTTCAATAACATCATGATAGAAAGAAAATGCAAGACCTGGATTATTTTTCACATTATTTTCATCTTATACAACAATTAAAAACCAAATCCCTTGGGCCTTACTAAACATTTAGGTTATCTTTATTTTCATGAGACTATAATCACACATTCTAACCATGAAAGAGAATGAAAGAGATATTTCTGATAATCATACTTAGGGCAATCTAGAAATTATTCTTTGGTAAGACTGGCTGAAAAGTGACTGCAGATCTTCCACTTTAACAGGCTTTGCACACTGTTTCATGAGACTAGTAGTGCTTTAAAGTTTAAATGAACACAATGTTCCTTTGCTAGCTATTACTTTAGCATCATCAAAAAGTGCTGGCACTGAAATACCTTTTGCTGTAATACAGTTTCTTTTACCTATTTGCTGTTCAAAGAAAACAAGGCAGCCAAAATCTATTAGGAGGCTGGAAGGGTGAGCTGTAGTTTTCATATCTACTGATTTATAGCCCTGAAAGGTAGATGGATTTTATTGCAAAAATAGATATATCTTTTTTTCCCAGGCAATAAAGGTGTCTAACAAGTCATAATGGAGCACAGTATAACTTTATTAATTCATGCCATAAGGAAAGTAAATTTTCCAAGTTTTTAAATCAAAGGCATGTTTCAGTTGTGGTTCTGTGAAGACTGCCACTTAAAAATATATTACAGTTATCAGAATAAAATACTACAGTCCTCTGAGAGATCTGTATTCAGCTTGTGATGGTGTAATTGCATGTCAAATTCAGCAAAATCATTAGATTTCCACAGTGTACTAGATACCAGCAGGTCAGGACCTATCGTAAAGCAGAACTTGCAATCAGGAGATAGCTTTGTGACACAAATTAAAAACTAGCTATCAGTTAAGATCTGTGATTCAGTTTCATTAAAATTCATTATATGCTGATTGGGATAATTTCTGGGTGGAATTTTGAATATCCATAGAGATAAAAATGATGGGTACATTTGTATGAACTTTACTAAAAGCAAAACAGGAAACTTTCTCAGGAAACAATTTTTAGGATACTTCATTCTACCTAATTGCATGCCCAGATAATCTTAGGTATCAGTGATAGCTCTCATTTTGACACTGTTGGAAAAGTGTGTGTGTGAGAGGGGGAGAGGGAGATAGCAGTGCATCACTGCCTTTATTCCACCTCAAATACCGGTGGTACTCAGTCTTCAGAGTTACAAAATGGAAGTAACAGAGTTAAAAAGCCTCTTGCCCCAAAAGTAGTGAAGACCTTAATACCCTTCAGAGGGCAAAAAAGAGATTTTTACTGTGCTTGCCTTCCTGTTCCAGGGCTGGATGTGCTCAACTGTAGAGTGACAGTTGAAATCATTCTGTCCAGCATCAGTAAGGCCTTCTTAATGAGAGGACTTCAAAACTGTAATTAAATTTCCCAAAAGATCCTATCTTGTATATCCAGGTTTCCCGAGATCTGGAGCTGGTCTTGAATGTTTCTATATGTGTTCTGATTTACATAAATGCTATAGCATAATATAGCCTCCAGAATGTTACAACACTCACTGCTTACAAAAAAACCTGGAGTGACCAAAGGAGAGAAAAGAGCTTAAGAGTAAACTTACTTAAAAGTGTGTTGCTCAAAGGTATCACAGTAAAATTATCAGTTCAACTCCTTCAGAAACAGAAAAAAAACACCTAGAAGGAATTTTCTACGAAGGTCTTAATGCTGAAACCTTCAGAAACTTGACATATCTGAAATAATACCCTGCAACTGATACATATTCTTTTCAGAGGAGCAGATACTTGACACCCCAAACAGTCCCAAATACAATTGTGTTTCAACAGATAATTGTTGACTTTTTAACATTGGTCAGGAATTCTTCAGTTTTTGCTTTCATGAAGATACATGTATTTAATTGTCCAGGGACTAGGTCTCATGAAAACTTTGACACGTATTTTTGAGACTGCACTGAGCCTAGTTTTCAAGAGCATGGCTCACAGCAGGATCAAAATCCCACATGGTAATTGTATGTGGCTATATCTGCCTCAGACATTCCCTTCAGCCAATCTCTGAGCACCGAAGAGCATGTAACCTCTGGCACAGCATTGTGCAAACCCTGTTAATTGGCTTCTTCAACAGTCCTACTTCCTGTCTCACCAGCATAACTGCAGTTTGCACTTGTCCATGTGACATCTCTCACATGTCACATCTCTTGGAAGCATTTGGCCCCTCATGTTGGAGTAGTTCCAGTCATGATAGTTAAGATAAAATAGAAGCTGTGACTGAAATCCTACACAATCCCAATACTTAGGTAAGACAGAGGTAGACACTTTCATGCTATGCAATTTTAGAACCCCAAATCTGTTCCTGAAGGTGGAGACAACTGTGAAATACCAATAGGTACTCACTGTTTTCTTTTTTAAAAGTTAGTTCTATATTCATAAATTCCACAGCATCTTTTTTTTTGGCTTCTAGATATTCTTTCTGCATAATAATTTGACAGAAGTGGTTCTTCTCTTTGAAATTCTTGTCATCTGAAGTATCTGATTTCTTCTAACAGTTCTGCAGATAGAAATTTCCCTATCCAAGTTTGCCTAAATAAACACGAAGAAAGATAAAGATAAAATTTAAATTTTGATTTTGTGTGGGCTTACAATATCTCTCATTAAAGTCATTTCAACATTTATATATTCATATTCCCAGAATCCTTATAGGGTAGACAAGTATTATAATCCTTTTTATAGATTAAAAATTTTGCTGCTGTCAAACAAGTTAGTTACTCACCCTACAAGTTTTACAGACTTCTGGATATAATCTGGACATCTTGAGTTGCAGCCAGGGATTTCACTCAAATGTTATCTCCCCTTTCTTAGTGTCAAAAAAAGGAGACAAATCTAGGAAGAGTATAAGAAAATATACGAATGCCTGGCAATATCTCCTCAGCTGTATTGCATATAGCTGAATAAGAAAGTAAACCAGAGAATAAAGTAAAACAAAAGTCTTCCTATCAAACTACAGGGCAGGTCCAGATGATCTCTCATTGTTTCTGTCTTCATTAAGAAGAACTGGGGACATATCTGCAGAAATCACCAGACTGTGTTGGGGACCTTATGTCCATGCTGTATGTGTTTCAGGATGCTTTGCTTTGAACTGTCTCCAGCCCGGTCTCATGCACTGAGCATTCTCAGACGTTGCAGTGCTTTAGATGTAATTTGGGAATGCACCTTTTGGCTTCTCTTATCCAAATGAAATTCAGTTTATTTGCTCTGAGTCATCCATGCAATAAGGACCAAAGCCCAGTGAATGGAAGCAGCCAGGATGATTGCTTTAGTGTGCTCCAGATTCAAGTGAAAATGCTGAAGAGGGTATATCCTTTTTATCTGTTGTACCACTTAGGTACTATATCTAATTTGCTTTGGAATAGCCTGAGCTTGGAATTGGAAGAGATTTTTGGGAATTCCCTGTCTTCTCTCCACTCTTTCTCCACTAGCTATGGAAAGACAGCTCTGAGATTTTGAGCAGCAAATTGTGTGCCTCTCTCACCACTCTGCACTGTTATCTCTGGGCTCAACAGGACCTGCATTGTAATTTCTCCTCTCTAGAGGAAGGATAAGCAGCAACTTGGCCTTTAGATTGTATCTGGAAGGAGTTATATAGGCAGTGGCAAAAGCAACTGCTACCAAAAAAAAGAAACCAAATCAAGCCAAATATTTAATTAATATTTCCTATATTTTATAAATTTGCTACCCTAAAAAATAACAACAACAACAACAACAAGAAAGAAAGGAAAAACCACACACACAAAACCAAAAACCAAGAAAAACCCCACCCCAAAATGAATGAAACAAAAAAACCCCAAACATGCCCTCTACCCAAGTTCACTGTTTTCATCTCTGGTGATTTGTAGGGATTTAAAAAAAATTATGGAAAATTTTATCACAATTTATTTAATATTGCAATTTAAAAAAAAATCAGAACAACCTTGTTTTGAAACTTATTTCAGTGCTATTTTAAATGCAGTTATTATTTGGTATTGCTCTGTTTTTCCTTATCTTGCCATTACCTAGAAATAAATACTTAAAATAGATATGTACATATGAATACATATTACTGGAAAATCACAACTTTAGTTTTAAATACCATAACATTGTAGGTACAGAATACTGCAGTATTATAAATAATACTACAATTCCTTAGATAATATTAGCAGAATAAAATTGGTTTCTGCTAAATTTAGATGGCAAGCAGTAGCATTCTTAATTTATACAGATCTTGTTATTTCTCTTCATATCATGTCAGATTCATATCTAGATGTTCTACATTTCTGCTATGTCTTAGATATGAAAGGTACTTTAAAAACTTTTAGGAAAATAGATTGAGGAGAAATTTGCTGATTCTTCTGACTCTTTCTTATCAGCCTGGTTAACACTGTGCAAAATGAAATGACTTATTATGACAACTTCTGTTGTCCCAGACATTATAGAGAAAAAAATGCACAAATTCGGGGTTCAAGATTCCTCATAGCAAGCCACACAAAAAATCACCTTTTGTTATAAATAGAAGCAAAACAAAAAAAAAATAAAAAAAAAACCAGCCAAAAAAACCCAAACAACCCCCCCCAAAATATAAAACAAACAAAAAAACCAAACAGACCGTTAACAGAAGTTATATTCAGAAAAAGAAGAATATAAATGGGAAGTCTGAAGACATGAAACAGCGAAGCACTGTTCTGAGCAGAGTATACCTAGTAGCATCTGAGTTGTAGCTCTATACACTCACTTCAAAGGCAAACAAAATACCTCTGCTTCTTCGATCCAATGATTAGGGAATTGAGGGAACTGTGGGTTTTAATGCCACACATGGAGAACAGTCTGGATGGCTACCTCCTAGGAATGCACATGGGCATACAACATGAAGCAAATATAAGAAGAATGAAGTTTCCTCCAGCCGTATTTCCTCCTCCTATCAGACAGTAATACCCAGACTGTGATGAGAAGAGAAAGTGGGGCACTTTTTGTTATCACGTAAAAGAGAATAAGACAGTGGCATATTCATTCAGTACTTTCATTTCTCCTAGAACAGATAAGGGTTAAGTAATACAGGAATTTTCTGCAGTAAAAAGAAAAGAGATCTTCCAGATTTTAAAATTCTTCTCTTTGCATAGGTTAACAATGCTGCTACATCCCTGTTTAAGAAGGTTAAAAAACCATAAACCAAGAAAGAACCTAGAATTCAACTCTTCTTGGTAATTTTCCTTTTGTTCACCTGGTACAAAATGGCATAAGAAATAGGATGCTAGTCTTAGCCAGATCTAGGGTGGCGGTTTTTCACTCTATCAACTAATGGTAGTGGGTTACATTCTTTAATTTTGTACTGGGTAGCAAAATCCTTCTGATGCCCTTTAGAAAAAGTAAAGACATAAGGTGAACAGTGACATAATCCAGTAAAATGATGATCTAACCAAATTGAATAGAAAAAAATAACAGGAAAGCATGTAGCATAACAAAATAAGTCAATAACCTCAATGTTGGTCTTTCAGTGTTGACTCTGTTGTCCATAGAGGTTAAAAGTTAGAGCCCAAGTCTGAGAAAGCCTGTGCTATTAGTTTCGACAGGAACTTGCCCAACTCAGACTCCAGAAGTCTTGCATAATTCATTTAGAGAAAGCTCTGCTCTTTAGGGGTAGGCTTAGGAAGTGGTTAAAGAAAATGGAGAATCACACTCACTATTTATATAGCTCTTTAAGTTTATTCGGGACTGTACAATATGGTGTTATGACAGCCTCTGGCCAGGAAATCTTACAGTTAAACAGCATGAGCCTGAAACAATATGTTCAATTATGCAAATAAACATAGAGTGGCTCAAAGGGCCAGATGGTGTGAATCAGTCAAGTCTTACAAACTTGAGTGTTACCCAGGCAATTTGCAGGAGTTAAGCATCTTCCCTGAGATCTGTTAAGACAGGAGGCTTGGCAGAACATCTTCATTTACAGCTGTTTTGTGAGAAAGGGATGAGGAGTCACTGTGAGAATGCTGTCCAGGCACCAATGAAGAACAAAAGAAATCATTAGAAGCAAAGGAAACAGCAGAGTTCACATAGTGGAGAGGAGAAACTCATATAGCGTGATTACGGATGCAGTTACAGTCACACTTAGTAACTTTGATGAGCTAATACATCATAGATTTCTAGCTAACTGGTAGTCTATTTGAGAATCTTTTAGAAGGAAAAAGTTATAAATTTTCATCCTTTATACAGAAGATTTTATTTGGTTTTGTTTTCCTAGGAGGTATACAAACTTCTATCTTCAAATATTTGACAGCTGACTTAGTGCAAGGAAAATTAAAAATAAATGTGGCAAGCAACCAGACCTTTTGAAAAATTAAACCCAACACTTCTTGGACAGGTGGGTGCTCTTTCTTTTTCTTTATGGAGATGCTCCCTACTATGTACTAATGCCAGAAAGCACCCCAGTAGTTCACATAGGCACTGCAATTTTTCCAAGCATAGGCTATACAAGCATCCCCACAGACTTTCCAGGAAACATCTTGGGACAGTTCATCGTTATCTGAATATGAGCTCCAAATGGAAAGCAGGAACAAAAGGGCTCAGCTAAATCTTGAATTTATAGACAGTTACTAACACAGAGAATATATTTTACTTTTGGAGTAGTCTGGAAGTCTGTGTTCAGCTCTACACTGCATCCCAAATTCAAGAAAAGTGGTGAAAAAACTATTGGATGTTCAGATCTTAACCACAAGAATGGCAATTGCATTGAAATGCATGACCTAAAGGTAGAGTCATCTGGAGTCTGTCCATTTAGAGAAGACAGATCTCAAAGTTTAAAGATTTTTAAGGAGGAAAAGGAAAATCTAGGAAATAAGACTACAGTTCAGCAGCAGGAAGATGAAGTTAAACAAATTGAAATGAGAGAAAAGGTAAATATTTCAAGTGAGTCTCAAAACTCTTTCTCTTTAAACAGCTTTATTCTAAATAACTAACTTTGTCTTTTCTATAATCCAAATTTAAGCATCAAAGTAATATCCTGAGATATTACTCAAATAATACAAAAGATATTACAAAATAATTACAAAATAATATCCTGAGAACTAAGCATTAAAAGAAAAAAACCACAAAACCCAGAACATTACATATAAAATTGCATTCCATGTTTTTTCAAATCTTGATCGTAAAATTTGGTAGTGTAAGTTTTCCGTGGTACAAATACATGCATATAGTAGCTTAAATCACAGAAATAAAATTATTATATTGTGATGTGCAAGTTCAGATGTTACAGTTACTAGAGCTGGATGGAAAATGAAAATAAAGCCTGCTCTAATAACATATTACAAAAAAAAACCCAAAAGAAAACAAAACACAAAAAACCCACTGTTAAATTGTAGTGACTCTTTTTTCTTATTAAATGTGAAAGCTGTTGTACTCAGCAGCATGTCATTCACAGACCTTTGAAAAGGAATCATTGTTAATTAGGAAGATAGCTGGTGAATAGAAGTGTAATTATTTTAAGCCTCCTACAAATATGCTTTTAATTGAAAAAAATTAAATGTTAAAGGAGATCAGAAGAAAATATAAAGAACTGATAAATAATTGGCATATGGACTGATTTGATTAAAAAGAGATTCAAATTAAAGAACCATAATGACTAGATGAGTGTCACTAAATAGACAGCAAATGGAGGTGGCACTAAATATCTGTAGGTAGCAAAAAGTAGTGGGAGGGAGAGAAATGCTTGCTTTTTGTTCTGAAATCAGCTCACTGAAGAAGCTGGCTATAGGGCTGGCTACCATACCACCTACATACCTCTTCAAGATCAAGAAAGATTATCCACTCTCTTTCTGAAAGATGAAAGTTTTGGAGTTCTGGAGGTAGGATTTTTTTCATTTTAAATAGTACTTTGGTTAGTTTTCCACTTATTTTTCTCAATTAGCTGATGCCTGCTGAGCTGGTGCTACGAAAAAATCTAGGAGCCGTAAGCTGGGGTGAGATAAGAAAGGGTTTAATTATGCCAAGGCAAAAAGATGTTACACGGCGCGCGCGCCGGGCTGTGCCCAAGATGTTACATTTATAGCAATATCTGGCCAATCCCAAGTGTGTCCATCCTCTAACTTTTGGCCTGGTCCACCCCCGGCCCGCCTCTCGGAATTGGGTCAGGGTGCTTTTTGGGACCCCCTCTTCATCATCTTCGTCATCTTCAGCGTACAGAGAGCAGGGTGACCCAGTTCTTTGACTCTGTCCTGCGGTTTAGGCCAAGATACAAGTGTTCTCCAAACAAGACAGGGTTGCCTTGACAAGAGACAAAACATCATCTACTGGATATGGGGGTAGGGTGATATAGGGAGTATGGAATGTATAAACTAAGGGGTGTTACAGGGAGGAGGGAGAAAGGGTTTCTAAAATCTACTTCTATTACTTATAAAACTTATAAGGTATAAAAATAAGAAAACCATTATGGGCTTAAGGCATCAAGCTCACAAAATCATTTTCATAAACTATTTTCATATGTGAACAATTGAGCTCTTTCTAACAGGTGAGTGAACAGGGAATGCTGAGGCTCCTTAAGTAAAGAGCTCTTATGGAAGTCAGCTGTAAAAGGCAGCAGCTATCTTTTTGCTCCGTTGATTGAAGGACATGATGCCACTGAATACAGACATAGGAATTCCACTTCTTCAAATCAGAAATGTATGTTTTCTCAGATTCTTCGCCTTTGGACATTTTCTCATTTTCACAACACAAGAGTTTAATATTCTACTCCACCATTCCAAATCAGGGAGACAAACAGAGAAATATCTGCCATGATAAAATCAGTCATTTCCCAGCCCACTTTGTACTAACGTTAACAGAAAAAAATCTACCTTTGCCCTTAGCATGAGCAGGGAAATAGATTAAATATAATTAAAAGAAACAACCAAACAAATGAATTTGAAGTTTAAAATGTAGAAATAAAAACATTCCTATAATTTAATAATGGTTGTATTCACTTTTTAGTCAATATTTAGGTCACAATAAAGAGCAATGACAGAATCTTAGTAAGTACTCATAAAACATCAACTGCTTGTCTGTGGAGTGGAAGGAAGAAGGGTAAGAAGGCACTGCAACTGAATGAAAGCTTAAGTCCTCTGTGCCACCACACTATTAGTCACCATACCTCAGGAGTCATAACAACCTAGAGGAGGACCTCTATGCCACTATTTTAATTTATTTTTATTTTCTCAGGAACCTATCTAGAATTCCATCTTCTAATGAATATGTTCCCAAATAACTCTGATCTTCAGCTCATGAGAAGACATGGATTATTTTCACAGAATTATCAGTCTGCGCAACAAAAAGTTTGACGGTGTGGCAAAATGATTTTAAAATCACATGGAAGCTGGGAACAGTACCAAACACTATCAACTTTAGAGTCATACTTTTAAGACTCAATTTTCATGTGCAAACATCACAGAACATCACTGCGTATCTGTTTCGTTCTTTTCTTCTAGGAGAAATTCCTTTCTCTTTTTTGGGCACAGGCACAAATACATTCACAAGTGGACGTAAAAGTAAACCAGGGATCAATTTGAAAACTTGTTCAGAAATAAGGATAAAAATTAGAAGAGGGTGAGGGGCAGGAAGGTGTAGAAGAGGTATGCTTGGTCATATGAGAAGAGGTAAAGACCAGAAGTCTTCAGCTCACTTTTGAAACTTGGTGGGTGAAGCCTGTCCCACTGCTTCTCTGTGTCTCTTTCTGTCTGTCTCTCCCTTTGTGGTGGATGGTGTCTAACAGAGTGCCCAAGCTAGGACAGTCTGCTGCCAATAAGCCCGTGGTAGATCATATTAGTGTAGACAAAGTGCCCCATGAGTGGCTGGTTAACTAGCCAGGCAAAAGGAATAGATTCACAGCTACCTGCCTGGAAAAGCAATGCTTGCTTACTTTGATAAAAATACTGCAGCAAGTTAAACACCCGGGAGAGAAAATTAACGTGCCTCAAGAACAATATTGACACAATAAATACTAATAAGCAGATTTGGAAAAAAAAGTGAAGCTAAAGATGAGACAAGTTTTCCAATAACCTTCAAAGAGAGAATTATCCCTGCTCCAGAGTATCTACCCTTTTCAAGGTGAAGCTTGCCATATTTATGTGTGGGATTACATGATGCTTGTGACAATGGCAAATCAGACAAGATGCTGTCTAGTAGACTCTGTTAGTCCTTTTAGCAGAGGACTTTGAATGTACTGGGGGACTTGCTAGAGTTAATTTTCATTAGACTGTGTAATAGTACCTAATTGAAGCTGGGGAAACGCATTTGCTTATTACATTATAAATACAGCTGGACAAAGCAGCTCTGGAGTTATCCATTGGACATATTGGAGTATCCAAGTGTATTGGATACATAGGAGTAATCCATTTTTCAAGATGGATTTCTGCTAAAATGAAATATCTTCAGTTGGCAGAATTTCATATCAATCTCTATTTTTAATGTGTGTTTTTCCCTGCCCTGACTGTGCTTTGTTCTTGAGTATAATGCAGTTCACTCGACCTTGCCAACATGAACTGTTAATCAGTATCTCTCTTTTTTTGGCATGCTTCTCTTCAGCTCAAAGGTTAAACTTACTGAAATCTTATTGAGACACGAGATGTTGAAAGAGAAGAATTATTTTTTCTCTGGAGCAAGGACCTTAAAATCTGACACAAATATCAATCAGTATAATTGTAAAAATGTAAACTGCATACCATTTTATTCTAATTGTTCTTGATAGAAAATGAATGTAAAAAGATTAGATTTAATGTAGCATTTTGGTAATTATTACACAAATTATGCATAAGTAGGGATGAGGGATTCTGTTATGAAAAAGAAGGGGTAACATCAGAGAAGAGTGATATCGCTTTAGGTGCTGCCTGTTAAAAAGAAAATAATAATGATGTGTTAAATAGGATTTATGAAAATCAGATTATGAGGCTTTCAAGTTAGGCAGTTTTCTAGAGGTGCAAAAAATAATGTCCCTTTTTATATAAAAGTAATCAGCTTTTGCACTTACAGGGAGTCTATTTTCCACTAATCTATTCCTTCAACTTTAAAGTAATTAGCTAAGTTGGGCAGCAAAACAGGACATTTCCCATAAGAGTCAGTAAATAATCATTCTAATGTGTAGGAGGCGTGTCTGAGGTACAGGGGGATGTACCGGGGCAGAGAGGCCCAAGGAGCATGCGCCGAGGTTCACAACCCCCATTGGATGAAGGGATCACATGGTTATGGAATATAAAAAGGACCGCGGAATTCAAATAAAGGCTCTTTGATTCCACCAGCTCCGGAGAGTGTGTAGTTATTCTTTATCATATAAAGGCAGCGTCACACGTGACGCTACACTAATGCCTACTAGCTTGCTTGAGCTTTGGTAGAGATGCAAACTATCCATTAATAGGGAATAAAATACATCATCATAGCATTAAAAATTCTTTTTGAAATCTCTGAAATAATAAAACAATTGCAACAATGTCAAACTGTTTGAGGTCCTGATAAAACATATATAATTTCAAATAGTTAAGAATTGAAGACTGTAATCTTACATAGTCAAGGGTTTGATATAATGACATATAAGCTACTCTGAAAATTAGTGCTGCAATGCCTCTGATCAGAATCCCAATCCCTGAATTAAGTGCCCAGAACACTTAACGTAAAGAGAATCAGGACAGATGGATTCTGGGAAATGGTGGTCCACGAATCTCACACATTGAAAAGGAAGCCTCCTAGAGTAAAGCTCTGGGAAATGCTATCTGTGGCTGAAATCTTTCCTTTCACAACTGAGGCAGAACTAAAGTAAAATGCTAATTCCTGACGGGGATCCTAAGCTTTGCGTTTCCACCTCACATTCTCATTCTTTACTCTTCAGTGGCATTGTCTGAAACACTAACGGAGGTACAAGGCAATAGTTTGAAATGGTTTTTTTCTGGTCTCCCTCCAGCTATTTGAAAGTTAGCATACAGTCTGAGGCAGCTGACTAGGATTCCCCTAAATCCAAGGCAGAAGATTAGCACTTCCCTTCCACCTGGGTTAGACACCATCTTGGAAATAATCAACGTTCTGCTGAAAAAGGCCTCCAGCAACTAGACCTAACTTGAATCCCAACCCTGTTTTGAGCTGGAAGTCCAACTAGATGACTTCTACAGGTCCTTTTGACCTAAATTACCATTTGACTCTACGACCCTGGGATAGGACAGCCCACAGAGTATCCTCAAGATGGGGATCTGGATAGAACCTCTGGACTGGTTTATTTCAGTTCTACTCAAAGTAAGTCAAGATAATGTCTTAGGCCAATCATTTATATGGCAAAAGTAATGAATTCAGAGGTAGTTTGACACATCTCAAAAGAGTAAATTATGCCATCTGATGAATAGCGAGCTATACCGAGGAAGGAGAAGAGAATGGAGGAAGAAAACGTCTTAGCAATCAGAGCCTGCAGATTTGAAAGCGGAACACAAAAGACAATTACTTTTGCTCTTGGAAGGGGCTTCTCTCGCCTCTCCCAGAGCTGCTGCCAGGGCATATATGCTGGCTGCTCTCACAGTTGTGATAACAGTCAGCTTGGTTTTCCAGGACTCCAAACATCTATGGTTATTTGCCATGCATAGTTTCTACAGCCATAACCACCACCTCCGTCTGCTCCAAGCTGGCCTCATTAAAATTAAGTCCACTTTTAAAGTCAACTTAAGATATGTTTTCTTTTATTGAAGCTGTGTCAAGAAAAAAGAAGTATGTAAATTCACTCACTAAAACACAGAGGGATGGTTATAAGACCAGAATCAGAGTTGTCCCACAAGTGGAATTAAATCCAAGAAAGGACAGAGATACATGCTGGTTTTACTTTGTCTTAACACAATTTAATTCAAACTCTCTAAGAATGATACAAAGCAAGACTTCTTCTCCAAGGTGGGTTGTGATGATGCCTTCCCTCTGGGCAGTCTAGGCTTGTTCTGAGACCCCTGTCTCAAAATAATTTTACGAGCACTATCACACTATTTGTTTAGTCTCAACCCAGTTCCTTTGCCTGCAGTCTAAATCCTAAGCTCTGTCACCTCGGGCTGCTGGAGTGAGGGATAAAATTTAGTTTTTTGGTTCAAATGCAAAACCTTTCAGTGCTGAGAGCAAGCAATGGGATGTTTGCTGTGTCCATGAGCTCTACTGGCAGAGCCTGCATTGAGTGGTCTTGCTGTGCATTCCTCTGTCTCTTTGTCACATGGAAGTGCAAAAGCAGGCACCTACACATCATTTGCAAAATCCTGAATGTACACCTACAGCATAAAATACAGCACTATCTCAAGTGCAATCTCTGGCCCGTCAAATCGTCTTTTTGAAGGGAATGCTGATGACCGCCTCCTGAAGTCTTAAAATAGGCATGGTCAAGTCACAAGAGGGTTCTGTGGCTATGGTCCCTTCAATGGTTTATCCAAAACTCGACCTGCAAATGTCAAGGGGAATGTAAGCTATAATTATTCCAAAAAGACAATAACAATGATGACATAAAAGCTCTAAATACTCACAGTGCCTTTCTTATTTATTTATCTGCAGAGGTCACTTACTCTTGCAAGATGAACACAACTCTGAAGTGCAGCTCTTAGTGGCTTAGTAAAAATGGAGATTTTGGTGAAGTCTGGGTCACAGGTGCTCTATTAATAACTTGGACTTTGAACTAGCACTTTGCTTTTTTTTTTTAACATTCTAATGACATTTTAAACTTTCTGTTCTTCTTTGCAATTGTTTGATGACACTTTTGTGAGTTTTTCTGCATTAGCTTTTGTAGATTCTCCCTCATTAGTCCCAACAGATTTATAATGGTTCATGACATTAACTTTGCATCCCTTGGATTTGTTTCTTCTTATGCATTCTAATATTTGCTTGGCTTGTACAAATAACTCTGTTATTTGCCTTGAAAGTTCCTCATGCTAAATTAGAACGGCCTGCTGATTCTTTATTTCACATTAAAAGCTTTTGAAGGAATTATCACCTGGGCTAGAAAAAGCAACATTAACATAAAAGTAATCCCAAACCTTTCCAGAAGTTAGGGAAACTTGTTTTGATTGTGAGTTTTTATCCATTTGTCATTTAAGTACCTTTGCAGTGCTTTCTGCTTTTAGGAAAGAGCCACAAGCAAATATACAAAGGAAATGGTTCTGTCACTGAATTTTCTGAGCTTATTAATTCAGGAAAAATAGAAACACAGGAGAAAGTATGCTCTTGTAAGACATCCAGGAGAATCTGCTTGACAACAATATTTTTTATGTTTACTTTTTTTTAAACATAAAGAATCAGAATATTAGGTACTCCATAGATTCTCTTGAGTTTTTGAAATTTAGCATCTATATATGATAACTTCACTTACCCTATTTATTTATTCTATTCAGGACACAAAAGTACATGTTCCTTGCAGGCTCCAAGTGCTCAAAAATCCATTTTCAACTATGTATTTTTATGCAGTATATATAAGCATATTCTGCAGCAACAGAAGTAATTCAGAAGACAAATTTTGAAGTTGTATTAAAAAAAGGACCAAGATTATGGGAACATAATCACTAAAAATTACTGAGTTTTTTGACTATTTTTTCTTTCTGTGGTCAATTTAAATTTTAGGTTAATCCACAGTCTGATCCAGCTTACCTTTTAGGGCTCTGAGGGTACGACCAACCCTGATTGATCCCACCCAGGCCTTGCAGTCCCTAAACATTACCATTCAACCAAGAGACATCACACTGACAGGAAGGAGAAATGTAACCAGTTACTGGTCATGGAACCAATGCCTTACTGTAAAACACTTCTTTTATCATTTACACTTATTTATGATCTTTCAGCTTGACTGCTTTCCATCACTTTATATCACCAAAACTGACTCTGATAAATGACAGGTGGATAGAAGGAAGAAGTGTAGTGCCATAAAAGAAGATATTATTAGATAATGAAAATATAAGTTTTTATTAACTGGTGACAAGAAAAATAAATATGTAGGTTTGTTTTTATATTTTACACTTGAGTTGATCAACATGTTTTCTATGGTTCTGCAGACAGGGAAGGAAGGGGGTAAAACCCGACACCAGGAAGAGATTTTTGTGATGTAATTATTTCTAAAATAACTGTGGCTGAAATGGAGTAACAAGAAGAGAGGCTGGTTTTACTGCAAAGAAAATGAAGACAACTCAAAAATGAAACAGGGGTCTTCGGTGTCAGCCCAAAGCTTAAGGGCTTTGTTGTTTTCTCTTGGGCTAAGCTTCTGCTTTTCATGCTAAAACAATGCTTCTTTTGTTGTGCTTTGCTTTAAAGATATCTGGCTGCATTGTTTTGACCAAACCATCATTGAACAGCCTTTATTGATCATTCAGGAGGCTATTTGATCCCCTCTCCCACTGAACATGTGAATTTTTAAGCTTTTTGAGTCTCAATAAAGTGCAATTACTGAGTCTGTCTTCAGACTTTTAAATATGATGCCTCTGTTTAACATCATTCTTGAGGACTAGGAATTTCTAATCTAACTGCCAAGGTCCTAGTATTAATGCCTCTCTTCCAGACATATACCCTGAGGACACTCATTTTCCAGAAGTCCAGGCATGTGGTTACTGTGATTTACAATAAACCTCTCTAAGGATACAGAGTAATTGAAGCTCATGAAAGCCAAGAGTCTCAACAATTTCTACTACTGTTTTCACAATTACAGTCAGAACAAAAATACAGAACAGAAAAACTACACACCCTCCCCTTCTTTATATTCTTCACCATCAGAATTGTACGGGACTTTGTCAAGAGGTCTTCTGAGTTGTATAGGATCACCCTCCTTAACTGTGTATCACTCTTATTTCCCCTTCTCGTTATCAGTGACCTTCTAGTCTCTCTGAAGTGGCTGCTGAAACCTCCTTCCCTTCATGACAGTTTTTCAGATGAGTTTGATCCATCCCAACAGCTGATCAAAATGTATAATTGCTTAATCTTCATTGACTCCTCCTTTTCCACTTTGACTGCATAGCCTTTGCAGACTTATTAAAAATGCACGAATGAATCTCAGCTGTTCACCCACCTGATTCTGATTTATACACATGAAATAAACATGTTATCCTGTTATTTATGAGCAGTATACCTCACTCACAGGTGGAGTATCCTGGGAAAGGTGTTAAACCTTTGAAGACAGATAACAAACAGAGCAAGGTCAGAAAGATAAATGTCAATGTTATACTGAAAGGTTAATTCAAATATAAACTATCACACTTTATATTGCATTAGAAAAATACAAACCCCTTCCTTTCTCTCTGTGTATTGTGAAAGTGAGAAGAAAAAAACCTTCTACAGTAGTCAAGATTACTGCTTGTTGGTGGTGATTAATGAAACAGTGAACTGGAGCTTATCACAATGACAAATATTTAACATAAGGAAAGTTAACAAACATGAGAAGAAAGATTTTGGAAGGGATCAAGAGAGAAGCACTCTACATCAGGCTGCTATCACAAATGAGTTACCTACTGATCTTGACTGAAATCCTCCAAAGCAGTTGTGTTGAAGCCCAAGTCTTTTAAGGAATCAATTACCCACACAGTGATCATCAGCTGAGGAAAAGTGGAGTTCATTGATTTTCTAGCTGTGGGTTTCATTTGGCTTATTTTTTTTTCATATACTGGTTCCACAGAAGAAAATAAGGGTTTTACTAGTATCTTTGCTACAAATAGAGTTTCTCACTGAAACTTTACAAATTTAATGGGATAGAAACTAATATTTTGGAGTATGGGGAAAGTAACATTATACAGGGCACCCACTGGGTCTCATATGTCTCCCATCTTGCAAGAGGGGTAAAAAGCGTTCCTCCTTCTTTGACATGTAAGCAACAGTGGTTACACAGGGTCATTTTCTAGCCTTAGCAGTTGCTATGAAGGAGATCTAGGATACACAGTTCCTTAAGGGAGGTAAAGATTCTTTCCTCTGAGTCACCTAGAAATGTATATGAGAGGGTATGGACCCATGTTGTGATCACAAAGTGGGTGAACTCCAGCCTGTGATGAGATGCTACAAGAGAAAGAGGAAAGGTCGGCAAGAGGAGATAGTTGCTTACATGTGGTTCTGGTATGGCTTGCCAAATAAAGCCCCCAAAGCTTCTTTGAAGAATCACTTTGAGGGGATCTCCATACGATTAAGATCTTTACAGTACTCTAAATCTGGATTGTAGTTTATTGAGAAATATGATATATTTGGTATGTTCATCTCAGATTTTAATAGCAAAATTTTTATGCACCACATACATACACAGAAAAAAAAAGCCCTCTTCGCAATTAAAATTGGCCACTACCTTGCATAAAAAGCTGTAGATCTTTGGATGGGTTTTCAAATGAACTTCTAAAGTTTCTGCTTTTTCTTTTTTTCCTTAATCATTAGTGTCTGAAACAATACATTGAAAGACGGGAGAGAAAAAAGGGAACAGCTAAATTTTACCTGCTGCTTTCATTTGCTTTTTATCATCTAATTTAACAATCACATAGGACTGTAGCAGAGCTATGCCAGTCATAAAAAACAATGTAACAAATAACTGAAATGACAAGAACCCTCCTGGAAAAGGTCTTGTTCCTTTAGGGAAAAATACGGCTTAAGTGTGACTTCAGTTGAGGTTAATTGGAGTTTTGGTACCCAGCATTTTAAAATCCTAAAGAAGAATATAGAAGTCTAACAACTGGCTTTTAATTTTGAAAATTTTGCTTTTAACAGTACAATCTTCTCTTATGTCTTTTCAAGAGAAATGTTGTGACAACATCTTACTGTGTCTTTGGCAAAGGTTTCATAGTGTATTGTATGGCATCTATTTCAGGCACAGCTGAATATGAAAGAATAGCAGAGACCACAACTTTATTAATGTATTTCTTTTGAAGAAAACCATAGTTTGATGAAGAAAAGTAAGGAAAATTAACAGTCCTATAAATCACATATTATGATGCAGCCCTGTAAGTCATGTTGGATGACAGAAGACAGTGTCCGGCAATTCAGTAATATCTTTTTTTTTTTTACTTTCCCTATCAAGCAGGGACTCAGGAAAGACTTGCCCCCCACAACTTTTCTGGTTGGCTTTGATGCTCTTACTTTTAGCTCTCCAGTCTTGTAAAATATGATCAAATGTATAGGAGGAATTATTTTCCATTGAATGTTCATAAAACAGTAACCATTGGTGTTGTACAGTATATATTCCAGGTTGACCTATATTTCTTAAAAGTTAAAGATTCCATAATACTTCTTACCTAAAATGCCGAAAGAGGAATGTAAGAATGTGCGTGATATATAAAGAGCTTTTCACAAGTGACTGGGTGAGGACACTGAGAGGAAAGGTTGTGTCATAAAAGAACGTGAAGTGAAAAAATAAAAGGGGCCATAGACTGTATTTCTTCAGTAGGAATTGTTTGGAGCATTGACCTCATGAACTGCAGCGATAGCATAAAAATGAATGCCAGAACAAATTGCAATAAATCCTTAAAGAATATCTGTATCCATGTGGCAGATTTTAAATATTCTAGAAACTGATGCTCTGGAAGTTGAGTTTAGGAGAGTTTCACATTAGAATAGCAAATAGTTCTATGAGTTTACAAACGTGTTCTAATTTTCAGTGGGTTTTTTATTAATTGGTTATTTTTTTATAATAAGGAGTGCAGCTATAGTTTCAATCTATTAATTCCTAACTAGGTATTAGAAAAGGTACATGAGGATAATAATAAAATTATTTTCTTCCTTATAAGAAAAATGTGGTTGTATTTTGGATCTCTAAATCTTAAACAATTTTATTCATAGGAACTATGTTCTTCCCAGACATCCTTATATCTACTTCCTTCAAGAGAGGGAGCCCATCAACCCTTATAATAAGCTAGTGCTGCCACCTATAGCAAAAGAGTCCTTGCCTTTTAGCCTATGTCAAGCACAGTGGAAATTGAATTATATCAGGAAGAAAAGAATTTACAGAATTACAGTTGGGAAGAAGAAAAGGGATGAAAATGGATGACAATTCACTGAAAACTGTAAATGAAATCTATGTGTAACAAGATTATTTTTATACATTCCTCTTCCTCAATTCATTTCCTGTCTGTGTCATGAAAGTAATAGTTGGCAAAGTCATATAAATTACATTCCTCAAAACAGTGGTTTTTTAATCATATGTATCCCAATCTGATCATGATCGTGTCAAAAATATCCTTAACATTGATCTAAACTTTACTTTTTTAACTACATATTTCAGATGTTTTCTTGTAAGCTATCTGGATCTGAGTTGAGAAAACTAATGTTTTCCATGTTTCACATATTCTTATTTACACAAAAGTGACTTCTGTCATGGCCAGTTCTTCAAATTGGCAGGCACCAGGCAGCTAGTAGATTTAGAGTGTTTATTCGGAAAACGACTCTTGCTTTTACACTCATGCTGTAGAATGTCACCTATCCCTGCAGATCCTAAGTTATTGAGCTACAGGACCATCCTGTTAGTGATTGTTTCAACAACAAGCTAACAGGTAGCCTATTGCCAAAAGCAACTGGCAACTAGGAAAACACACTGAAATATGGAATTCTTCCATGCTCCTGGGAACTTCAGAGATTTTAGTGATTCTTTAAAAGAAAAATTTGCAGAAAAAGTGCATCAGTAGCACCGTGAGGTAGAAGCATTCTTGGCTTAAGCCAAGCAATGAGTCATGGGATAGTTTCTCACCTGATTTTGTAACTTATCACGATGCGACAATTTATTGGTTGGACATTTCCTTCAGAGATGTGGCTTCTCTTCACAAATGGAAACAGAAAAAGAGGGATGAGAGCTCATATTAAGGACCCAGTAATTGTAGCTAATGCCAATGAGAAGATTAAGAAACAGCACTTCCTGCTGCAGAATAATAATAAGGAACACAGGCTGGAGTTGAAAACAATCAGTCTCGAATGCAGTAAGAAAATATACATGCTTTATAGGCAAGATGCAAATGACTAGTCTTCAGTCACATGACATTATTCCAGAGCCAACAATACTTTAAATTAATTGTATGATTTCTGAATTTTATAGCAAATAAAAGAAAAATATCCAGAAAATATACAGGTTACTAATGAGTGCTCACGAATTAATATGTATGTATTTTGTGGGGTAAATATTATATTTATTTATACAATTTAAATAGATAACTATATTTTATATATATTTAATTATGTGTCAAAAATTAGCAATGTTCCCTGTTCCAATGCTCACACTTATTTTAAAAATAAGGACTATTGAAGTAAAAACAAAGAGAATGATGATTGTTACTAACAGTAGTAATAATAGAAATACTAGCATTTGATGCATATAGTTTTTCTTTATATTTCCATGAAGAGAAAGACAACCATAGGAGCAGATTGCTTAGTCCAATCTCTACCATTTCAAGTCTTTAAAAATAAGCTAGACAAACATCTGTCAACACGATCCTATGTTGAAGAAAGGAATAGGCTCTGTAACATTTCTAGGTTTTCTGTGGCCTTAGTTTATGATTTCACAAAATTACCAGCAGCAATATCACCCTTCAGTTCTGCTCCTCTGCCTCTTCCCGTCCTTTCTCTTTCTTGTTCTTTAGCCACAGCTTACTCTGCTCAAGTGTTTGTATGATCATACTCTGAACAAACACAAAAAACCCTGAAACAAAAATAAACTTAAAAAAAAAATTATTTTTTTAAAGGAGATGCACTTTAGACTGCTACTCTTATTGAATACTTTGTCTTTCAAAATTCCAGCCTTATTTTCTGTGATATTGTGATTTTCTATAACAATTTCATAGGAGTATAGGCATTTTGAATTTCTGAAATATATTCTGAGCCATCACATTGTCCTAGCACATGGTTCTCATAGAGCTATTTACTCTGAAAACATCATGGCTATTAACAACAAAATCCAGCCTATATCCAGCCATAAAACAGAAACTATAGCTTGTCATTTGTACAAAGAACATTTATTATATAGTTCTTCTTACAAACTGAAAAGATAAGCAAAATGAGACAGCAAGTCTTGTTCAATAAGACCTTACAGCAGATGTCTAATTTAAAGCATATGAGCAATTCCAAAGTCGAAGCACCTGCTTGTATGCATAAGGATTTTGTTGAATCTTCTGCAGTTGTGGGAATGAAGTAAGTGAAGGATGCCATAGCAACAGTAACTCAGAAAGGTCTTTCTGAGGAAGGGGGAATTCACAGAACTTTTCCATGCTTAATGAAGGTCTCTATGTTTATTTTGCAAACAAAATTTGCAAGAAATTGACTGTCTTTTAATTAGTGTATTCAAAAGTAGTGTTCCCCAACAGTCCAGTGTGCTTCGTATGGAAACAGGAGGTCATAATCATTCCATTGATTTCGTGCATTAGTTATAAAGCAAGGGAATAAAAAGGGGTTTTGTCTGAGTAAGTAAGCAAGGTACATCAGCTGACCAGTAACTGCCATAATAATAGGCGTTTAGCTTGTCTGGTTACAAGAAGAAAAAGCACAGAATATTCCTTGGAAATTTGCAAAATCTGGGAAGACAAGATGATCAGTGTATCTTTTAACAGTGACTGAAAGAGCACCGTGCGTATATATCTCTCTCACCATAATTTGGTGTATATTTATGTGGGAATAGAAAGATACTTATCTTGTACACTTGTTCACTACAACATTCTTATTACTCTTGAAGTCAGTAACAGATACTTTGCTTAGAAGCATAGAAGCATAAAACGCATAAAGCTAAGAAGAAATGCATAAAAGCATAGAAGAAAAAAAGTTTATCTGTGACATGTATTGCTGGTCATACATTGAACCTAAATCATCCTTCTACAATAAGTGGAGGGGGATGGGAAATTTCAGTCCATCCACATATGTGTCTTAGATGGGATGACGTCTTCTATCTGTTCCTCTGCACAGACTGTTGAAGAAAACTAGATGACTGCCTAAAAATAGATTACTAAACTTTAGGCCTAGGCAAAACATGTAGACATCAAATTTGACATTGCCTTGGTAATTGTTTACCTTTTACAATTCTATGGTCATACTTGTAGAGAGAAATCCTTTGACCTTGCAGGGACTTTTGTGTACAAGGTAAGGTCAACACAAATCACATTTTCATTTGTGGCATTTTCTTAAATTCTTTAGAAACAGTATTTTTGTAACTATTTCATACATATGCAGGTAGATTTGTGCTCAGATAGGCTATTGACTAGAAAAAATGGATTTAAATTAACAAAATTTTCTTAACAAATAGGCAATAAGGACCATGAGGTATAACTTTGCCTTCACTAACAAAGAAACTGACAACACACCCCTGTGAAATGAGATGCTATTTATCTGTAAACATCTGGGTGTGTTGAAGGCGTGAAAACAGCACTGCCACTGTTCAAAAAATTAATGGAAGAAAGCTCTCACAATGTATTTTTGTTGCTTTTTCCACTTCAACCAATGTATTATTTTCAAGATCTATTTCCTCTTGCAGCAGTTACCCACACAATTAAGAAAGAAATATAGGTGAAAAAGTGTTAGTTTACCAACAATAGATGTGAAGTTCAAATAAAAATTTCATTCTGTTGAAATTGTAGACAATATGATAAAATGAACTAAATGACATTATATTGCAGGGAAAAGGAGTGAAAAAAAAAGGCAGCCACATTTAGCTGAATGTAAGTAAACCTAGACCTGCAGAGACTTATGCGCCCGCTTCTCGTCTGACATCTGAGAGTACTTTGACTGTCCATGTGAGTTGAGTGAGCCTATGAGTAGCTTCAGAACATTAAAGAGTGCCTTAGTTCAATATTTACAAGCGCTGTTCATTCCTCAGGGTAGCACTGGTACCACTTAAGTCTTCAAAATCTATCTCAAATGCTGTATGGAGCTTGACAGGATTTTATTTGAGAAGAGCTGGAATTTAGCTTTTTTCTTCTGCATTAGTATCAGAAGAATGATTTGCCCCACATTTCTAAAAACAGGCATTGCCGTGCCATTTCCATTTCTGCTGGAGCAGAATTTTCTTCTAAAGCCCCCTCCACTGGTTTCTTGTAGATAATTTTGCTACAGTTTTGAAAATGCAATAGATACATCTTCTTAAAATGAAACAGAAACTCAAAATCAGCCAAGCTTAACACTGATTTGACAAGTGTTGCTCCTTACCATGAAACAGATGAGTGACTCGGAAAAATGCCTGCTAGTGTCTTACCATAGATCTTGTCTTGCAAAACTTGAAGTTTTTCATTTATTTTAAAAACTGACTTATGTGGTCAGCATTTCTCCTTTAATAAAAGCATTTTCACTCTGTACCAAGGTGTACGATCTCTGTCTCTCTAGATCCTTTTATTTTTGTCAAACAGTGTTTGACAGTGCTTATGCGAAGGTGTAACATGGAACGATATCAATTAGTCTGCATTCTAAGACTGGAGACATGAACTGTGATTAATCTGTGTCAGAGATTAAGTTTACGAACACAAGTAAATACATTAAACACAGGTAAATACTGGTTACTGTGTCCCTGTATGGGCTCACTAACAATAGTGTTCACTTAATAGAGAAAATGAAGTGTATTACAGTAGAGTTGTCCTGAATCACACAAGTCAAACATAGCGATATTCTGATCATAAAATGATCTTTTTTGAAAAGCGTCTCCACAAATGTATCTTCCTGATATGTTACATGTGCAGATGTTCTCCCCAAAAAGTCACACTATCAAGTAGTATCTGAGTCTGTTGGAAATTTTTTGAACCAGCTTTGCCATTATGTAAAGGACACGTGACAGGTGTTTGCAGAATTGTTAGCTCTGAGGAGAGATTACTGTTATTTTTAAATAAAGTCAATTTTCTCAATGGAATCATAATTTGGAAGCACTCACTCAAGCTACAAGTCCTGTGTGGAACTCCTTACCTACTCAAAGATGATACGCATTCAATTTTATATGTCCTGATATTCCTCCTCCATTCTCTTTATAATGATTATGCCAGTATCTCAGACAGATCAATTAGATGTGCAAAGTTAGATGGGATGAAAAAAAAGTGTTTAAATAATTTGATGGAAAGCACCCTTAGACAGTCTCTCTTCCTTTGTCTTTGATACTCTCTGATTGACTATTTTTTAATAATAATAATAATAATAATAATAATAATAATAATAATAGATTTTGTCAGAAATGTGCTTCAGTGACGGATGAGTTAAACCTTAAGACTGTCAGAATTATCACACTAAGAAAAAACAATACTGTAAGTTTTGTGACATTTATTCCATGTGGTTAAGTGAACATATTCAAGTCTTCTCTGTGTATCCAGAGAACAACATTTTTCTTCTAAAAAGAGAAAAATAAGAGATTGTCATGGTTTAGTGTCTTAAAAACTCTTTTCTAGAAACTTGGCTTTACATTTTCACGTCAGCACAGTGTGAAAACAAAATATGAATCATATTACTCTTAGCAGACATATCTTAAGATCATAAAATCACCATGTGAACCATTTGTGAGGAAAGATCTGATAAAGCAGGGGGTCAGAAATATACAGAGGACAACTTGCAACACCATGCACCCTAAATGTTAATGAGAATTCTCTATGTAATAAGATTTACTATTTCTCTTCTTAGCTCTATGAAATCACTATAAAATAAAATCTAGAAAAAAATGTGGGATGAAACCCTACAATTTTTTTTCTTGCTCACAAATAGTCAGAATGTTGTTCGAAATGTTCTGTTTACCATATTGAGGTTTTTAAGATTCTGTGCATTTGTTATGAATGCAATACTATATTTTTGTGTACATCCTACTTTAATTAGTTTTTACCTATTAGCTTGTGAATGCAGACATCAGTTTCAAATGTAGTGGTTTGAGACCCCAAAAATCCAATTCCTAAGTCCAAGCCCCCCTCCCACATCTCACCCCAGTGTGAGAGAGGTTTTCCAGACAAAACACAAGACTCAATATGGGGGGAAGGGAATTATATTACAATCACTACACAAATAAATATTACAATACATCATATACATAATCTTAACTATCCCTCCTATGATAAATCAGTATTTACATTGGATCAAATCTCTTCTCCCTCCAATAAAAGTTCAGAAGGGAAGAAGGAAAGATGCCTTCCACTCTCAGGGCAGCAGCCTCTCTTCTTCCATGCAGCAGCCGTAGCTGGATTGTTGTAGCTGGATCACTTTCCGGTACGTACAAGGGGGGGTCTCCTCTCACCCCTCTCGGCCCTTCGACTCCAAGTGAAGGTCTCTCTCTTCCGTGGACTGCGTTAACCGGGACAAAGGTTCACCTCACCATGTCATATCACGAAGTGCAGGGGTCTTCATGACGGTCCCTTTCCTCAGGGAATTTACCCCTGAGTCAGAACGTCTCGGGCAGCTTTCAGTTGAAAGTCTTTGCCTCAAGAGTTCTACCAGAGGTCCTGTGCTCTGTCTCAGGCTGCCAGCCTGGTAGCAGCAGCGGGGGGGGGGTCAAGGTCACCCCCTCTGCATTCCATCTGGCCGTCCCGGTCCAGCTTTCAGGACATCTTGAGCTTCTCAGCTCCTCTCTCCGGTACTGCTGCATTCCAAGACTCCCCTCAAGTGGGAGTCCACCACCCCTCCTCTCTAGGAGGTCTCAGAGGGGTTTGGGGGGATTTTTTGATTCAGTTCTTACCCCCAAAACTGTCTCTGTAGAGCTTAGTTCTCTCTCTCTCTCTCCATTAGACATCTCTGTGTCTTCTTGCTTGGCTGCATGCCGGCTTTGCTGCTTCTTCTTATCTCTTGGCTTTCTGCCACAGTTCTCCATCCACTGCTGCTCCGCTGCCACTTTCAGTATCTCCTGCTGTCCACTCAGAGTGGAGAAACTTCCCCCAGCTCTCAGCTACAGAACTCGGCCCAGTTTAACACTGTTCCAAGTTCTTGTAGCCACATCTGGGGGGGGCTGGGGGCTGTGGCTCCCAGCAGGGCTCCTGCCCCTTCTCCCCTCGTGGCCTCAGAACATGGCCACTTCTTCTCCAACTACCTCATCATCCTTCTTTTCCGGTCTGGTGTGATATGTTTAAATTTCGCAGGAGCGCTGATTGGGTCAACACCAAGAGAGACACCACCCCCTCGGGGGTTACTATTTTTTTAACTCCAGGGGGAAAAACACTTTTTTCCCCACCACAATTGCCTAGTTTGAGTGTGGACTAGCACTCATTCTAATAGTTAGGTTTATATGAGCAAATATATGACAACACATGAGAATTGCATATTCAGCATTTGTATGCTGCATAAATGAAGTGTAGCATACATTTTAATGATACGTATTTTATCCTTAGGTTAATTTATCTCCACAAAAACAGCAAAATAAAATTAGTAAGATATACAACTATTATCCGGATCCATCCAGACTCAATCTTGCAAACATTGCTTTCATAGCATTTAACTTAACTCTCACATAATTTAATTGAGATGTGAGCTCAAAAGTTGTTGACAAGTGAAGTTAAAAACTGCTACATGCAAGTTTGAAGACTGAAACACTGTATGTTGGCAGGGTCAGCATGGTACTTTCGCTATGTAGACCTGTGACTAAATGCTATTGATTATGTCTCAAAAACACACACATTTTCCAGTCAGAGCACTATTAAAACAAAAAAAATATCCACGATGGTTGATATATGATAGCTAATGAGCTCCATTCTAAAAGCACAAATGAAAGAATATCAAAATAAAAAGCAATCAATCATCTACTCTACTTCATCCGTCTTCTCTGCTCTGCTCTCGTGAGACTCCATCTGGAGTACTGCATCCAGCTACGGGGTCCTGAGCACAGGAAAGGTATGACCTGTTGAAACAGGGCCAGGGGAGAGCCATACAAATGATCAGAGGGATGGAACACCTCTCCTATGAAGAAAGGCTGAAAGAGTTGGGGTTGCGCAGCCTGGAGAAGAGAATGCTCCAGAGGAGAGTTTTTAGCAGCTTTTCAAAGCTTTAGAGGGCTTGTAAGAAAGATAGGAACTTTTCAGCAATAGGACAAGGGGTAATGGCTTTAAACTGAAAGATGATCAATTCAAATTACATAGAAGAAACATTTTTTACAAAGAGAGTTACGGAACACTAGCACAGGTTGCCCAGAGCAGTGGTACATGTCCCATCCCTGGAAACATTCAAGGTCAGTTTGGATGGGGCTCTAAGCCACCTGATCTAGCTGAAGATGTCCCAGTTCATTGCAGGAGGATGGACTAATGACCTTCAAGGTCCCTTCCAACACAAATTATTCTGTGATTCTATAATTCGATGATACAGCATCCAGCAAATGTAATGGCAAGAGATTCTTGTTGAAAACTCATTGGTACACTTGTGTGAGTTTAAATCAAACTAGAATGTTAATTTCAAAAATAATCGACATAAACCATGGTTCACTGTCTGGCGTAAAGATATATTTTCTAAGGATTGTCAGGAACACTGGACTTATTATTTAGAACTTCAGCTTTGAAATACAATGTAAGCACTCATGCAGCCATTTGCATCTAGTCACTTTTATGCATGGTTTAAGGTAGGAAGACATATTTTCAATGCATTAGCTTCAGAAAAGAATGAGTTTTACAGCTGATGCATTGGTATCTTCTCTGCCAAGCAGATATCAGTTCCATAAGCCTATTCTAATCCTCTAGTGAGACGAGGAAATGATTTTTCTTTTTTAAAACAGCCTTAGACATTGTAGCTTAAGGGTAAAAGTGTCAGAGTTATGTTATCTTCAATACATGTTTCTGAACTATTTCAGAAGAGGTAGGAAATACAAGTTACAATTCCCCAAAGGTAAGGGTATACAGGAAGAATGTTTCACAGAATCACAGAATATGCCAAGTTGGGAGGCACCCACAAGGATCATCAAGTCCAACTCCTGGCCCTGCACAGGACCATCCCCAAGAGTCACATCATGTGCCTGAGAGTATCATCCAAATACTTCTTGAACTCTGGCAGTGGTTCTGTGGTGCTGTGACCACTTATCTGGAGAGGCAGATTCCAGTGCCCAACCACCCTCTGAGTGAAGAACCTTTTTCTAATATCTCACCTAAACCTCCCCTGACACAACTTCAAGCCATTCCTTCAGGTCCGGTCACTGGTCACCACAGAGAAGAGATCAGTGTCTGGCCCTCCTCTTCCCCTCACGAGGAAGCTGCAAACTGCAATGAGGTCTCCCCTCAGTCTTCTCCAGGCTTAATAGACCAAGTGACCTCAGCCACTCCTCATACAGTTTCCCCTCAAGGCCCTTCACCGTCTTTATTGCCCTCCTGTGGACAATCTCTAAGAGCTTAATATCTTTCTTATATTGTGGCACCCAAAACTGCACACAATATTCAAGGTGAGGCTGCACCAGTGCAGAGCAGAGCAGGATAATCCCCTCCTTGACCGGCTGGTGATGCTTTGCCTGATGCCCCTCAGGAAATGGTTGGCCCTCCTGGCTGCCAGGGCACTGCTGACTCAGATTCAACTTGCCATCGACCAGGACCGCTATGTCCCTTTCCGTGGCACTGCTTTCTCATCACACGAATTTTCTCCCTTCAGCAGTAAGCAGCATCTCTGTATTCTTCCCATGTCACTTGGCCTTGCTTCTACAGGGCATACACCTTCCTTTGTTGCCTTATCTCCAAGAGAAGATCCCCACTAAGCCAAGTTCGCCTTTTGCCTCGCCTGCTTGACTTCTGAAATTTGTAAATTGCAGAGGTGCCTTTAGGAAGTGATTTTTGAAAAGTGACCAGCACTGATGGACCCCAGCACCTGCAAAAACATTTTCCCAGGGAACCTTACTTACTAATTCCCTGAGCAGGCTGAAGTCTGCTCTCCTTGTGTCCAGAGTTGAGGTTTTGCTGGCACTTTTTCTCCCATCAAAAGAGATTTTAAACTCAATCACTTCATGGTTGCTGTGGCCAAGACAGCCACCAATCTCCACCTTGCTCCTGAAATCCACTCTGTGGACAAGCAACAGATCAAGGAGAGTATCTCTCTGAGTCAGCTCCCTTAGAACTTGTTCCATAAAGTTGTCACCCAGGTTTTTTTAGGAGTTTTCTGCCCTGGATTGTATCGGCTGTGTGATGCTCCCAGCTAATTTCTGGCAAGTTGAAGTCCCCCAAAAGGACAAGGGCAGTTGACTTGGAAGTGCCCCTTAGTTCCTCAAACAATAATTCATCAGTGTCATCGTCCTGGCTGGGCGCTCTATAGCAGACTCTCATGACAACATCCCATTGTTTGTTTGCCCCTTTATTCTTACCCAGAGGCTCTCAACTGTGCCGTTGCCAACTGTGAGCTCCATACATTCCAATCCTTCTATTACACACAGTACCACCCCTCTGCCTCTTCTGCCCTACCTGTCCCTCCTGAAGAGCCTGTAACCATCCAACAGGGCACTCCAGTCACAGGTCTCATCCTGCCTGGTTTCACTTATGCCAATGATGTCAGATATCTGGGACTGGGCCAAAGCTTTGAGCCCCTCGTTTGTTCCTCAGGCTGCGTGCATTGGTGTAGAAACATTTCAGGTGTGGTACATTGTAGCCAACACCTCATGAGGCAGATTGAGGGATCCCATGAGCGTTTGTGTCCTCATGTTTTAGCACACCATCCCATTGCTCATCACTGGAAATGAGAGCCCAATAGAATACTGTGAAACATCCTAAAACACACTCAGCTGGTGCAAACTTTTGCAACCCATATATTAAAAAATATTATTTGTTTATGTATTTTTTTTTCCTTGTTCAGGAAAAAAACATATAATAGTAAATCACAGAATGGTGCATTAGTGCACTTTTGGTATTGTCTTTGGAGGTGCCTTCAATAATGTCCGCACATCATAAAATGGCTCAAAATTTTTATGCAGTGTGTTTTCCTTCTTTTCCTTAACATAACTGTTAAACAAGTTTATGGAAAAGAATTGAGGGTCATTCCCAATAGAAGTAAGCATAAGTGGAAGACAGAATTGATGTGGTGAATTAGCTCAACATAGCATGGAACGAAAATGCCTAACTAACTCTAAGACAGTAGGTCGGTCACTGTGAAGGTTTGAAATGTGGGGATTGGTCTGCAAAAAAACACCAATCCATTTCAGAAATGCAACCAGAAGCACTGAATGTTAGAAGTATGGTCAGGAGTTACCCATGTGAGATCTTGTCAAAAACCTTTCTATTCTTTTATCAGTCAATGGAGCTATATAGCAGCTATGAAATAGTTCTTTCAGAAATAATTTAGAGCACACAAAAGAAGAGTTAATCCAGTGGCAGCAAATACTACTGAAAATAGCACATTCTGAGTTATTCTAGGTCTATGCTTAGGAGCCACATTCTTAGGAAACAGGCAATTCACATGAGGTCATTTTCTTTATTACTTGGCTTAGCCCCTCATGCCACTAACTAGTAAGTAGTATTTAAAGCAATCTGACCTAAAGATGTATCTTTCTCCTGCAGGTGTTTTTAGAACATTTAAGTAAAACTGAGGAAATTGACTGTGGTCATGGTTTTTACCTTGAGAAAAAGGAGGGCAAAAAAACCCCAATTCTTTTAACCAGAAAGGAAATATATTTATACTAATACATGTTTCTTCAATAAAACCTCATCTCAGTGGTCATGTTTCCAGACTGCAAACCAATTTTTTGGCAGCCAAACTTCTTACTCTACCCCACCTCACTCTGCTATGCAGTATGTTCACCTTTTAGTATAGCAGTGTTCTTATCCCATCTGTGTGCCTCAGCTTTTGCAGAAAGGAATTCCTGCTCCATTTTCTGTCAGCAAGGTGAAGAAATGAGGTATAATAAAGGTACCTCCTACTTCCACTCAGTTTGTTAGGGTTTAAATGGCTATACAAATGAAGAAATCAGAAAAACAGTCCCAATGCACTATCTTCTTTTTGAAAAAGTAAAGAAAGTCTCCTGAAAGTAATTTGTTTAAAGGGCTTTTTCCACTGAAACTCTGCGTTTTTATGGGTATGAGATTCTTTGTTATGGATTTTGCTAATGGAGATGTTAAAAGTTTAAAACTTTTGTTAAAATCAAAAAAATTGATTTTAAACTACCTGGAAGTACCAGGTACCGGAAAATTGTAACGTGCAATATTTTTCCACAATGAAAGGAAATGATAAAAAACTTCTAATTTGTAGCTGAGTGAAGTGACTACATTTTTTGAAACTAACAAGCCCAGAGGAAAAACTACAAGTGCAATTTGTTCAATATCTGAGAAAATCAGGCTACATGTGACTGTGTCAAGGTGATACTGTAATGTATATATGCATGGGTTAAAAAAATGCTTCATCTACACTACTGAAAATTCAAAATAAAATGTAAGTTTATGCACGCTGGGGCATCTCACACAATTTATACTAGACACCGACAGAAGAGATGGGCACTTAAGGAGAAAAGGTATTCCAGATACGAAGAAAAGAATGGAGGAAAGTGCTTTAAATTAATGGATGAAGGAAAAAAGTTGTAAAACATAAGTACAAAAATAGACTGTGTTAACTGGAAGCAGAGATTTAGATAAGGATAGCACCATGAATTCACTTAACCGAGAATGAGGTATTTGAACTGCATATGGAATGAAGGAAAAAAGAAAGATGAAAGGGATCACAGGAGAGTGGAATGGAATTGTAATGACAAGGATAAAAAAAAAGAGTAGATTCTGAGATAACCGAAGATGGAAAAGTAAAAATATATGCAGAGAACCCGAATGTGATATAAATAAGGCAGAGGTGCTAAGGAGGGGGGGGAGGTTGTTATTATAAAGGATGCCTGATACTATCTGATAAGCAGACATTTCATGAAGAACAATTATTTTAGAAGACAAAGCTGGATTTAAAAAAAAAATTGTAAATGTTTCTTATTGTCTCATAGTTGTGAGGAAAAAAGTTACGTAATGACTTTGATAAATAAGGTTGATTTTATTTCAGAAAGTCCAGAAACAAAGCTATTTCTAGAAAAAGGAAGGGATGGAGCTGGGAATTTTCTTCATAAACCTAGGAGAAAAGAGTGACATAAACTGCTTTAAAACATTATTTTCCTTAATATAGAGAACAAAGAGAGCAAGCAGTGGATCAGTTTAAGAAGGAAGGAAATGCTTCCTGGCCTACAAATGCTGACCAAGTCCTAAACTTGCAAGAGTGAAGTCTGGGTGTTGCATTAAAGGCAGCCTTAAAGGCAGCCTTCCCCTCTTACTTACACTTCTGTCTTTGGTGAGAAATTCCTTTGCTAAATGTCCCCTTTGGACATATTGTCCCCAGATGGTTTAACTATGAAGACTATTCCCATTTGTACAAACTTATGTACAGGTTATGTCAAGTCTGAAGCTCTGATCTCAGATAGTAAGGCAGGAAGCAGGGTGTGACAGACATGATACCAGCATTCCCAAATTCTCCAAAACATAGCTCTATGCTGTGCGTTATCTGACCTTGTGCACAGATAACCTTTCCATCCAGGTCCGCCTTTCTATCTAGACTGTGAGAACCAGTTTGTTTGGTGTATCTATGCACCTCTTGCTAGTGGATGAGGCATCTAGTGCAACACTTGTGTGTCAGCCATTGTCCCCTCCTTCGCTAGTGAAGGCTGTGAACATACTGAGCATTCAGGAATGCACACAGTGGAATCAGGGCATGATAACATGCCAAGTTTTTTTGTACTATTGAAAATCCAGTGGTAAAGTTAAAGAGGGATATACTACTAACATATCTTCATATTTAACTTCCTTGTCCAAAAGGATCTGAGGTGTTTTCTTACCTTCCTGAATCCTCTAATGCTTTCCTGCTTCACCCACTTGCTGCCCAGCGACATACAATCCATGGTCCACTGCTGCTCAAATTACATATTTCCTGACAATCTGTATCCAGAAAGTGGTTGTATAAACAGTTACTGTGGCTGTATAAGCTTTTGCCATGCTCAGGGCAGTGAAATGGTAGGGGCAGGAAAGACAGGGATCAAAGTTGCCTGTCCGAAGGAAACCACAAACATAAAAACCTCCTTCCCTGCACTGAGTCAAGAGATGCTGTCCTGGATCAATTTCACCTACTATGCAGGGGCCTTCTCCTCCATGCTTAGGCTTTTGGTAAAATGCTTTATTCAGAGAAATAAAGTCTTTTCTGCTTTCTGATGGGCTTCTAATATCCTAAGACCTACAGTCCCTGCCCCCGAGGGTCCTCAAAGCCAGATCTCGTCCCTCCAAGTTACACCAGACCCTACTCCTTGTTACACCTTGTGTCCTTACCCTTTGTGCACCCCTTCCATCTTATTACCTCGTATGTTCTTTCTGCTCCAGTCAGTGCTTTTATCTGATACTTCGATTTCTGCAATGTTCAATAGGATATCAAATCTCTTTCTCTTCTCATGTTGTCCAAAAAAGGGGATTTGCACTAACTCATAAGACTGATCTGTCAAAATTATTTATTGCTTTGATTTTATTGCAAACCTGAATATTGAGAACACAATCACAGAATTGTCTTTTAATGATGCTGGTAAAGACTTTGTTCCATTTCTAAACCACTGATGGAATATGACTGTTAATACTAGTTAGATGTCTTTTTAACTCTTCACACTTGAAACACTCATGATGGATCATCAGTTAGAATTTTCATTTCCCAGTTCTTTTGGCTTGTGGGGTTGGTGCTACTGATACTTCTGCCATTTTTATTGTTATTATTATTAAAGCAAGCTTCTGCCACAGGAATGAAATTCTGTGATCAAAATGTCTCTAGAAGAAAATCTAATGAATTCAGCTGATGACTGAGAGTAGGTGAACTATAGATGTGTCAAAGGAAGGCAACGGTGCTTGACTCTCCTGATTCATTCAGTGACAGATGTTAAATTCAAGGAGGAGGGGGATGTTAGAAATAAGCATTTATTTATTCATTCCACAATCTCCTGCAGCAAAACCCTACAGTAGTGACAATGTTCACCCACACTGAACAGATTAGAAATGCCAATTCATGATTAAAAAAAAGCTGATTGTTCTGTTAACATGGAAACCTTTCAGAACACAACAAAGGAAAAAATAATATACCTTCAGGGCCTTACTGACACAGTGTGATGTGTGCGATAGCATATTACTGCAAGTTTTATTTATTCCAACAAGAAGGTTGGGATGTCAGACATTTTTCAGAACTGCAAGCCTACAACTCATGCTGGCCCTTTTCAAAGAGATGATTGGGGCCCAGTATATGAGAATTCTCTACAAATAAAATTAGAGTTTCTTGGCAAAGGGGTGCATTTCATCCTGGATATGGATATTACTTCTAGATGAATGACCCTCTCACCCCTCCAGACTCTTCCTGGAATAAAAGCTGCCACAGGAGGGTGTCACTAATAAAATTACATCAATGCAAGGTCAATTATAGTTCTCTCACTCTCCTCAGCCTCTGAAGAGCCAAGAAAGGATGGTCATACAGCTTTAGCACTCAATAGCTTTGTATATTTTGGGATATCAAAGTTCCATTTCCACTGTGATACTGTAAAATTTATGATCTTTGGGGAGGGTGGGGGAGAGAATGGTGCATTTGAAAGAAAGCCTAACCACCATGATCATTCTTTTTTTTTTTCCCTAGGATTTTTTTCAAAAGATGAATAAATGTTTGGCAGAGAGAAAGGCCTTAAAATCTCACATATCGGAGCTTTCAGGAACCTTTTCTTTGCTGGCCAGTCTTGCCTTCACCATCATCTGAAGCTCTAGACACTCTGCTGGTGTTGGCACGGCACATGAGCTGTGAGTGCACATGTGGCTTCCACTGTAGCTCTGAGCCACAGACAGACAGCGTTATCCAATCTTCTGCTTCCAACAGTTGTGGGAAATTTGTCATTATCTACCTGTTTAGACCATTACACTACCTATAAGCTGTGTTATAGTTAATAATGACAACTGACTGTGACCTCCTTTGCTTTTCCTTCCCAGGCCTTCCCTGACTTCCTTCACCAGCCATGAATGTGAGTGACATCCTTTCTAGTGGCATCTTTTCAGTGTGTAGTGATATCCTTTGGGTGTGTATCCCCAAACCATAATCTGCTGGGGAATTGTGAATGTGTTCCCAAAGCAACAGCTTCCTGTTTGTATTTAAAAAATCTAAAACCTTTTTTTCCTGTGCTTTTCAAAATCAGTTACTTGATCCATAGGAAAGTACCCATCTTTAAATAGGTCATTATGAGTATGACTATTGTGTTTTAGGAATGCTAGTCCCCAATTCAGTTTTCACACTGAAACCCCAAACAACAGGCTGCTTGCTTGCTCCCCCACTTTTCCAGTCCTCTTCCCCACTGCAGCTCATCGGAGAAGCTAATCGGAGGCACAAAAGGCAAAGATCACAAGTTGAGATAAGAACAATTTACTGGAAAACAGCAATGCGATAGATAAGGAAACTAACAGTAAGAGCAACAACATTAATAACAGAGCGCACAAAAGAGAGAGTGCTGAGCTCAACCTGACCGCAGTCACTCCACCTTGATCACTCCTTCTGACTTGGCACCAGTGTTACCCCATTGCTCCGTCCGCCGTGCTTGCTCAACCTGAAGGTATCCTTGCTCCCTGTAACAGAGTCCTCTTACCCTCCCCTTGGCAATGAAGTGAGGTGGTATAGAATAGCCTCTGTGTCCTAGTAGGAATGCCCCCTCTTGAATACTGCAAAAAAATTAACCCTCTCCTGGCCAGAACCAGGACAGAATTCTTACAGAAAATCACTGTTTTTAAATCTAGGCAACATCCCTTTGTATATCTGAGTATTTCTTTCCCTTATTGTTGGAGGGCACATACAATAGCTGTATCCTGTGAGCTATGTAGCTTTATTCTTCTGTTATTTGGTCTGTTGCTTTATGTATTCATTATTCCACCATTTGCTCTGTAGCTTTATATATTCATTAAAGGTCTGTGAACCACGTTATCAAAATGTCAAGCCCCTTGCAGATCTGATTCACATCTGCTCAGTATTCAGGAATTAGCTCCAGCAAACCTTCTGTGAACTTTTAATTGCTGCTGGTACGAACTTTGTGCTCTCCTGCCTGTCTCCAAACATCTTTTGATACTGTTCTGTGATGAATTTGAAAGCTGGAACTTTTCCTATAGAAAATCAACATTCTTCTTTCCATTTCCCTGACTGGCTGAAAGTGCTGTCAGTGCCTCGGAGGATCAATTAGAAACTATTTCAGTTGTGTGACTAAAGAAAGATAATGTGAGCTCTTTTTCCAATGTAAAAAAAACCCAAACTAACCAATCAAACAAAAAATTTAAAATACTAATTTCTCTCAATCCTTCTTTCTACATTAACCAGAGTGACGAACTAGTGGAGTTCTATTTTCAGTCTCTCAGTGAGCCCACATGCAGTTGGTGAAGTATGACAGCAGGACCACAAATGGTCTATCCTTTAGATCACCAGTCTAAATAATGCTCCACAGTTGGTTTGCAATAGTAACCCTAAACCACGTCTGATCTCAATACACAAGCAACAGAACATCACTTACTATGTATGGCTATGTGACATACTGGCATTGGTGTACAAGTGAAAAATCCCATGTCTCTTATCCCTTAACATGGCTTTTTGGTTTTAACCTCATTGTATCCCATCATCTACATCCACCTTTTGTGAGGAAAAAATATCTGATTTGTGTAGCGGTCCAAGAAAGCTATCATGATCCCAGATATAGAGGCAAAAACTGGAATACCTTTATTGAACACGCAAATCACTATTTAAGAGCCTTGGGGGCTTAACATGCTAATAAGGAGGCAAGATTGTGCCAAATAGGGGATTCCACAATCTATTAGCATTTCCAGTAACAGGGGTGACATAAGGGAAAAATGATTTTACATTTCTCAGATGCAGTATTTACATTTTGGGAGAAAAGATTTGATATTTCCAGTAAGCAGGGTTACATTGTGGAAGGGTGATCAGCTTTTACCTGAAAGAAGGATTTACGCAGGGAGGGAAAAAACAATGGGATATCTGATAGTATCATGCAAAGTTTCTCTACATCCTGCTGGGGGAGATCAGGACAACGGATCTTGTCTGGTCTTTTAGATGGTGTTTATTTCCCCAGCCTCTGTGGTCCAAGGTTTCCTGTTTAATCCTAGCAGTTCATTTTCTGCTGGTATTTGAATTTCAGACTGCAACGGATTTGTACTTGGTTGCCATGTTCTTTGCTGTTCACCTCTGGTCCATCCAGATCTCCTTGCTACAGTACCACCGCATAGCAGAAACTCAAAATGTGTGATTGTCTCAGGTAGGTAGCTATGACGCTGTATCGCTAAACTCCATCTTCAAACTTCCCATTGCTTCCAGATCTGTCATATACAAAGTATCTATGTAAGTGGTGGGCTTTGCGTATCCCCAAGCATTTAACTAACCCTGGCCATGACTGCAAGAACCCTGGGACTGCCATACACTTGCAGACATGACTCCTCAGAGCTTTGATTTGCAATCTCTAATGTTTCCTCTGTGGAGACTTGGTAGGTTATTGGATTTGAATGTCAATCCATCTTTCTGATACTGCTTAGCACTGCACCTCACAGGCTAACATACTATCTTGAATCACCAGCAAGTTTATTTTATATTGATACACCAGTCTATGAAGAGAGGACATTCTTCCCTTTTGCTTTCATAAAGAACAGAGCAGAAAGCTAAAGGAGTAAGGAAGGGTGGCACCTTAAACTGACACAGCATGAATCTATGAAGGTGGTGACTCAGTCTTCAGCCTCAAACTTTAGCTAGAGAGCTTGATAGTAGAGTTACATCCTGTCAACTTATACTGCCTCATATCCTATTTCTTCCTTCTTTACATTTCTCTACTTTATAGTATATATTTCTGTTCTTTACATTCACCATTAAAAAGTCTTCTGCAATGTGTCTAAAATCCTCCTTAGTATTTTTCCATTTGAGTTTCAGTGTTGCCTGGGACCTGAATGGGCTTCTGAGCACAGGTATAGACATATGATTTGACAATGAAAGCTAACCTTTGGTGGTTCAGCATTTACAAACATGCATACCTATTTCAGACTGAATTTGCTACAAGGAGAACACGTAACATTTTTCTTCCATGAAATTTACTGGAGGGCCTGCCATTAAGTTCAGTGAACTGTAGTTTCACCCTTAACTTCTATACATGTGCACTCAGAAATAAGAAGAGAACACTTATTAATGTGGTCTTTCTAGAGCCTTATCTACAGTCAGTAAGTCTGTTTCATCCACCTACCTAACACATAGATACTTTCTCTAAGGCTTGAATGACAGATCCCTTTTATTAATGATCAAAAAAGCTCTGATACTGCTTTCCAACCAATACTAGGTGTACTACTGCCCTTGAAAGAACTGGCTAAAGAAAGTAAGGTCCTGTATAAAAAATGTTAGCTTTTATGCCTGAAGCTCAGTGATTTTTGAACAACAAAATGTCTTAAGGAATGAACAAGACATCTGTGGGAACATCTATTTACTGGAGATTAGGAAACCACAGAGACTCACGAGGCACACATGGAAATTGTGATAGAGTAAAAACATCCCTGAGCTAAGCAGCTACCCAAAAAGTATAAATGAAGGGTTTAATTATCCTCTGTTGTGACCAAGCAGATTATTAGAAATAGTTGTTCAGGAACTGTCTCCCAGACAAAATGTAGTGGCTGATTCCCCAGAAGAGGCTTCTGTAGTACACATTAAGGAAAGCTTTGGAAACAGGGACTGTTGGTCATGGAAAGTAGAAAACAAACAAAGGGAAGCAAAACTTCTTCAGATTTAACACAGGGTTTCCATGATAAAATCAGTAGCAAATAGTGCAGTAAACGACATTATAGCTCTTTAGAAAAGATGTGATTTCCACTTAGAGAAGAAGCTCAGAGCTACATATACAGCTGCTCGACATGTATATTTCTGAGTTACAATGAGTTTTTTCTGAGTTACTATGTATTTCTGCGTTACAACGAATTAGCAGAGCTCATGGCAGGCAAGGTGCCTGCTGTGTCAAAGACGCTTGTGTGGATTCTAGCTGTGCCTGGTGGTCAAGCCTCTTGTGCCATAACAAGCTCTCTTGGTATGGAGTTACTGTCTTTCAGCACAATAGCATTCTTTTCCCTCTCCAACTTCATGATTTCTAGAATAATTTAAAATACTGGTAACCTGAAGTACTTGAATGTGGTTGAAAGGAAATTAGGACCATGGGAAAAGAAGATGTAGATGGACCTCCTCTGATGGAGGAACGGTAATGGAAGTACATATGGCTCTCCAAGATGGAAGAGAAATAGAGCACCTTGAGTCCTTGTAATCAGGAGGAGACGAGAAAACAGACCAAAACTTGTGTTTGTGAAGCTAATGTTCATCTCTGCTTTGAACAGCTATGGAGAGTGACCTTTAATAAATAAATTACCACAAAATAACATACAGAACTGCTCCTGTACTAAGAAATAGTCTTCAAAAAGGAAAATAATTTCCCACCTCACAGCAATACTGAGTTAGCCTCTTCTTGTAGTTTCTCAAATGAAGTGTTTCAAACTGAAGGTCTAATTACATGCTTTCTCTTTCCATGAATCTACCTTTCTTTTTGTTAGCATGCAAGCAGAAATTTAAATATGTCTAAGGATCATCAGATCTAGGTGAAGTAAAAACCTCTCTGTAGTCGACTGCTACTTTGAGAAGGTCTTCTTACACATAAAGCATTTAGAGTGAAATCCAAGCCTTGGCAAGTCTCCTATTGGAGATTTATTTCAGATGAATATGCTAATCAAAAAAAACCCCTTTCAATGAGGAAGGAAGTGAACTGGAAATGTAACTTTATGAATAAAAGTCTTACATATTCTTGCTACAAGATTTTCCTTTTGTATTTCAGGTTTTAGATGGAATTTTTTTTTTCTTCTCCAAAGAAAAAAGGATTTATTTCACCAATGCCACTTTATGGCACTTTCTTCAAAGCTAGCTTCTATATTGGAAAGAATCTCCCTGCAGACATTTTAAGTTCTAACCTGATTAATTTGGTCCTTTTGATTTATTTTTTGATTGCCTACAGGTACCTGACCTATTCCAATTAAATACTACAGATGATAAAAATAATCATCTTATTAGCTGGCAGCCACAGCTACCACAGTACCCTCATTTAGTATACTACAAGAAAGTCATGCAGAAATCAAAAACTTTAGAGAAGTTTAAAACATACACAAATTTTCAGAAATATGAGATTAACTCCCAACTCTACAAAATATCTTTTACAACTAACTTGAGCACTAGGATCTCCCAGAGTAGACCAGAATTTGGAAAGGAGATGTGCTACCGTATTTCATTGTTATTAGCAAAAAAGCCTAGAACAAAAAAACCCTACAGCTAAAAGTAGAAAGTCAGACAAGTTAAAATACTTTTGAACAACTATGTGCCACTTAAGTGTACTGAAAAGTACCTGTGTTACTTCTACTATTATTAGAAAAACTTAAACTACAAAAGACTCATTTGAATATGATATTTCTACAAAACTTTTTTTTAATTCAAAAGTAAATTTGTCAGACATTAAAGTTGAGTTCTTCATATATTTCCATTTAATTTGGGGAATGGCTTGGAAAAGGAGGTAGATATATCCTCTCCATCAGACTGGGGGAAAAATTACAAGGTCTCTCAGACAATGAACATCACTCTATTTCAGGATCAGCTAAAAAAAGAATTGAACTATGGAAAAATTTGGAAATGTCATAGCCTTTTTTTTGTTGTTGTTGTTATCTTTGGAATGAGTCAGTTCTGAAGGTTTTTCATTTACAATTGAAAATGTGAGCGAAAAGGTGAAAAAAGTTTTGAGAAGTGTCAAACACTTTGGATACTAAGAGAAATCATTTTAGTTTGACTATACAAGATTTACAAAAATATTTTCACCAACCAGAAATATCAACTATTCCCAAAGCCCTTTGTGCAGCAGAAAAAAAAAAAAAGATGGTTAGAAAGTCAGGGTAATGCTCCTGAAGTGGGAGATAGTGTCTGTCAAAGAGCTCTCTCAGGGCTGCTGGAGAATTGCTACCTGTTCACTGGAAGTACATGCCTGTCTAAAAATACAGGCAGCCATAAAGGAGATGCTTTTCAAAGTTCTGAAGCTATTCACTTTTTCCCTATATATCCAAGTTGAAAGTGTCTCCCCTTGTTTCTTTTGAAGGAACTATAAATCTATGTATTAGGCAAACTATCAGTTCTGCTTTAACTTAATTTCCTTTTTCTAATCATAATACGTATGAAGATGACAACAAGTATTCCTCAAAAAAGCAGGGACCAAATCCTTTATCCTCTGAGGAAAACTACTTGACATTTGTGACATTTAAATCCCACTGTTAAATGTAGTCAAGGAATGTGATGAGACATGATAGCTCTCAGTTAAGCAACATAGCATATCACAGAAATGTCTGTAAGTCAGTGCAGGGATGTTCTATCTCACACAATGTGTCTTATATTGCTGATAGTCACATTTTGCACTGGTGAAAGACTATCAATTCTTCCCCTTTTTTTTCCCTTTCAATCATTAATAGCTCAGAACACAGTAACCTAAGGGTGTTCCTCTCTTGCATAGACTGAGGATGATGCTGTTTTCCACTTTTCACAGGTCTTCTGGAGGAACCTGTAATGAAATAAAACTGAATTTAGATGTGTATCCATAGGTTTGGGGCTGCAGTTGCTACAGCATTACTTCACAACAGCAGTGCAATATTGAAAATTATTTCAGTTTTAGCAGTTTCTTGAAAAGCCTAATCTTCTTAAGCCATATGACTACAACAGAAGTCTGCATCAGATTTGTTAGAGAAGTGAATTCTGACTTGTGTGCAAAGAGACAGTGAAGGAGTCCTCTCTCTGATTGAGGGCTGGAAGTGGTTAGACCGGTGATGCAATTTTGAAAACGGTACACGGAAATTTTCAAATCTCTTGGCCAAGAATGCATGCTATGACTGCTGGACCACCTTAGATAAATACCTCTCTTTCTTGACAGGCTTAAAAGCTCAGTTGGTTGCTGTCAACTCTAAGAATAAATATCAGAGATTCATGTAGATTTTTTTTCTATTTACAATCATAGATTTAATTATGTTACATTTAATTACACTGAAGTACTGTTGATGTCTGTCTTCTCTTCATCTGTCTCCTGTTGATTACACTCTGTAAAGCCATTTCCTTGACATTCCTGGAAAATACACTTGTATTTAGAAAACTCTTAATATCAAAGCTGAATGTATTTGATTCTAAAGAAAAAAGAATGACATTAAAATAGTCAACTGTTCTTCTAGGTTTTATAACATACATAATATTTATCACATTAAATGTTGTCAATAGTAATTATTTCGTTTTGGCAAAAAAACCATTTTCCTGTATTTTTCTGCATTAACATTTTTCATTTGGTCTTGGGACTACCAAACTATAAAGTCTGTATATATGATATACCTCTCCTATAGTGTTTTTTTTTCTATGGCAGCTTTATAGAATTTCTCTTAAATAAACCCCTATGAACTGTATTGAAAAAAAGAGCTATTTAGATCACAGATTCACAGATCATGTTGAGTTGGAAGGGACCTAAAAGGATCATTGAGTCCAACTACACAGGACCATCCCCAAGAGATTACAACATCTGCCTGAGAGTATCATCCAAATACTTCTTGAACTCTGGCAGTGGTTCTGTGGTGCTGTGACCACTTATCTGGAGAGCCAGATTCCAGTGCCCAACCACCCTTTAGGTGAAGAACCTTTTTCTAATATCTCACCTAAACCTCCCCTGACACAACTTCAAGCCATTCCCTCAGATCCTGTCACTGGTCACCACAGAGAAGAGATCAGTGCCTGCCCCTCCTCTTCCCCTCACAAGGAAGTTGTAGACTGAAATGAGGTCTCCCCTCAGTCTCCTCCAGGCTTAATAGACCAAGTCCCCTCAGCCACTCCTCATACAGTTTCCCCTCAAGGCCCTTCACCATCCTCATTGCCCTCCTGTGGACAATCTCTAAGAGCTTAATATCTTTCTTATATTGTGGCACCCAAAACTGCACACAATATTCAAGGTGAGGCCACACCAGTGCAGAGCAGAGTGGGACAATCCCCTCCCTCAACTGGCTGGTGATGCTTTGCCTGATGCCCCCCAGGACACAGTTGGCCCTCCTGGCTGCCAGGGCACTCAGATTTAACTTGCCGTTGACCAGGACCCCCAGGTCCCTTTCTATGGCATTGCTTTCCAGAATCTCATTCCCCAGTCTGTATGAACATCCAAGGTTACCCTATCCTAGCTGCAGAATCCAGCACTTTCCCTTGTTGAACTTCTTATGGTCAGTGATTGCCAGTCCTCTAATTTGTTGAGGTGTCTCTGCAGGGCTTCCCTGCCTTCCAGGGAGTCAACAGCTCCTCTGAGTTTTGCGTGATCTGCAAACTTGCTTAGTATTCCTTCCAGTCCTGCATCCAAGTAATTTCTGAAGAAGCTGAAGAGCACAGGGCCTAAGATGGAGCCCTGTGGAACCTCACTATTGACAGGTCACCAGTCTGGTGTTACCCCATACACTATTACTCACCTCATTGCTCACCCACCACATGATGTGTTTATCCAGCTGTGTGATGGACATTTTGTCCAGATAGATCCCGTGAAAGACAGTATCAAAAACTTTACTGTATTTTGCGGGGTCCTCCCTCTTGCCCTTCTTGAAAATCAGAACAACATTTGCCAGCTTCCAGTCAGATGAGACCTCTCTGGATTCCCAAGAGCGCTCAAAAAACATCGAGAGAGGTTTTGCGATGACAACAGCCAGTTCTTTGTGGGCTCTGGGATTAATCCCACCAGGCCCCGTAGTTTTGTAGATGGATGCTTTTACAGCCATTTCATTGTTCATTGTGCTTTCTTAGCATACACGCGCTTTATTTGGTATTTTGCTAGCATTTGAGAGCATCTTCTAGAAGAAAAATGGTTATTTTTCTGTCATTATATATGTATAGTCCAGGTCGCTGTCCTTTCTATTTTTTGGGTTGACATTTCAAGCTGCACTGGGTTAAGGTACAGTGGTAGTTGATATTTAATTCTTTAATGTGAGGAAATGCAGTGAGAAAAATCTACGACACAATTTCACGACTTATCCGTAAAGACAATTCAGATCTCTCTGAAGACATAGTGGAACTAATGAGCTAATAATATGCACTGTTTCTAAGGCATATGTTTAAAGTCCTATCTATGTCATGGATCAATACTTTAGAGTAACAAGAAAAAGGAGAAAAGTGTTTTAATGATGAGACCAAAAATCAATTGTTTTCTGTCAGACTTGATCTATACCAGGAAGACCAATTGAGATGCTCCAAAATGGTGACAGAATATTTTTGAAGAGAAACCAAAACCAAAATAAAACTTTAAAGTAACTAGAATTTGAAATGGGAAGATGACAAAGTCATTACTGATTGCCATATTAAAGTAGAGAAAAGACCGTTACTTTTAGCTTCCTTTAGTTTGAGCTTTAATTCATAGATACATTTTTTAGGGGTAGCTCAGCTCCCACTTAGCAATGTTAGTCAGTAAATAAAAATGGTTATATCTCCATTGTAACAAAAAGAAAAAGAAACAACAAGGCAACCCTGAAATGGTTTTAGAATTTAGTTTGGATTTGTAGTGATATTGGAGGAAATGAGATTCAGTTTGTAGATTACGGCACCTAGTGCAAGGATCTTCAAGTAGACTTTCAGACCTACATTGAACAAGGTGTGTAGGCTGTCATTATACTGGGGAAATCTGTGTTATACTGAGAGCTTAGGTAACAGTGTGAGCATAAAATTTAGGTGTCCTAATCTTTCAGCTGAATTCCAGCCGTGCTGTTTTATAGAGGTTACTGATCTTGAAGCTGAATGTGATATTTTGAGATGGTCATGCAAAACGTCTCTGGTTCATTTAAGGAGGGGTAAATAAAAGATTGCATGAGATTCTTGTGCTGATCTCTCTGAGGCTGAATTTAGTAATTTTTGGTTGTAATGAGATTGCCTACTTCATTTTTTTCTATGACCAAGGAAAAAGTAATTGACAAAGGGCTTGTGTATTGATGGAAGGACTGGCTTTCAGGCTATATATCAGACTTTCAGACTACAGCTATTGAAAGACTATAGACAGTATCAATCTAGAGTAATGAGTTGAATGTATTTGAGCTTTTTCTCCATACTATTAAACTCTTCCAATGAGAGGAGCCTAGTATTCAACCCATGCTAGCCCCTGAATAGCCCTCGTGATGATTGGAACAGTGCTAGCTGAGTTGGGCCGAATCTCCACAGGAACTATTCTAACAATTTAGCTTTATAAACTCATTGCTGCAGGGCTTGGGAATATATCTCTGTACTCTACCAGCTTATATGTTTCTCTAGCAATGTATTTATGGCAATGTATAAAATCATGAATTTTCCTATGCTATGGTTGAAGACATGTATTTGGATGTAATAAAATGAGCATACCAATAGATATTTCAGGTACTCTTTAAAGAAAATGAGCAAGTTTGAGACCCTATTAAGGTGTACAAGATAAAATATTGTAGAAAAATGCTGCAGATGAAGATTAAAGTTATAGAGAGACCAGGGAACAAAGTTTTGAAGGAAAGATCGTGGAAAATATCTAATGTACAGTTACTTCAGCAAAGTCAGGATAGCACTGCTATGATACAGTTCTTTCCATAGTCCTAAACTTATGAGAAATAGAAGATGCCTGATATGTGCATAATTTTGAGCTGAATTTTCCTTTTAAAGTACCCAGTAATGTCAGGAATTTAATTTATAAAATTTTTCACATTGGTTATTTTTTTATCCTCATATGTTTCCTCATTTGGTTGGTTTGAATGATCTTTTTAAAAGTCTTTCAGTACTTTCTTTTTCAAGTTGTACTTAGTTGTAAGGATAACACACTCAATAATGTCTATTTCTGTTCTCCTGAACTAAAGTAATTAAAACTTGCTGCACTTTCAGTTTGTGTGTTGAGGAGATATCTGTCAACATTCCCTACCCAGATTTTCTTTTTCTTTCCTGCATATTTTAAGTGTATGTTTGCACTTCTGCAGGAATTTGTCTGCAGGAATGTCTGTCACAAAATCAGGGTAATGGAATGGTTGAAGTTGGAAGGGATCCCTGGAGGTCATCTTGTCCACACTCCCTTCTCAAGCAGAGTCACCTAAAGCCAGTTGCCTAGGACCATGTCTAGATGGCTTTTAAATATCTCCAATGTAAAAGACTCCACTACCTCCCTGGGCAACTTGTGCCAGTGCTCTGTCACCCAAGTGTTTCCTCGATGTTCAGAGAAACCTCCTGTTTTTAATTTTGTGCCCATTGCTTCTGGTCCTATCTTGCCTCACAGCACTGAATAAAGGGGAAGGATCCCCTCCCTTGGCCTGCTGGCAATACTATCTAATGCAGGTGGGGAAACATTTGCCTTCTTTGCCACAAGGACACATGGCTGTCTCACATTCAACCTGGTGTCCACCAGGACTCCTAGGTCATTTTCTGTAGCGGTAAACCTGCATTATATGGGAGAGCTGTGGTTTGGGCATGTTTTAAAATGGCTTTTTTGTGGTCTCTGCTAACTCATGTTTCTTCTTCCCAAAATCCCCCACAGCCAGTTCTTATCTCTGTCTCAGGAATGTCCTGAGAAGATATCAAGAAGTCTTCTCATTGGTCTCTTGTTAACCCCTTCCTTATTTGGCTGTTCCCTGCCTGATTGGTGTTTTGTAAGACCCCTTACCTTACATGGTCCCTTTTGACCCTCCCAAGAGCTTTATAAACCCCTAACCACAATAAACTCCCTCTCTCGCCTCCTCTCCACGAGCTGTGTGCTGTCTCTCCGGGAGCCATGGGACCTCGTGGGTGGGGGGAGGGGTGAGCACCTAACCCCTCCATGTGTCCAGGACCCTGAAGAAACCCCTGGAGCTGGAGTAACCCCTTCCCCATCCACCTCAAGCCTTCGGAAATGGAACCCCACAATGGGAGGAATGCACCCAGAATTTTCTGCCAGGCTGCATTCCTGCTGTGTGACCCATGGCACATATGGGGTACATGGGGTGGTTCTTCCCTAGCTGTAGGCCTTCAAAGTTCCCTTTGTTGAACTTCATGAGGTTCCTGGCAGCCCATTTCTCCAGCCTGTCAAGGTCCCTCCAGATGGCAGCACAAACCTCTGGCATATTAGCCATTCCTCCCAGTTTGGCATTTGAAAAGTTGCACTCTGCCCCATCATCCAGATCATCACTGAAGAATGTTAAACAGGACTGGATGCAGTATTGATCCTAGGGGTACACTGCTAGTCACTGGCTTCCAACAAGACTTTATGCCACTGTCCATTATCCTCTGGGGCCATTATGGCAGTTTTCAATCCACTTTACTGTCTGCTCATCCACCTGTGACTTCACCGTGGTGAATCCACATTGATAACTTCTGATTACTTTCTCCTTCCTAACGTACTTGGAAATAGTTTCCAGAATTACCTCCCCAGAGATCGAAGTGAAACTGACCAGCTGTAGTTCTTCAGGTCTTACCTCTTACCATTCTGGAAGATGTTGGGGACATTTGCTTTCGTCCTGTCTTCATGTACTTCTCTCAGCCACCATGATCAATTCCCAGTTTCTTAAGAATTCCCTGACCTGATCTTTTTCCATCAAGGATCCAGCTTTCTAGCTCTAAACTTTCCCCCTGGGATTCCTGAAGGCTAGTCTTGCTAGTAAAGACTGAGACAAAGAAAGTATTCAGTACTTTCATCTTTTCCATGTCCTGAGTCACAAGGAACCAGACCCCCTACTCATTGATAAATGGGCCCACATTTCCCCTAGTCTTCCTTTTATCTTCTGTGTTTTTCAGGTTTCTGAATTCCAAATGGTTAAGACTCTATCTATAGGGCCCTCTTCACTATCATAAATCTTGTCTTAGGAAAGGTTTAACATGAAGGAATGTATTTTGGGATACCAGAGTGCTGGCTATAGCACAGCCCTGGAGTCCTGTTTCTTGCTTTCTAAAAGCAAGTTCTAGATCCTGCTGCATCAGTCGTAATATCCTGCACAAAGACAGATTGTGGTGTTGGAAATGGTTACATGTCCTGCTGTCTGAGGGCCAGAGCAAACTGGCAGACCTGTGGAAGTTGTGGGAGTTCTTCTGGTGGTGATAAATGACGTCACCTCAACATTCACAGGTCCTCACATGAACCACTTGATAATGCTGTAAGACTCAGCACCATCATAGATACTAGAAGGCTTAGTGGAGGACCAGACCAACAGGTTTCCTGGGTGGCAGGTCCTGGACATGTCTGTCTTCTCTACCCTAGTTTAGCTCTTGGCTGAGGCCAGACAGGACATACAGTTGGGAGGGATTACCCACAACCTATAGCTTGTTCTGGAAAACTCCTGTATTATAAATACAGTGGCTTATGAGTAGCACAGACTTGAAAAGAATAGCAGGAGAGGAGCTTAAAATAGAATGCTTCAAAGCATTTTGCTTTGGTGATCCTGGTGTGCCTGGAGGCTGGGGATGTCAATATATGGGTTTCTATAACCTGAATTTGACCAGAATTTATTTTATTTACATTCTTGACAAAAAAAGCAGTCAAAAAAGGATATCACAATTATGGTAGTTATGGTCAATGTTATATGTTGGGGTTTTTTTGGTTTTTTTCTTTGGTTTTTCTTTCTTTTTGTTTGTTTGTTTGTTTGTTGCTTTGGGTTTTTTTCGGTGAGCTTGGTTTGGTAGTTACAGAAAAAGCAGAAACCTCCGTGGAATCCAGGTCCTCAGGTGAAAAAAATAGTTCTGGCAACACTGAGTTGATTAGATGTGACAGTTTGTATTAGCTAAGAAATATCCCTGATACACATGTTGGTAATGTATATGCCACCACTTGCAAAAATCATTTGCTAGAGCAGGTGTTATTTTTCACATAATGTATAACACAGTTTTCTCTTTAAGGTAATGAAAAAGTAAATTAAACTCCTTGCGGTGAAATGGAATACAGGCTTTAAATTAGCATGAAAATAATTCTTAATAGCTTCAGTAACTCAAACAGTGGTTCCAGTTCACAAAATCTAACACTTCCAAGGAAAAATATTATGTATGATTCCATTAGTTATTTATTTTTGCCTTTATTAAAAAAAAAATTAAAAAATCTAATCATTTGTTCAAACAGTTCCAAGTAACAGTATTTATTAGATGAAGATTGCTTGATTCATTAAGGTAAGGAAACTGCAGACACTTTCAGTGATTATTACTTGTATTTTTTTAAAATATGTTAGTCAATGATGTGATCTTTAAATTTAAAGTTTTAATTTTCTGACACTTTTTACTGAAGAGCAAGTTCCATGTAAAAAAAAAAAGACTCTTTCCTTATAATTTTTCCCCAAAAATACCTTCCAAGGAGAGTAGAAAAAGTGGTCATGGGTTTTCTTTAGTCATATTCATTGGGCCCTGCCACGTGGCTTGAGTGGCTTGATTTCAGAGGAAAAAATATTACCTGATTCAACTACTATCTCTGGGAAAAAAATATTGATTTTTCATGAAATTACAAGTTTTTAGTGCTGAAAATTGACAAAAAAAATTATTTAGCTTGTTTTTAGTAGTATTGTGAACTAAGACATTCATTAGAGTGCAAGGATGTGCTCCAGGAGTTTTGTATCAAGAAAAGATTTAATATTCTAATTCCAAAGTCTCCTATTCTTAGTTCCTTAAAATTAATTTATATCCTATCCTCCTTGTAAAGCAGTAGCAAAAAAAATATTGCAAAAAGAGCTGAAAGGATTGCAAAAACTTGTTAAATTATAAGTCTCTTTAGACTGAACTTCAAGTTAATTCTATTTGTGAGTTTAAAGAGTTTTACAAACTGGTTTTAAAAGCAAAGTTATTGGTATTAAAATTAACTGTTGAATTGCAGGTCATGCTAACCAAATTGTCTGAGAACTATGAAATCTATTTTTCTTGAAAGAAATACTTATAAAGTGACAACAAAATGTCTAAAAATAACGATTGTCCCTAGATTATGAACAATTTCTTCTTTTTGCTGTTATGCAGTCCTCAGACTTTCTGCCATAACACCTCAAAATTTACATTTTGGGATCATATCCTGGTCTGATGCAGTATTAACACAGTGGAAAAAGAAGGAATAAAACTGACTTTGGAAAAAAGCACCCTGTGACACAACCAGATAGATGGTCCTACTAATATGAAGTTTGAGCAACTCTTCAAAACTTGACTGCACTTCCTTTTTTTTTTTTTTGAAGTGGTAATTGTTTAAATGTTATACACAAGGTGAAGATTTCATTTAAGTTTGAAAAACAAACAAACAAACAAAACCAAACAAAGCCAGTATTGACCATTAGGATCTCAGCATTTTCTGACATCTCTGGGGTAGTACCTTAGTATTCTTTCCAGAAAATCCACAAAATCTTATTTTCCACTTTATATTATATCTTACCAGTTTTGTGAACAAAGGACAAAATATTTGCTAAGTTTTACCCAGTGTTGCAGAGAAATTTACACAATAAGGAAACTCTTATAGGGGTTTTGTTTGTTAAACTAAGAAGCATTCTTATTAAAACTAAAAGAGGTATTTTGAGAATAACTGATATTTTGAAAAAGGTTAAACATTCGCCTCTAGCACAGAATGGTTTATGAGGCATGGCCTCACGCAGAGGTGTGGGTTTAAGAAAACCTGGCATATCTACACAGGAGTCTCAGCTTTACTGTATTTATGTTCACAAGTGCAGTATAGACGAGCCTCAGCGTATATTGGCCTGACCTCTGACCATCTGCCCTCAAAGTGATGTCCCCAGGGTTGTGTCCAACAGGAAAATTACAGCCGCTAGTGTACTTCATTAGGCTCCTTTCAAAAGACAATTAGGATTTTGCAACAGCCTAACTTAAACAAAGCAAAGAACAATTAGATCAATATTGAGGTGGGGGCTACATTTGGGAGTGTCCCAGGTTTTGGTCTGCCTCTAGCTAGGTCAAGAATGTTATAGATATTGTCTTAATTTATGGTAGTTCAGCACATTTTTGAGTTTTAGCTTGAAGGCAAATGCTGTTTTCAGAAGGGTTTTTTTAGAGGTAGGAATACAGATTACAAACTTACTGTATGTAGATTTGTATTTACTTCACAAAAAAATGCTGCTCTGCAAAAAATGCTATACATCTACATAGTAAATACTCTTAGACTTGCGACAAATATTTTGATTGTTATTTAAAGTGCACATTTGAATCATGGCTTGCTTCCTTAACATATTAAGAAAAAAATTTTTGTGGCATAGCACTCCACTAACCTTTCTCTGAAACATAATGTGCTCATTTTCATGTTCTCCTCAAAAATCTGTCAAAATAGAAATTTCAGCCATGTTCCAGAAAGCCATCTTTCAACCTAAAACAAGCACACATGAACACCTGCTGTTCCAACATATTAAAAGGCTCAAAGGCAAGCAAAGAAGCTCTTGTGTGAATCCAAGGATTACTCAGCAATGGCTGCTGGTGTCTTGAGCAAACACATTTGTCTCTTGCTTAAAAAAGATGCAGGTCACGTTCTCTAGGCCAATAGGCACAGACAAGACTGTTGAATTGCCATCTGTGTTTAATCTGTCACTAAAGAGCAAACAAGGGTGTTCCAGCCTTTCGAAGGAAATGCTGACTGGTAGGAACATGTGACACATTAGAAAACCCTCCAGTCACAGGGCTTTCTTCACTTGTGTCCTCTGTTTCATTGCTTTCTTAATTAATTATTTGGCCAAGATAGCTATCTTAATCAGTATAGGCATTTATTTAAAAGATTAATTGCTAAAAAAGAAGGACAGAAAATTCCTCTTGAAGATTTCTTTTTTCAGTATATTGAGGCAGTTACATGATTTCTGATCATGTCTGTTCTAATTAACCATCTTCTTGTTAAAGAAGTCCTGTTTTTTTAAAACATCATTCTCTGAAAGTATATGCTTAGGGATATAAAAATGCACAAGAAGTACTTTCAAGCTACTTTAATATATTAGCTGAGGGGTTTTTTGAGAGATAATTCACACTGAAGCATGTTTTCAGGAGAAATGTTCTGTCAAAACCATTAGTTTGCCAGTGGGTTTTTTAGTCCTCTTTTCTACAGTAGGGATACTTCTGTGGATTAAAAGCAGACTTCACCTTGCCAAAATCCATGTCTTCTCTGAAACTCTCCTATGTATATACTAATTCATGCAACTCCCTCTATCTTATTGTCATCACTAAAGGATGTAATTTCATAAACCATGTATTATGACTCAGCTTCTGCAGCAACTAGAAAAACATATCAATTTACTTTCTCTCTAGGGGCAAGACATCACTGTGATAATTAAGCAAGACAGAAAAAGTTGGTGAAAATAAGACAAATTTTCCAACATTTTAAATAACATGGATGACACATATATCTTGTATGAAGTGATAGAGTTCCACTGATATAAATGATATCTTTATTAATACAGCCTGAAAATTAAGCTTGATGTGCTTTGGGTTATTGTAATTTATCTAGCAAACTACTTAGCTACCTGCTATCATGAACCAGCTGCTGGAGGCAGAGAGAGAAGATAAAATATAGTCAGGCAATTTAGTTCCTCAAGCAATTAGAGGGTCTTTCCACAGGGTCACCGAAAGACTAGAATAATTTTGTTGCACTTCCCATCGTGCTGAAAATCTACAGCAAACTGGACAATTTGCTAGCCTTTAAAAAGTCTACATAAGCTTGATTACCTACAAAAGAAGCAAAATTATGAAGAGACAGACTTCTGAGGAGAACATCTATTTTTTTTTTAACTCTGCCAGAGCATGAAGTCCTCACAAATCTTCCTGAATTTCAGACAGTTTCTGGCCAAGCATCCTCTTTTCTGAAAGTAACTCTTATATTTTGATATGCATCTGTCTCCTCAGATAATTATAAGCAGGTTTTCTTCAACATTAAAGAGCAACAACATCCTTGGCCTTTATTTTACTGAGCCTAAAAGGAAGAAGAATCATCCCTAAAATAGTAAAACCCTTTTTTTTTTCTTTGGAACCTTGCCAAATTCAGTGGCATATCACACCAGCTATAGGCACCGCTATAAACAAATTTCTCTCATTTTTTCAGGCTATGGACATAAAATATATTTCATGAATTCAGGATTCTTTTGTGCTCTCAAATCTATTCTATAGAGGCAATGACATTAAAAAAATCACTGTGTGGATTTTTTTTTTTTAAGTATCCAAAACATTTCTAAAGTAGCTTTTATGCATCCCTCATGGTGTATCCAGAAAACATGGCAGTGGAATATAATGGTCATCTTTTGGGGTGTATGATGCAACTTGATCCTGCTCTTACCATGTATAGATAATTCCGTTTCCCCAAACTCATGCTAACAGAAATGAAAAATTATTTGGAAACAAAACCATAACATATTTCATTTTGCTTTTAGCAGAATCTTCCCTCTGTCACTGTTGTTACTTTCCAAACAATGACAATTTTCCACTGTGACCCTGAACTATGCTTTAATTTTGACAAATTGTGTTTTCAAGGAGGAAAATGCTCTGTTAGACTCAGACTAGTTCTGCATACTAGAGATGAGCAGATGGAAGGCTACTTGTACTACTCCCACCAGCAGTGAGATTCAGGGGGTTGATGATTTTCACTTCCCAGGAATTTTTACTAGCTTCAAATTTTTCTCCTCCCACTCTCAACCCTCAATCCTCATTGGGGCTGAAACCAGCCTTCCCTCCTGTTTTTCAGTTCTTGTTTCTCAGTAATAGTTAAAAATACTCCCCACCTGAAATAAGGGCTAGGATTTACCCCAGGATACACAGACGCTTGTATGTCTTTTGTAGTGTGCATCCAGAGCTTTCTAAACAGCTTATGAATGGATTAAAGACATTGACATATCTAGGAATATCAAGTAAAAGACTGCTATTTTACCTGTAGAAAAATCAAAGTTTAAAGTAGTTTGGCAACTCACTTATCACCATTCAGCATGCCAGGACTGGAGTGGAGATTGAAATTCAGATTTTACATGGCTGAGGGCAGATTATTCATGCTTGCTTGAAGTATTTTGTCTCTTAAGTATTAAGGCTATTAAACTATTATGGACTTGTCCTAAGATGACTGTCTCTTCCATGCCCAAATAATGTAGTGCCTTAGTGCCCAGGTGTCATTTGTTAGGGAAATTGAAAGGATATTTTGAGCTGCAATCTGTTCTTTTCAGGCTGCAGGATTTGGTGATAAAAGCCCTGAACAGGCAAGTGCTTCAGTGAAAGGAATAAAGCCTGGATCTCGCAAAAAGCTACAATCATAAATAAAACCTTTTCCTGCAAAAAGCCTGCCACTTTCATCGTGAGAAATACCCGTTGCACTGACAATGCTTAAATGCCGCTGCTCCTCTGTTTTGCAGCTTCCTGAATGCACTGAAATCGTGCCTCTGCTGGAAAGGACCGGCGGCCTGGCTGTAAGGGAGCGGCAGGCGCGGCGGTGCTGCTGGAGCTGGCAGAAGGAGCAGCAGCAGTCTCCCTCCCAACGCCGCCTCCGCCTCCCTGCCTTCCCGTGCGCGCAGCGCCGCCGGCCGGGAGCAGCCCCGGCTCGCCAGCTCTTTGCCTGGGAATTCGGCACAACTCTTTCTGAGAAGCAAGAGCAAAATGTAGGGCCTGCAAATTATTTATATACAGAAGAAAACAAACAAATAAACATTCCCCTCTCCAAAACAAAAAACCAACACCACAACACCACAACAACCTGCCCCCCAAACATGCCACATTTAATTCAGTAAATGCACCCTCCCTTGTGTCATTATGCTGGCTCCACAATTACTTATGGATTCCCATACAAGTTTTTCACATTCAAAAGGAGTTTAAAAGATAAGTAGGTAATTTGAGCCACAGTTTTGAAGAAACAATACAGTACTGGGATCTCAAATTTGTCATAGCTGAGTACCACAACCCGTCCAGACCTCTAACTGAAAATATCATGACTCGCAGCTCTGGACAGCTTATTCTTACCTAGAAGACAAAAGTTTTCCATGGGCATCTGAAGTAGTAGATAAGTAAATCCTGAATCCTGCTAATATTTCCATAATGCATGTGTTGGTCTGCCAAAATGTTACACTAATTTGAATTCCATAATGCCTCAGACACCACCTTTTGCTCCTGAGGTTAAAGCTAGCCATGCTGAGGATGAGGCATGGAGCTGAGCTCAGTGTGACCTAAAGAATTTATCTTACACTTTCAGGACTGAAGATCATTTTTGTTTTCTTTTGTATCTGGACCATTGCAGTTGTCAGGTACCCAGTAAAGCCGCTCTTTCGCTCCCCTCTGGACCTGGATAGAGGAGAGAAAATATAATGAAGGGCTCATGAATTGAGATAAGGACTGGGAGAGATCACTTACTGATCACCATCATGGGCAAAACAGACTCAAAGTGGGGATATTAATTAAGTTTATTATTAACAGAATCAGAGCAGAAGAGTGAGAAGTAAAATATATCTTAAAAACACCTTTTCCCTATCAATCCCTCCTTCCAAGTCGTACCCCCAGCAGTGCAGGTAGGCAGGGAATGGGGGTTATGTTTCCACTGCCGCTCAGGGAGAGAAGTCCTTCCCCTACTCCCCATGGGGTCCCTCCCCTGAGAGACCTCTGAACCTCTCCAGTGTGAGTCCATCCCAAGGGCAACAGTTCTTCACAAACTGCTGCAGTGTGGGTCACTTTTCCATAGGGTGCAGTCCTTCAGGCCCAGGCTGCTCCAGCGTGGGTCCCCCACAGGGCCACAAGTCCTATCAGGAGAACCTGCTCCAGCGTGGGCTCCTCTCTCCATGGTCATCAGGTCCTGCCAGGACCCCCATGGGCCTCACACAGGTCACAGCCTCCTTCAGGCATCTCCCTGCTCCAGCATGGGTCTCCTCCACTGGATGTAGGTGGATCTCTGCACCTCTGTGGTCCTCCATGGACTGACAGGGCACAGCTGCTCCACCATGGTCTGCACCACGGGCTGCAGGGGAACCTCAGCTCTGGTGCCTGGAGCACATCCTTCCTCTCGTCTCCACTGAGCTTGGTGTCTGCAGAGTTGTTCACATGTTCTCACTCTGCTCTTCTTTGGCTGCAATTCTCATCTGAATGATAGCATTTTTTTTATTATTTCCTTCTTAAATGTGTTATCCCAGAGGCACTACTATCATTCCTGATTGGCTCGGCCTTGGCCAGCAGCAAGTCCATCCTGAAGCTGACTGGCATTGGCTCTACCAGACATGGGGGAAGCTTCTGGCAGCTTCTCACAGAAGCCACCCCTGTAGCCCCCTCGCTACCAAAACCTGGCCACAGAGACTCAATACAGCCCTGTAGGGGATGTCTAAAGTTAGGTGAGATGATTCCCATCTCAGGTTTTGGGAATGAAAACTTTAGCACAGACCAAAACTGTTTATTTTATCTGGTATCCTGTTGTGTTCTTAGAATATGTTTTTATTCAGTTGTAATTTCATGGGGGAACAATTGCTTCATATGCATGCATTTTTTGATGGTATTTCACTAGTTTGTAATTTTAAGCATTGCCTATTATTGCCTATTATTTTAAGCAACGCCTATTAAGCATTGCCTATTATAGTAATTCTCACTATAGTACCCTGTCTTCAGGTGTTTGTAATTGTTTGAGCATGGGACTGAAATTTTCCCTCTTGGATATATTCTTCAGTTTTAACTTTTGGGAAACTGATAACTAAATTTATTTTAGCTGTTTCAGAGAAAAATGCTATGAAAAGGTGTCATGTGCCTGTAAAAAATCTATGTATTCCCTCTTTTTCAACCTTCTGTACTTCCTCTAAAGAGCAGGAACTCAATATTGAACTGAAGAATGACTTTTATTTTAGGGCACACCACTTCTGTTGTGAATGAAAAACCCACTAATTTGTCTTCCATTTACGAACCTTGGAATAAAGCACAGTTTAATTATGACTATAGGGGGCTTGCAAAGGTTTTACAGTTTGATTGAGGATCCCACTTACTCTGAGTACATGAGTGCTATCCACATGGGCTGATATACTATCCCATGTTCCAGTGCAGGGTTGGAAGGTGTTCAAAAGGTTTTGTGCAGCTCTGATCTCTTGCAGGCTGAGTTGAGGCTGTGGACTAAATTTATAATAGGAAGCTTACTACTGTGCTGCTACCAAGGAGTAAATGTCAGCCTAGAGGAGAGAAAAGGTGGCTCAAACAAGAAAGGGAAGGGCATACATATCACAACAAAATCTCTGAGTCTGTATTTGGCCTTGAGGTCAACTGACATAACATAGCTTCTTTCTCTATAGCTCCCCTTCCCACCCAGAATAGGATGGCCTCATCCAGATTGCTTACTTTGAGTGGTCTCCAGCCATTGCTAAGTGCATGTATTGCCTAGAAAAGTGTTAATTCATTCAGGATAAAAATAATGCTGAGCCTTGTACTGATGGTATACAGAGCTGCACAACAGTGCCTCGTGTTTTCTCATGTAGATGAAGCTTCTGGTGGTAGTGATGTGGGAACAGGGAAAACATTCAACAGCTTAATCTGGGAATGTTAGAGAAGATGACCAAGGAAAGGGTCTAAATAGAAAACATAAGACTGGGAGAGAGCACTTAGAGAAGTTGTTTACTGTGGATGAAGAGCTTTGGATGGGGAAGGCTGGGATCAGAAAGTAATTTAATTGCAGTCTTTGTAAACAACAATATAATTTTCAAATGCTGTATACTCATCTCCTAAACATCTATCAAAGAAAGGATCCCAGATCTCTATTCTGAGACAGCAATAACAACAGTGAGACAGAATGATAAGCAGTCTGGGGCTTTGCAGTCCCAGATCAGTTTTCATGGATTTTGAAGGACATTACATTCCTGTATTTTTGTAATGATATCAATACATAATGAAACATAAATCATGTGGATATCTCATTTGCCAAAAAAAACCAAAACAAAAACCCAAATCAAAATTACATTGTTTGGATTTTTTTAAGCATATCCTTAACCTTGCATTTCTTAAATCTATGTGGCATAATTTGTTAACAATTAGAAGTACTGCTAATGTTTGCATTTCAGATGCATATTTTAAGCCTCACCTCCCATTTAAACTACAATTCCTGCAGGAATTTTATTGCATTTTGAAAAGTTCATTCATGATCACTAGGAGGGTAAATGCAAGGGAGCATTACCATGCTATCAGTAATGGTGTGGAGCTGTCCTTTTAGCAGACTCACAGGTTTACTACAGTAGTGATTAACAACTTCTCCGTGTTGCCGAAGGAGAATAATACAACCAAGACAAAGTGCTTACAGAATCACACAATAGCTAAGGCTTAGATGTTGCATCGGAGATTGTCGAGACAAACTCTGATGCTCAGAGCAAGGTCTGCTACAACAGGTTGCCCAGGACTGTACCCAGTCAGGTCTTGAAGATCCAAAGGTGGAGAGTCTGCAGCCTCTCTAGGTAATCTGTCTCAGTGTTTGACCACTTCCACTTAAGTGGTCAGTATTTCTCATATTTATATGGAATTGCTTGCATTCTGTTTTGTGCCCATTGCCTCTAGTCTGTTCACTGGGCACCACTAAGAAGAATCTCTGACTCTCTTCTGAACTGCCCTCATTGGACCTTCATGCACATTTATAAGATTGCCTTCAGCCTTCTCTTCTCCCAGCTGAGCTGTCCCAGCACTCTCAGCCACTCATCATATGTCAGATGCTCCAATACCCTAAGCATCTTCCTGTCCCTTCCTTGCACTCTCTCCATTATGTTCATGTCTCGCGATATAGCTTAGTCTGACTCTCTCAAAAGCTTTTTTGTCTCAGAGTAACACGAAAGTGGAGTAGGGATGGGTGCATCCCAATGCCTTTCTTTAAAAGTCTCTCTCAATAATCCTGTTCCATTTTCTCTAGTAGTTTTCTCAAGGAACCTGAATTGTCCTTCACATGCCCATCCTCACACCCAATATAGAGTCATTCTCTTGACACAGTACAGTATTTAAGAGATCAGCCCAATAGCAGCAATGACATTTCAGGAGTCACTGTGATATCAGAACTGTAAGATAAATTATCTGTAGAGGAGACGTGGACACATCATGCTTAGTTGAATTATCCTTGATGATGTAGCAACCATACTTAAGAGTTAGTTAACTATCACTCTGAACCTACGAGGTCATAGGTATTTCATATCAATACATCTGTTACCAACACTGCCTTGGAGACAGTGTGTGCAACATTTCTATTCTAGTTACACCACAAGGATTCAAAGAAGAGATTCTCAAAGTTTCTAAAGGTGGGGCAGATACTGTTCTCTCACCATTTAACAGCTCAATGACTTAAATACTTAGAATTCAGGAGACATGAGTGTTGATTCTTCAGTGTGACCTTAATCTGTTCTCTTGACTCTATACAACCTTGTAGTACCATAAATTGCACAATGGGGCACAGATAAAAATCCAAATCTCTTATCTTTTGAGCCAAAATGCTGAACTAGTGGTTACAAAGCTCTTAGCTTATATTTGGACACTGTTTGCATGTAATACCTAAAGTGGAACACTGATCAACCTGATCTCTTGCCTCTAGCACATAAGACAACAGAAAGGAAGGGAGACCATAGTTGAAATGCTTGAATAGAATAGAATGGAATATTTTCAGTTGGAAGGGACCTGCAATGACCACTTAGTCCAGCTGCGTGACCACTTCAGGGCTGACCAGAAGTTAAGGCATGTGGTAAGGGCATTTTCCAAACACCTCTTAAACACTGAAAGGCCTGGAGCATCAACTACCTCTCTAGGAAGCCTCTTTTAGTGTTTGACTGCCCCCTTAGTAAAGAAATATTTCCCAACATCCAGGCTAAGCCTCCCTGGCACAGATTTGAACTATTCCCATGCATCCTGTCACTGGATACCTGGGAAAAGAGACCAGACCCTCTTCATTTCCCCTCCTTGAGAAGCTGTAGAGAGCAATGAGACAGCACCTCAGCCTCCTCTTCTCTGAAACAAGCCCAAAGCCCTCAGCTGCTCCTTACAAGACGTGCCTTCCAGCCCTTTCATCAGCCTTGTTGTCCTCCTCTGGATGTATTCAAGGATCTTCACATTCTTCTCAAATTGTGGGGCTCAGGATGACCCACAGTGCTCAAGGTGAGATAATAACACTGAGTACAATGGGATAATCCCCTCTTCTGCCCAGCTGGTCATGACATGTTTGATGCACCCCAGGATGCAGTTTGCTTCTGCAGTCTGGTCTGCCAGGGCTCACTGCTGACTTGTGTCAAGCCTGCTGCTGACCAGCACCCTCAGATCCCTTTCTGCGGGGCTACTTTCTAGCCACTCCTCTCTGAATTTATAGTGTCCAGCATTATGTTGTCCTAGTTGCAGAATCTTGCATTTATTCTTGTTAAACTTTATCCCTTTAACAATTGCCCAATGCTGCAATCTATTATTTAGATCCCTTTTGATAAGCCAAAGTTTTATTAAGATTTTATTGCCTTTCAAAGAGAGAAACATACCAAAAGGGGATATTATAATGAGGCTATAAACCTTACACTTCCTCAAATTTTTTTGTTCATGATTAGCAAATTTGAAGGCATTCTTAAAGGCACTAAAAAGATAGAAAATTACACTGATTGAGGAATAAATTTAGGAACATAGTTTTCAATTAAGCAAAGGTTTGAGAAGTCTAATATGAATTAACAGTTTCTGCTAGTTACTTGGTGGCATATAAAACCTTTTCTTGCTTTACTGCCTCTCTTTTACTGCCTCTCTCTCTCCACCACCCTATCTTATTACAGTCCATGATACCATCTTGTGAGCTATGCCAAGATATGGGAGCTAAAAATGAGGCTTTCTGCCAAATAAGAGATTTGCATCATGCTAAATATTAGAGTTCTAATGGTTTAAGAAGATTTTTATTAGCTGTTAGTGAAGAAGAGCGTGAAGGAGGAAGAGCAAAAAGTATTAAAGCGTTACAACATTTAAAGGTGAATTTCAGGAAGAGTATTTAGGTTTTTTAAATAATTAGTTGGAGAAAAAAACCCAAAGAAAAGAAATAGATCCACAAATCTAAGTGGCCACTCAATTTTATATAAGGTATTCAAGAAACTTAAAATATGTATATTTATATATACAACTATATACTTATATATAATTGTTTTGCCTATCAACATCTATAGAAAAATTGTATTTATTATTGGCTTTATTTTTTTTTCTAGTGGCTTATTTTACTAGAAACATGAAAAATTGAACACTTGTATAATTAGTTGAGTTTTAGACCTTATCTTAACTTGACCACAATTAGAAAAGACTTATGGCACCTTATTTTATCTTTGGCTACAAATATAAAGGTCAGATCCTAAGCCTTTCCTGCTAATATTTTTCCTTCTCCCTATTTTAAATACATAGCCCACCTCAGCATCATTCTCTCTTAAGCAGCCTCTTAAGCCAAGAGTTTTGATTATTGCTTTTCTCTTATGATGGCTAATAGATAAATATGATTCTTTCACCCTGAGATGGAAACACTACTATATTTGTGGTAGTTTCCATGTCTATAGTTTCAGCCACCTTAAAAAGTGAAGGTAGGGCATATCACCAAGTCTCCTTCTCTTCTCAATATTTGGTAAAAGGAAAATGAGCATTTATGACAGGTCAAGGTGAATGAACTGTGACCCAAATGGGATTTTTTTTGTTCTTTTTCTTCTATTTTTGAGCTTCATTTATTTTGCTTACATGATATGCAAATATACAGTTTAGCCATTGATAAACAGGGTGTAGTGTCTGTTTATATAGGAAAGTATATTTATCTAAGTACTCTTTCTTTTTTCTAATGTTCAAAAAAACATCTGTTCTAATGTGTGTTGAAATATATGCTTTCTTTCTTAAATATATGGTTTCTTTCTTATTTTAGTCTTCTAGTTAGGTCTTCTCTTTTCAGAATACCATAGTAATATACCTAAAAATGTTCCTGAATGGGACATATGTACCTGAGGGGAACAGAGAGTCCCTAAAGACAAGTCTCTGGGGTAGCAGTTGTAATCACTTTGGCATATTTCTTTTTCTAGTTCTTATTCTGCCAGGCCTCTCTTAGTGTATGTGAATCATTAGACAGTAGCCAGCAAGGTTAGAAGTGTATATATATATTTATTTAGGAAGCTGAATTTTAAGAGATTCCCTGCTTTTAATAGCTGATGATTTTACAAGACAGACGCTTTCCTTGTGCTGTCACTCCAGTTTAGGTTTCACAGTAGATATCGTCTTGGCACTTGCAATCTTGATGGGCAGGATATGTGCTCTCCTTTTCCTCTTCTGTTCATGTGCCTTCAACCTATTGGGCTGTGGAAGGAAAAGAGGTCATGAGAGGGAAATCCTTACCTGCAGTGCTGCAGTTACCCCTTTCTCCGGACATCGCCACTGTCTCTTCCTTTTTGCCTCCCTGCACGTACTCATGCTGGTCCATGATGTACTGGCTGGTGTTGTGGGGTGTGCACATCCCTGGTGGGCGGTGTCCTGCCATGTTCATGGGGCGGAGGCGCGCTCTTGCCTCTCGCCAGGTTGCTGCTGGCACACGCAAGGTTGGGACCCAGCAGCGCTTCTTCGCATTCCAGAACAGGACTCTCTTTTGACCACTGGTGCTCTGCCCACCTGCCTGGTCTTGGTGGGTGGGCTCAGTGCATTGTAGTTGTTGTTGCTGTTTCCAGTTCCTCCTCCAGCTGTGACTCCACCAGTGTGCCTTCCCAGGCCGCTTCCACTCTGGCCTATGCACAGGACCCTTGTGCTGGCCACCCTGGCTCCCACAGCCATTTGAGGAGGATGCACAGGGGTCCTGCTCCATGAGGTCCTTCTCTCTCTCCTGTTGCCCTTGTTCATTGTCTCTGTTAACGTGCCTTCTGCCCCCGTGCTTCCATTGCTGCTGTCGTCTTCTGTCCCTGCGAGCCCTGTTGCTACACAGGAGCATGATGAGCATGTCGTCTGCCTGCACTTCCTGCCACTGTCTTTGCCTCTTGTCCCTGCCCTCACCTCGCCATGCCTTCTTGTGCTGCCCGGGAGTGATGGCAGCCAGTGGAATGGCACTTCTGGGGGGACTGTTCTGGGAGTGGTCTCCCCTTTGGCTGAGGCCTGGCCCTGCAGCGCTGGCAGTGCCTCTGGCTCCATATGTAGTGTTTAGCTTGGAGGCTTGTGAGGGAGCCTTGTATCTTGCCCTCCCCATACTGACACCCTGCCGTCCCAGAGAGGTTCTTCTCATGGGAACGGAGTGACAGATTGCCTTCCCACTCTGCCTGGAGGAGCCAGCAGCCCGTGGCAGCAACATGGCGGTGCTAACAAGGACACCAGCCATCGGTCAGCAGGGGGCTCCATCCCGGGTGGGGCCCTGCAGGCCCTAGGCCAGGCCTCGCTTTAACGACTGCCAGCCCTGATTCCTGCTTCCCTCAGAACACCTTGTGGGAGGGAGGGAAAGTTGTCCTGGTCACCTGGTGGAGAATGATGCAGAGGGACTAAGTAGCTGTCACAAGCTGGCACAGAAAGGAAGCACCTTCAAAAAGCCTTTGCTGCTCTCCTGACTCAAAATCTTGCATTCAGCCCTTTATGTCAACTGTTGAAATGAATTCCTGCCTTTTTAGTGTGGAAGGTAGAAAGATAGATAGCAGGACTATCTCAGAATTAGTTTTCTATACATAGTATATTTACATAACACCAGATGTTATTTGTAGCATCCCTCTTGTTGGCTTTTTGTAGTACAGAATAAAAACTAATAAATCACAGAATCATAGAGTTGTTTGGGTTGGAAGAGACCTTAAAGATCATGTAGTTCCAATCCCGCTGCAGAAACACCTTCCACTAGACCAGGTTGCTCAAAAGGCCCACCAAAACTGGCCTTGAACACTTCCAGGGATGGGAATAAATAAATAAATAAATGTGTCTTCTGTGATGAGATAAAAAACTTTATAGAAGACAGCTAGGTTGAAGGGTTCAAGACAAGCGTGTCCTCATCCTGACCACCCAAAGATAAGGGTCGGAGTTTTGTGGCTGTGCTTGTCTCTGGAAGTTTGTACAGCCTGTATAGCTGGGAATGTGGGTATTTATTGTTTAGGCTCCCTCTCCATACACTGATACTGTCAGATCAGGCTTATCGTTTCATAGTAAATGATGCATATCCCCATTTAGACCAGAATCTCTGTCTCTCTTTTGCTGAGAGATGTCATTGAGGACCCTGAATTTTCATACTTAATGATTAGAGCATCTTTATAGTATCATGACCTGAGACATAAATCGTTCTGATGGCATTTATAGTCTACTTATTTAAATACAAAATGAAAAAAAGTAGAATATTTTAAAAAATGAATATTTTTTAAAATTTTCTATGTTGATTTAAAAAAAAACCCCAAAACAAACAAAAAAGCAGAAGCAAACCTAAATCCAAACAAACAATTCTCCCCCCAAACCAAAACCAAAAAATCAACAAAATGTTCCCTTGGTTTTATCTTGAAAGAGTTTTCCATTCCTTCAGCTTTCATTAGAGAGAAAAGGAAAATAAATTGCATAGGATTAAGTTTAACAAACAAATAAAAACAAGTCACATTTACCCTTGGTGTTAGGCTTTGGTGTGATACCAAGTGTCACTATTTATCAACACACGATGGCAGTAGTGGTCCATAAAATGATTAACTGAGGCTGTACATTAGTAAAACAAAATCTATCCTAGGCTTTTTTTTCTAGAGACAGCTACAGTTTTGCCTTATGAATATTGACAATTTCCAGGATCAGCTCCACCGAGGAATGAAAAAAAAAAAAAAAAGAGGAAGTTTCAGAGTCTTTTCTTCATCAAGGTCACCCTAGCTGTTATCTCACATACAGTTTGTGATCCCAAACCAGACTGCCACATGTATGAAGTGGCAGTCTGGTGTTTTCATTAACCATGATGACTTTTTGGAAAGCTTTGTCTATCTTATCTTGTTAACTATAGCAGTCACTCTTTGTCTGCTGGTCAGATTGTAGCACTTTGGGGACCTTCTCAAATCAAAGATTTCTTTAGCAGTCCATTTAGCTAATAATATTCTCTTATCTGTGATTAGTTTTGAGTGAGGTGTCAAAGGCCCTTACTGGAGACACTTACTGACTAAGCAAATACAACTTCTTCCAAACTGCATTGCCACTTCATTTTCAATGAGTCAAGAAAAAGTCTTTTAGATGCGTAAAAGGACTTAGTTTGATTTGATCTGATGTCATTACTTCTCTCCTTGTTGAACACTGACAGATTTAACCTTTCTGCAGTATGTCTTCATGGATTTCCTTTTGGATGAGATCTTTAATAGAAACTAGACATTTAACATCAACTCCCGTAACTTAAAGTAATTGCACAGTTCAGATTTTCATGGATCTCCCAATCAGAGTCTGGTTGGTCCTGTCACTGAGCAACTGGCAGAAATTACTCCTGAAGAGACAGGGCTCTGTCCACTTCCATGACTTTGCTATGTGTCTGGACAGGAATGGTAGAAAACAATATTGACCTATACATAACTTAAACGTGTAACCTTATCAGTGTTAGCGCTAACCTGTGTACTGTTTTCAGAAGTGGGAAGAGCATCGACTGTATTAACTCTGATAACACTCTCATGCTATAAGGGAAAACACATACACACACACAAAAGGAAAATATATACACAAAACCTGTGAACTCCCTGGCTAGATTTCCACAATTGGATAAGGTCTTCAGTAGATTAGTACAGTTGACTGCTATACAAGGGAGGGAGTTCTGGTCTATGGTTTTGGAGGTTTCCTCCAAGGCAGAGTTTAGAAAGTTAATATTCCATGCTGTATTTCTTGACTTCTGGAACACTATAGTTGATTTTTATCTACAATGTACCCTTTCCTCACTGTCCTTGATCTGAGAGTACCTTGCAAAACAGCCTTTACATTGCAGGTATGCACCATAGAATATACTTGGGAACTAGACATCCGAACACCCACATTCCTTTGTATGTTTTTGGTGCACCATACTCATTATGATTAGCAAGGTTTGCACTCTACCACTGAAATGCATCTTCTCTGAAACAGAGGTGGTATGGGCAGCAAATCTGTCACCATGGCATGGTCTCCCTTACTTCCCCTTCAAACTTTGAATTTTTGTCTTTTCCAGAGCACATGTGTGCTGCTGGGAACATGACAAGCTGGTGATGACATTAGAGGTGATGCGTGAATGGAAAAGAGAGGCTAGAATCTCTTGAATATAAAATTAAAGGCAGCTAAAGTCTGAGACTTTTGGAATTTTGCTGTTCTCCCTCTGCCTTTTAGCAAGATGGGAGAACAAGAATAATCTGTCTCTGCTCTTAGCTCTGTTTCCTTCCTCTCTGGCTTCATCGTACCACTCCATATCCTGTCCCTACTTCACCTCACCTCACCTCCTTCCTCCTAGCTCAATTAAGTCTGCTTTTAATCTGTCTGAGGTTGTTCCCTGTATGTTCACTTCTGGAAAATGACATTAAGGGGGAAGAGTTAGGTCTCTGTGAAGAATTTCTATTGCCTGGCCTGACAGAAATTCATGATGTACATTTTAAATGAGTATATATGTTCAGTTAGATGAAAGGAAACTTTGATATTGAACAAATTTCAGATTGCCTAAGTGGATTTGTTATGTTTTAAAGGGGAGGTTTTTTTCCAAAATCTTTCATCAAACCTTTATTACTGAAGATGTGCAGGTGTTATTTGGTGCTTGTCACCATAGAATAGGATAATCAAGTACCTATGTTGTATCTAGTAGGTCTTTCCTGGGGGCTTTCTCACTAGAAAAATGTATTAAATCTCCACCACAAAAGGAGGAGAGTTATTCAAACAGTCCAAAGAGAGGGAATTTTCTAATCTTTAACTGATAAGGCTCTTAAACAGTAAAGCAGAAAAGCTCAGTGAAATTGTTTCAAGTAATTGGAAATTGAGCTCCACAAGGTTTTTTGTGACTTTGGTCTCCTTAGTGTATTGAAATCCAAAATTTTGTGTGACTGTGTTAATATGCCAAGGGGAGTTTTTTTCACTTCCTAAGCAGAATAAAATTCAGTATTTCTCAAATAGGCTACTTTACATGATATTTTTATTAGCCAGATAATCTGTCAGCCAAGTTTATCAAGGATAAAGAAAACAGCTTTGGGCCTCATCAGCATTACAAAGATAAATTGTTGCTGCAAAATTATGCATAAATAGTTTATGTGAGGGTAATCTGATACAAATTTAAGCCCTATATTTCACTATTAATTCGAGGAGAGATTCTGTGTCCTAAAGAACAAATGTGGTTTTAAATATTGTTAGTACTTTTTAAAAATGAAGGCATCTTTAAAGAAAGAAGTAGAAAAATGGACGTGTCTCTGGGAGAAAAATATTTAATTAAAATAAAAAGCAATAAATATTTAATTGTGTACACAAATTTTATTTTTATTTCTTTATTTACCATGTAATAGTTAAACTTTAATATATAAAATTATTTAATTTTAGAATTCACACATAATTCAGCATAAAAATTGGCATTTACATTGTTTTTGTAGTAAAATATTTGTCTTGATATTGATAAATAACTTGCAGTTGGGTAAATAATGGATTTGTCTTCTAGAATTTAATAATCTTCTTTGTATCATAATCATTAATTTAAATATTAACAGAAATATTCCCCAAATCAATGAGATTTGAAAAAATCATCTTAGTTTAACAGTGAGTTAATGATTTGTCTTTTGAGATTCTGGTAGCATATGACAGTATAGGCAGCTGTCAAAGCTTAGATGAGGTTACCAACTGGCAAACGGGGTAGACACATATATGCATAAGGTGTTTTGCTCAGGTTAATGGGATTGCCATCCAGTCTGATGTCTTCAAGAGCCCTACGTACATAAGTAAAATCTCTCATTTTGCAGAAAGTATCTTCATGTATCTCTTGAATATTGTTGTTCTAAAGGAAAAAAAAAAAAGAAGCTATCAAAATAGTTGCCTGAAAGTAATTTTTAACTCTGAAGACCATTTATGATGTATTTTTGGTGCCTAGAGAGATACTTGTTTGAACTCAATGACCCAGATTGTGGTGACAAGTCATCAACAAAGAAATCTTCCAAATGGGGAAAATTTCTTGGCCAATGCAAAGCTTCAAAACTAGGTAACTCAAACCATGTAGCAGAGACAGGCTTTGCAGTAGGGGCCTGGTAGAAGTATAGAGAATTTTCCTTTCTAGATCATATTGAAGAGACTTATTAAGACAAATTGGAACCAGCGTAAGCCAGTCCAAAAATCACAGAAACAGAATCATCATCCTGACCACTTGATGTACCTGCAAAGGCACAAATCTGAAATTTGATCTGTGACAAATTTCTTTCCTGCAGGCCCTCTCACAATAGTTTACCTCATATCTGTATATATACTGGGAAAATTGAATGCTTTGGGTTTTATTCTTTTGATTTAAATTCCTCTCATATGCCTTACATTCACTGATCTTTTGTTCTTGAAGAGAACCATTTTCAACAATGAATTGCTAGAATACAATATTATCAGGAAATTGGGACTAAAAGGTTCATCTCCTAAAATAAGGGATGTCTGAAAGTTCTTCTCCTCTCCATTCCTTTGCTAGTCAGAAATTAGTGTGGAAAAAGTACAGCTCACTTTTTTTCTGTAGCACATATCACTGAATATTAATTTACAGTCACAAACAGGAGAAAAAAAGATCAGCTAACAGGCTTTACTTAGATTTACTTATTGAAAGATAAGGTTTAAATTATATGTGGTGCATTAGTTTGCTTATTAAAAGGGTTTTTTTTCTGCATTATGTAACATCTGATAATCCAAACTGTGCATTGATACAATAGGAGATAAAGGGAAAGAAGCAGAGCTGGAAAAGGTAAAAAGGAAGAATTCAGAAAGAAAGTGCTAGATAAAAGAATTGCAGAAAGGTGATGGATGGGATGTTCCAGCATAGTCAAATGGAAACATTTGGCTGAAAAATGTTAACTGGAAATAACCTTTACTAAGAATAAAATGCACTGAATATAAATACAATCAATATGTAAAATTACTTCCTCTGTGTGTCTGAAAGTATTCCCTTTGGAAGATTTGTATAAGCAGTGTGAGGGATTTCTGTCATTATTGAAGTCTCTTAGACTAATGATGGTCTTGACAACTGTGAACATAACTTTAACTTGTACTAATAATAAGTCTAGAATTTAATGTTTGAAAAATATTGTATTACAAATTCTAAAAATTAATGCTTAGCTGAGCTAAATTTTACTTGCTTGAAAGACTGCATTCACTAATTAATTTTATGTTTTCCATATCTTGTTTAGTCAAGTAAGAACACTTTTGGATAAACAGAAGAAACAGTACATGGCAATAATTGCCTTTCCAGTTTTACTATTTGAGCCACTACTTTTGTAGCCTACCTGAAGATGAAGAGCTTGGAGGCTTTCAGGGAGCGGCAAGGGAATATGATCCAAGTTATTGTCAGTGATGTAAAGATGCTGCAGTTCATTCAGATCCTGGAGGATGAAGGAAAAAGGTAGGGGGAAATGACAGATATGTGTGAAAATCTCTAGCAAGTAAGTTTGAAATCTATCACTGCAATGAGCATGGCTGGATAGTAACACATTTTGTTTTAGCAGGATAGGGGTGAAAAGGCATAAATTCAAAGACAGTAATGAATTTGATTTGCATATGTTGAGAATGTTTCTGTTAAGAATTGGGTGTCTGGATTAAATTGAAGGGGGGAAATGTTTCTGAAATATCTACAGACAATAATTAGAGATGTAATTTCAATGATTATGTTTTAAAGAGATAATATCGCCCCTTATGGTCATTATATAGAAGGGCTTCTTGTTCTGTCTGCTTTCTTTTGTGAGAAGCTTACTCAATTTTGCAGAAGTGTTTTGGTGTTGAAGCAAATAAAAACTGCAAAAGAAATTCCTGAGCTAAAAATACATTTCTCATTCCATTTCAAAAGGTAAATAATATTCTCCCTTGACTTAGTGGATGAACAAGTGGCAGGCACCATAGTTAGGCTGCTCAGTATCATCTTTGAAAGGTCTTTGAAAGGAGAGGTGACTGAGGACTGGAGGTAAGCCAGTGTTACCCTCATCTTCAAAAAGGGCAAGATGGAGAATCCAGAGAATTACCAGCCAATCAGCCTCACCTCAAGCCCTGGAGAGGTGATGGACCGCCTCATTCTAGAGGCCATCTCTATCCACGTGGATTACAAGAAGGTGATCAGGAGTAGTCAGCATGGATTCCCTAAAGGTAAATGTTTAACCAACTGGATTGCCTTCTAAAATGAAACAACTACCAGGATAGATGAGGGGAGAGCATTGGATAATGCATACCTTGACTTCAGTAAGGCTTTCGACATTGTCTCTCGCAACATACTCAGAGGTAAACTCAGGAAGTATGGACTGGATGGGTGGTGGATTGATAACTGACTGAATGGCAGATCCAAAAGGGTCATAATCTATAGCATAGGGTCTAGTGGAAGGCCTGTCTAACTTATTCATTAATGACTTGGATGGAGGAGCAGATGCCTTCTCAGCAAGTTCATTGACAGCAAAAATCTGGAAAGGGTGACCAACACCCCAGAGTGCTGTGCAGTCATTCAGAAGGACCTCAACAGGCTGGAGAGATAGGCAGAGAGGAACCACCTGAAATTCAACAAAGGCAGGTGCAGGGTCCTGCACCTGGTGAAGAATAACCCCTCACACCAGCACAGGCTGGGGGACAATTTGCTGGAAAGCAGCTCTGTGAAAAAGGAACTGAGGGTCCTGGTGGACAACAAGCTGTCCACAAGCCAGCAGTGTGCCCCTGTGGCCAAGTAGGCCAATGGTATTGCTGGGTACATTAGGAAAAGCATTGCAAGCAGGTCGAAGTAGGTCATCCTGCCCCTCTACTCAGCCCTAATGTGGCCGCATCTGGAGTGCTACATCCAGTTCTGGGCTCTTCAGTACCAGAGAGACATGGAGCTTCTGGAGCGGGTCCAGTGGAGTGTGACACAGATGATTAAGGGACTGGACCATCTCTCTTATGAGGACAGGCTGCTCTTCTGACCACATCCTGGAGATAGGAAAAAAAGATTTTCCCATTCAACCCAGACTTACTTTGAATGCCTCATTACGTATTCCTTTGTGACCAAGCCTGTTCTTACTAACATCAAGGAATGTTAAGGTAGATGGTAACTCAGGGAGTTGCCTTATTCTGTTGTCACGGAGCACCAGCTCCCGAAGTTGGAGCAATCTTCGGAAGGCATCCTTATGAATGTCTGATATAAAGTTTGCAGTCAAATCAATCCTTTTTAAGTTGTCTGGCAGAGAAATAAGACACAAGAAGCAGGTAAGAATGTATTTCCTGAAATTTCAGAAAAAGAAAAAGGCAAATGGGTTATTTAAATTACAGGTAAAGTGTCTTGAATCATATTCATTCCTGGCCCACTGTGTGACAGTGTTCTCAGTATATAATGCAATAATACGTATTTGAACAGTTCTCCTAAGGAGGGGAACCTATGTCTCCTTCTCATCCTGTTTTGAACTTCCTGTGTCATTCTTTATATATCTTCCAGTGAAAGACTTCAAAGTTAACAGTTTTAAGGTTTCTGTGTGCTCTGGAAATCTTTTCAATTACTATATTTTGAAAAAAATAACACATAAAGTGAAATAAACATTTTCTCTACTGCCTTGTTCCACATTTTTCTTTATTTTAACATTTTCCTATATGTAAGATATTTGTACACTCAAGCACTTTTCTAATTAAAAACCAAAAAAAATTAAATTGAACATTTGGACTTTTTTTTCTACCTATCTAAAGATGATTGTAAGTAACAGCAAAACAATTGATGACCATTGCTATTTCTAAAAATTCAAATATTTGACAGAGAATCTGCGTTTAAAGTATTGACCTTTATGCTCCAAAGTAACAAACTGCTTTTCTGTGTGTGCATTTGTGTGTAAAATTCTACAATCATCAAACATTATAGAAAAATCTATCACTGTGTTTTAGATTAGCATAAGCCAGAAATAGTAGAAATTAAAGCTAGTTGCAACAATACTACTGTCCATACTTAAGTTAGCAAAGTCATTTCTGCTGATCTTCCTGATTCTGTTGTAGCGTGAATAGAAATACATGGTTTTCTTAGGCAATGGTGGAACAGCATCAAGCTCGCGATCGTCACAGTAAACTGTAGTTCCTAGGCATGTACACAAAAGGCAAGTGGGAAGACCTGTGAAGGAATTTAAAAGAAAACAGTTTGTTAGAAAGGAAATGTACAAAAATTATATGTAAATTACTGCAATGAAATGCTCACCTAAGCACATAACAATTAGATTTTGTCTATAGTAAAGTTCACTCCCTTTACATTTTGATCACCGCATCATATAATTGCAACAATGAAGTTATTAAATTCTTAAAATTTATTTTTCTAATTATGCCTAGAAGAAAAATTAACTTGTTCTAATACAATGTTTCTCAGACTATAACCGTAGAATGTTTGGTGACAGCAACCAGCCAAAGGTCAGTTTCCCTCCTCCTAAGCTGGCAAGTGTGTACTTCCCTCTAGACAGAGGACTCAGAGCTAATGACTGAACCTTGTTACGATTCCTGTTTTGTTCTCTAAATAGTACTTCTGAATATTTTGCAGGGAAATTAGTATTTTCCTGCAGAGCTATGGAGAAGAACCTCAGTGTCCTTTGCATGTTGTTTAATTACGTTTTCTGATTCAGTCATGAAAAATCTCTCTCAGTCTGAGTTAAGGGAACTTGGAGACCCTGTTAACAAAATATTTGGTTACCACCACAAGTCTGTGAAAATGAAAAATGAAGCCATTTCATCTCAATCACAACACTGCATGAATACTATGAATTCAGAAGTTTCTTTTGATGGTACTATTCAAATTTTGTGAGATCTATGAGACTGAGTTTTGATACATCTTTTCTTTGATTATGGGTATAAAACAGCATATCTATTTATCAGCTTTTAATCCCATAGAAATACTTTTCTGTTTCATGTTTTCCTCCTCCTTGTAGCAGATGGCTGGTTATTTGTTCTGTTTACTTACAGAATAGTAGCATAATTCATGAGTATGAAAATGTTTCTCTTGCATATTAGTTTTTTCTCCAGATCAGTTGTGGGTACATGACAGAGTGATGCCTTAATCCATATTAACTACCCATAGCTGATTCAGGTGACTCTTCAAGCAAGATTAAAGAATAAATAACTAGAGTGCCCTTTTATTTGAGAATCTCTACTTGGACATCCAGGAATAACATTTATGGAGAGATAAGACTCTTTTCATGCTTTCCCTAACTTTCTTCACAGGACAGCTTACTTTGGCTACAAGGAGCAAGCCTGACAGAGGGAAAAAAAAATAAATTGTCACATGTTGAAATATTCCAGCAAATCTAGGCCTAAATGAATGTAGAGTTAAGAATGGTTGACATTTTTTCATAATATTGTAACATAGTACAGGAAAAGGGTTTCCTCTTCTGTCCTATTTTTGATCTTGGAAGAGTGGTATTTGTCACCTATGGATGGTGCAACTGAAAAAGAACAGAACGAGGGGAAGGATTCAAAAAGACATCAAAAAGAAAAATGAACTTGGCTTGGTGTTCCTGAGCCTTGTAGTCTTCTATTTAGTATCAGGCCAACAACAGCATCAGGCCAACAATGGCAACAACATCTGACAGGAAAATATGTTGCTAAAAAAAAAAAAGAAGACACAAAAGCAATCTGACTTGACATGTTACAGCCTTGAGCCTCCCACGTGTGTCTTTAGTTAAAACGCTAGCTGGTTTGCATCCAGTGCTTGAAAATGTTGACACATACAGAATTCATGCTATATAATACTTACATGACATTTTGTAACATCCTGTAGTTTTCAAAATTGAAAAAAAAAGTGGGCTTTTTTTAATTTTTCTGAAATCTCCTGGGAAATTCTTATTCAATTTTTATTTGTTTTGACCTTGCCTGCTCAAGGCTTACTTGTAATATGTATAAAAATAAGACTATGAATTATTAACTCCACTGAACACACAATTTTGGAAATATGAACTCTGGAGTTTTGGTTTGGGGTTTTTTGAAGTTTGTTCATTTTTGGGTTTTTTTATATATAATTTCTTCTATTGCACTCAGCTGCAGTGTTAGGCATAGTAAAAAGTGGAATTTTTCTGTCTTTGTATGTTGATCACCATACAACACAAAGATCCATCACAGCAATGGACAACCTGGTGAGCTTCAGCTACAAGAGTTTAGAGGACCTTCTGACAAATGTCAATTATTAGCACTGCAAAGTTTGTGTGGGAGAAGGACAGATTATGTTTTGAAATTTTAATTCCCCTGCAAGATGTATGAAGTTCTTATTTTATTATACATAGCCAGAAGAAATGAAAATCATCTTTACCCCAAATTCTAAATAGTTCCCTTTCCTTAAGTTTAACAGTTTCTAGTTTTCATGGCAAAAAATTCTTCAACATTTTAATTATACGTTGTATGACCATATTTATAAAAAAAATGTAAAAATCATTATAAAACAAAGATAGTTGATAATGACATTTAAATCTAAGACAGAAAACCAAGTACTGGTAGAATTTGCTAACCATCAGCAAATTTTTAAGTTGTAAATCCTCATTGACACAGTTGTTTTCATAGTGAAATAGTATGGAAACATTTTGACTAGGCACTATAAGACTTAGAGCACTCAAGATAGGCATGTTATATCTTTCTTCATTAAGTGAAGTACAGAAATTATGAACTTCCTCTTCAGCAAAAAAGGTAGACATTCATAAGCAAATAAACTGTGCTTACTCAAAATCAAAGCTACACACATAAAACTCACTGCTCTTTCTTACTAACCATCTTGAGTTTGGAGTCCAAGAACCCCAGATCCCTGTGCTGAAGACCCATCAATTAATTTTAGTGTTGATGCTTCGTCCTCAGTTTCTTCTGTCAATGGTGCAGAAGAATAAATCTCTTGAATTATAGAAGGTAGTGCTGTCCCAGTCTCGGCCTAGAAAAAATGAAGAGAAAATCTTAGTATTTACTTCCACTGGCAACTGTTTCTCTTCCAGTTATCCATATTCTCCCACTAGAGGTCACATATTTTCTGAGATTTAGTGCTTGAGCTGCATTTTATTCAACAGCTTTAATTCTGATGATGTATAAACAATTCATGAAAATCCAACATACTTATTCACTTTTTATCTCAGTGTTTTGAATGTTTTTTTAATGCACATATGCATATACTTCATTAGTGAGAATATAGTGAAAATATATACTAACAAAATTATTTTTCCACACTTAAAGATAAAAATTGATATACTTTGTGTGACAAATGAAAATTTGCTGTGAAACATCAAAAAGATGCAAGTCGTTTATCATAAAATTGTAAATTGTACCAACATAAATCTAAATCTGATATAGCTGTGCAGGCTCTCTTTTAAGAACACTAACATGCTTTAAAAATCTTATTGAAGATTTTTCAACTCTGACTTCCCATGCTACCTTTAATATGTTGGCAGTGTTTTTGTCACTTTTTTTTTCTAAATCCAAATACCAAAAGACTCTGGTTAGTTTCAGTCATCATTAGCTGTATTATGTGGTATGAAAAATTGAATATATATAAAAATATTACATAAAATCTTGATTTTAAAAAAACTATAAAAGTTGTAAGATCCTTGCATGGAACTACAAACCTTTTTTGTTGTCCTGTACTCAAAATAATTAGTCAAACCAGTAAATTTTGTCATTCTGTTGACTTTCCCATGTGAAAAATTCAGAATAAAAATTAAGATGTAACGATTTTCTTGCATCACATCACTGCTCATAAAAAGAGTGTTGCAAACTTGCCAGGCTTGTTGCAAAGAGGCCTATGTGTGCAAAGAGACAGAGTGGTTTTCAATAATCACCCAGACATCAAGAATCCACTCTAGTTGTGTCACCTTTGCAAGTTACTTTACCTCTGTATCTTTATTTCCACATGTTTAATAACATTGTTTAACCATGCCAGAGCCTCTTTTGAAAATCCACTTTATTCTTTAAATCCAAGACAGTCACTTAGTGTCCTTATAGGGCTTTGCATGTTTGAGGTACTGTTTAAAATTTAGGTATAATATCTACTCCTGTGGGTGCTGCACCCCTGCACTTTGCTTTTTCTAAGGCATGACCAAATACAGAAATATTGTCACAGTATCATTATCCCAAGTGAGAAGGCACCAAAGCTTAAAATTCTGCAGGTTTCTAGTACAACACCACCATAAAAATATTGAATCCTGAGTCTTTCACTTAACCAAGCATATCCTTTTTTGAGAACATCCTGCATCTACTGTGGGATTTGCTGTGTCCGTGGAGAACAAGTTGTTGAAGTCAATCACAGTACTGTTTTTAATTCTAATTTTAAAAAACAGGTAAAAAATAGTTGTATCTAAACTGACCAAGTGGTTAGGATTTTTTTAAATTGTATTTTCTATGTCAACTATACAAGTTAAAGGAACTAACACATCTGAGATACGCGTCCCAAGCACAAGCAAAGCTTTTGCTGTATTCTGATCCCTATTTGAATCTCCTTGTATGTGTATATATATTTCAGATGTGACCAGCAGGTCAAGGAGGTGATGCTGTCCCTCTCTCATGAGACCCCACCTGGAGTACTGCATCCAGCTCTGGGGTCCCCAGCACAGAACATGGGCCTGTGGGAGTAAGTCCAGAGAAGGGCCCAGAAGCTGAATACAGGCTGAGAGAGTTGGAGTTGTTCAGCCTGGAGAAGAGAAGGCTCCGGGAAGATCTTGTAGCAGCTTTTCAGTATGTAAAGGGGGCTTACAAAGAAGGAGAGAGGCCTTTTACAAGGACATGTAGTGACAGAACAAGGGGGAATGACTTGAAGCTGAATGTTTTAGATATTATGAAGAAATTCTTTATTGTGAGGGTGGTGAGGCAATGGAAATGGTTGCCCAGAGAAGTTGTGGATGTCTTATCCCTGGAAGTGTCCAAGGCCAGATTGGGTGGGGCTTTGAGCCACCTGGTCTAGTCAAAGGTGTCCCTGACAATGGGGTCCTTCAAACTCCCTTTCAAATCATTCTATGATCTATGAAAGTTTTTGGAAGAAAATACTTTACACTTCATAATAGACTCACTGGATCTTGCAGCGTAGCTATATATTAATTACAAGCAGTATTAAACATTATGATCATGGACTGCTGGAGAACATCCAAACAACTACCTAAAATCTAATTTTTTGCACAGAAACTATTTGGTTTAAGTTATATAATAGCCATAGGTTCAAATATTTTCCATCACTGAGTTTCACTGAAGACAGAGAGTGTGGAAGCAATGAGAAAGCAGTAAGCACTGTGAACCTCACAGGCTCAGATTTTGACTAAGCACAATTCAGGTTCTCTTATATTCTTTAGTTGTATTCCAATACATCACAAATACTAGTACTAATTAGAGTATAAAAATGCCCAGATACAGTTCAAGGGTCATAATTTTGCAAAATGCAAGGTGATCAAGCGAGCAAAATGACCTTCAGATGAACTATGACTGAGTAACTTGAATTGATATAAGTAAGAGTAAGGATGTATCTTGTTTTGTGCAGACAAATACACAGTGTTCCCATCTGCAGCACTGACAGTAGACAGCTTAACCAGGAATGGACTTGGGGACAAATCAAAAGAAGACTTTGGGAACAAAGGAAATGGGATAGCTGTTCTCTGAATGGAGGAAGTCCGGAGGGAGAGAGATGCATTCCAGACTTCTATTGACCCAGGTTAGTACTGCACTAAAGTTCTTGCGTATGGTGTCTACTTCACCAGTTTTGTGGAAATCAGATAATAGTCCCTCTCCTGAAATTTGGAATAAAATCTGGAGATTTTGAGACCTGTTAGTGGCTTTATATACAGCTTTTGTGGCAGTTCTACTGAAAATAACATTTTGGAGAAGAGTATTTTCAAGACAGAGTTTGTAAATAGGCTTCAGACCATAGATAATTTTCACTTGTTATGGGATTTGGGTCATCTACCCTGACTGCCATCTCTCTGAATATTTGAGGGCATACTTTATGGAACTTACTATCTTGGGATTTGTGATTTACTTTATACTTTCTGAGGTGTTCTTTGTTGATTAATCACTGTAGTTGTTGGGTACCAAAGCAGAGGTATTAAATCCTAGTATTTCTTTTTCTAGACTGTTATCTCTCTCTTACTGTAGGATGTTATCTAGTTTTGCAGATGCACAGTTGAAAGTCTACCAGTAGTTTCCTTGCCATTGCACTAAGTCTGGGTTCTAGGGAAATTCTTCCAAGTAGTTAGTATTACCTATTCAGTCTCCTACACCAGTTGTGACAGTCATAAAAAAATAAAAATTATTGCAGTTAACTTAATGATGTTGCCATTTTTATACTGGTAACAGAGTAGGAGTTCACTGATATGTGTATTACATACCAACCCCAGAGCATGAGAAGTATTCTCTTGCTATTTACATATCTTGGACTTGAACCAGTAACCTAAAGGTAAAAGTCTGTTTCCCATTATTGGTTATCTGATCCATGCAGTTTTCTATCTTTTATAATCTTGATAAATCACGCAAGACTGTAACAGGACAGATGTCTCTTGGACTGCACACTGTACAGAATGATCCCTCGTCTTCCAGATGTTTGTTTATTTTTGGCAACATGCACTTTAATAAAAAAAAATTGAAACAGAAATGATTAAGTATCACCTAATGGCATTATTTTCCATAGGGGTTTTGGAGGGGGTTCAGTTGAGGGGGGTGGAGTTGTATTTCCTTTGCTACTTCAAGTAATATTCTTTATGAAAAATCACAAAGCAGGAAAAACTTTGTTGAGAAAATGCAATAAAGTATCTTTCTCTTTGACAATAGTTGCAAGTCTTCAAATAATAATCAGCCTTTCAAGACAGATTTAATACAGAGCATAAGAAAAAAATTGAAAGAGTATGATATCACCTGTCTTTAGCCCTCTAACTATGTGGCTAATAGTTACCCTACTCTGTCTTTGGAATCAGTCAAGAGCCTTGGACAATACCAGTGCAGAATATTAGCCACAGAGCATGCCAAACGAGAATGATATCTTCCTAAGTTTGTATGGAGTATCTATTTTTTCCCCATCCTATATTTATCCAATGTGACTCCAGTTTCAAATGAAATGCTTAGTGTGAATGGCCAATTTAGAGGCACTTTCAGACCTGGAAGTTCTGAAAGTCAAGAACACAGAAATCAGAATGTATCAGTGGGCAATAAAATGCAATTGGTAAAAGCCAACTCCCAAATTACCATCCATAGGCTGAACAATAAGTCCGTACTATCATCCTTTCACAGTCAGTACAAAATGAGACAAAACTTCTGAAAAGCAGTGCCTATTTCTGGCCACAGATGCTCCTTTTAGGGTGAGGCCTTTAGGTATCTATCTCTCACCACTGACTGTAAAGAAGGCAAGGCAAATGAAAGGTTAGAAATGGCTCAAGAGTCTGAGCTGTGAGGGAAAAAAAAATAATATGAAAGAATACCTGTAGGCTAGGAGTCAGTAGGACTGGAACAGAACAGAAATGTAGATAAGAGTAACCTATGAGGATTATAGACCCACACAATCTATGCAAAGAAATAAAATACAGAAAATAAATAAAGAGGCAAGCAACAAGACTGGAAACCATCAGATGCTACCTTTTTTTTTCTGAGGTGATGTAATTCCATTTGTACATGTTTTGTCTGTTTAATGTCTGCACCTTTAGGATCAAAGTTGATGTATAACATGTGATAAGTTTAAATCCACAGGAGAATCTGAAGTGTGTGCTGTTTCAGTGTTTCTTTTACCGCAAAAAATACACTTGAAAACACAAACAAAAATTCAAAACTTAAAAAGAAGCATGAACTTGAAGGGACAGTTGTTTCACACACCGACCCATTGAAAGGAACTAGTTTCCCCCACAGCTATTCTAAAGCTACCAAAAGCTTACAAGCATATATCTAATTATGGCAGAGGTTATTCATAGAATCACAGAGTGGTTTGGGTTGGAAGGGACCATAAAGACCATATCGTTCCAACCTCCCTGCCTATGTTTTCCTTTGCAAAAGTGGCTTATACTTGCTTGAATATTGCATTTAAAGAGTTTTTTTCTCCTATTGTTCTATCTTAAAGAGAAATGTATGCTAATGCAATAATTACTTATACTGCAAATTATGCAGCTCAGATGAATTGTCATTTTTTTTTATTACAGAGTTACATAAATAAGTTGTGTGCAGAAATTAGAGCAATAAAACTCAATGAGACCTTGGGGAAGGTGATAGTTGGTTGTAAAATTTCTAATTGTACTGATTTTACCTACTCACACTCTTTCTCTCAGATTTTAAACAGTTGCACATTTACACCCACACACTCTCACGTCCCCAAATGTGTATGATCAAGTGATCTGGCCAGGATCACCTGTGTTCCACGCCTAAGACAAGGGACAGAAGCTACTGAGTCCTTTTAGTGTCTCTGGACTTCTTCTTGACAGACGGAAAACCAACATTTGGACAGTTTTTTATCTCCTTTAGGTTTCCCCAGCTGTTATTGGACAGTCTTTTTGCTCAGAGTCTTGGATACTTCAGCATCCGTTAGTCTTATGCTAGGTTGCTGTTCATTGCCGTGTTTTACTCGTTGGGAATATGATTTCCTGATGGCTCATGTGGAAAGAAATGGTATATATTGTATTATACAACCTATTTCCTGTCTGCTGGTGGGAGGATGAATAGTCTTCACTGAGAAGTTATCTGTGCTGCAATGTTATCAGGGTGCAGGAACTTTGATTTTCACATAAACAACACATTCCTCAGTTTTGCTCCTGGAAACAGTGTTCTAGAAGTGGTGCAGTCGAGTACAGTATCCTTTGCTACAAATGCAGACCATTCTTTCAACCCTTTCAGCCTTCTAATTTTTTTAATTTACTTTGTTGTTTCTGCTGGGTCTAACACACACATACATGCATAAATTTCTATTCATACTTCAGTCAGACCAACCTTAATATTTAAGTCTCAGAGCTCTGGAGTTGCAGCCCAGTTCTCTAGAACTGTGGTTTTTCCCTTGGAAAATATAGGTAGATTCTAAGGTTTTTCTAAAGAGTCTTAGAAAGATAAACAGTTTTTAGCACCTTGACCTTAGAATATCCTAAAGCTTCTTGTTTCAAAACAAGTGTATTTATGTCATGTCTGATTTTAGCTGAGTAAAAACTTTGTGCTGCACTGCATTGCTGTAGAGGTTTTATTTACTAATTCTGTTTTCAGAAAATGAAGAAAAACTCAAAGGCTTATTGCAGCACTGCATTTGAAAGTACAGATTTTATTTCTAACATTCTACTTTGAGGGATATGTAATATCCAGTATCCAAGTTAGATTACAGCAGATGCTTTTAATTAAAAACTGGTTTACTCCATTTCAGTTCAGGTGAAACAGAGGTGCTGGTTCTCCACACATCCAAGCAAGAGGGCTGAGATGCAAGTTGCTACCCAGAGGAGGCTGGTACCCCAAAGACCTCTGTTCCAGATGTCCTAATTATCGGGGGGGTCCAAAGGGGAGTTTGGATGAGATATTGAAACAAAACTGGAATATACCTAAAGAGGCAAAACTCATGGCATGAGAAGGAAAACAAGACACAGGAAATGTTATTTTGTAGCTGAATATGAAAGCGAGACCCAAGACTTTTTCCAAAGAATTATTAATGTTCCATGCATTAGGTAATCACTAACCGTGAACAAAGATAGAAATTAGTCAGAGCAGAACTACAGCATTTCCACCTTTGATCTGTGTACCAAACCATGCTCTGGATTGTGTTTTGATTGGCTCTAAAGTTATTCTTATCTTAAATGATTTTTAAATGGGACAGAAATACACATTATTTAACTTCAGTGTTCAAAAAAATATAGCCATGGGTACAATTTAAGAATTTGTGATAATTTTCTAAATATCTGTATCTTTGTTTCATACCCCACATCAGTAGAAGAAGCCACAAAACTGGAAGTCTGGGGGAAAAGAAAAAAGGGTATAAGGGACCAGGGAAATCAAAGTAGCAAGCATCTGCTGTAAAAGGTGTATGTAAGCTCACTGGAGTTCAGCTGTCTCCTCTTTCACAGGTTTTTCGAACATTGTGATAATTATTCTTAAGCAATGAGCTTCAGATGGGCAAATTCAGGTGGTTTTGGACCAGGATAACTACTTACAGAATCTCATCCAGAATGAGGCAAGAGTAAAGATGTAGTTACTCTGTTATTATGCTTGGTATCAGTTTTAGTTGCTCAAGAATGTCTTAGCCAGTACAATTAGCCTTTAAAATATTTCAGATAACTAAGTGGTTTGTACTGGAATTTAGGGATTAACTGTTGTTTCAAATTCTTGGTTTTGTCTTGTGGTATTTACTTTTACTGTATGACAAAGTAGTTAAAACATCACTCAGATATTTCAGGATGACAGTTTAATTCACAGAAATGTTCACCTTTTGTGAAGACATCTGTACAGAAGCAAATAGAATCAGTTATGAACCAAATTCAGATTTCAGTGAATATGCAGAGCTGTAGTCAAAGCCTGTCTGAAAAAGTAGAAAATTTTCTTTTTGGGGATAAAGCTTCAAATCATAAATTTAATTCTTTTACCAACCATGTAGCTATCTGACTTCTACATTACTCATATCAATTAATAAGTATTTTAAAAATGTATATGACATGTTCCACAAAGTCATTATATATCCACCTTGAAGTCTCTTATTCAATCGGATACCTGCCACAAAGATAGAAACAGCAGTGTAAGCCTCTCTCAACTCTGTAGAATGGCAGGAGGGAGTTCTCGAACATATGTGTTATAGCAACAGCAGGTTTATGTGTACCCGCACACACATATGAGCGAATGTGTGTGTGTAGCTGAAGTTTGGAGCTTTGTGCAGGTACCTGAATTTCCTATTATCACTTTGATTCAAATTCAACAAGGTAATGCAGCATCAAATATTAGACTTTCACAGTGCTTCTTTCTGATTATTTTGTGGATCATACTTTACAACTCACCTCTTTTGTGTACGCAGACCAACCTGTATTTAACTCCCTTGTTTTCCTGCTTATTCGGTGCTAGGATAACTGCTGTTAATTAAGTGCTCCTTTGCTTCTCAGCCTCACTGATAACCTATCTTAGCAATGAAAATATTTTTCTGATGCTCCTGTATTTTCACTTTTTTTTTCTAAATTAGCTTTTCCTACCTGAAGGAAAATGGACTGATTATGTTTAACAGGCACTGTAATAAAATTTCAATGTCATTTTATTAAACATTACTAGCTGATATATGTGAGAATCTCTCTCCACAATTTGTTTTTCTCAAACAGCTTCCAAACAAAGTTTTAGTTTCAGAGGAAAAAGTGAGAAGCTTACACAAGAATGCATTTGAAAGTCTGGTTTGATTGTATTCATTTTGAAGATGTAAATCTGTCTTTGTGTATGTTTGCAGAGCAGTGGGGACAATGGAGACCCAGTCCTGACTGGAGCCTCTAGGCCCTATCATGATATAAATAATAATTGAAAATACTAATGAACATACTGTGAAGAAAAGGGAAGATACAGCAGCTCAAGTTTATACTGCTGTTACTGTTAGTTTCAGAAGATAAGTCCAACACAAAGCTTGTGCATTTACAGTGACATTCCTTTGCAGCATCTTTCTCCTTCAGAACCTTGGAATTAATTCCTTGGAAATTGACTTTTCTTTTACATTGCCTTTTTATAGTCACTACCCGTGAAAGAGTTTATACCGCTCTCTGTAATGTCTCTATGCACGTTTTATTTCTGAGTGATATATTACTTAAGGTTTTTCCAGTAACAATTTCCCTTTGGATGCAAAGCTTTGGCTAGGTCTTCCATGTCTCACTAACTGGGAATGTTGCAAACCACAGAATTTATAGCTGAGATTTGACCCACTTCACACATGACAATGCAGAGCTTTAACTGAAGATTCAGTGCAATTCTCACAAGTTATTCCCAGCTATAATTACTTTCCCCATGCAAAATATTTGCATTATAAAATGTATTCCATGTATACATTGTTAAGTACCTTTTCCAATACTTAAAGTTATCCTAAAACCTATGAGAAAAATACACTTCAAGTGGAAAAATATCAACAGTCATTATCTAGATAAAACGTTTTTAGAAAGGTGTTCATAAGCCGATGAAGTCTGTGTGTATATACCTGCAAACACACTTCACAAGAAAAAGTACTTCCAGAGTATGAGAAGTATCAAAGAAGTCATGAACTTGGAATTAGTCACTCTTGATTAATTATATTAAGATGAAATTTTGGTACTAAGCGTGAGACAGGTGCCTAGGGTCCATTGAAAGTTACTTGAGGTAGATAGGTTTATGGGGTCAGGCTGGGATGGACTTAATTTTCCCCATGGCATCCCTCGTAGTGCTTGTTTTGTGTTGGTATCTACAAAGGTATTGATAACACACCAGTGTTTTGGCTACTGATGGGGAGTGCTGGCACAGCACCAGGGCTGTCTCTCCAACATTACTCCCTCACCAGTAGGCATGGGGTGGTTAAGATCTCAGGAGGGGACACAGCCAGGATAGCTGACCCAAGCTGAGCAAAGGGATACTCCAGTGGCACCTACTCAGCAATAAAAGGTAAGAGAAAGGAGGCAATGAAGATAGGGGGGCGGTTTTATTATTAAAGTGTTTGTCTTCAGGAGCAACCGCTATGCATACTCAAGCTCTACTTCCCTGGAAGTGTTTGGACATCACCTATTGATGGGAAGTAGAGAATAAATTTTTTTTTTTTCCTTTGCTTCTTCATGCAACTTTTGCTTTTCTTCATTAAACTACCTATATGTCAGCTCATGAGTTTTTAATCTTAATTTCTTCCCCTGTCTCTCTGAGAAAGGGGAGTAAGAAAGCATCTTGATGGTCATCTGGCAGCCAGCCAAGGTCAACTCCCCTCAGTAGATATCCCAAGAGAATGATTCATACTTGTCTTGGAGGATGGTCTTGGGATGCAAAGAATAATTTTATCCAGGTAGAGTGAGTGGGAAAAATCCCTCCCTAATTACCCCTAGGTCTTTCCTAATTTTGGTGATACACATTGAATGAGTGATTATAATACCTAATGGGTAATATTCTGAAAAAAACCATACTGCATAGGTGCTTTAGCTTAACTCATTACGTTGCACGTGTTCCTCAATTCACGTTGAAATTAACAGGGACAGCACACTGAAGGCATCTGAAGTCCTAGAACCAGTTGGTCTCCTGACCTGCTGAAAATCAGTTGGACACACAACCTGGGTAAAGTTTTCATTTTGTCAATGACTCTAAAAACGTGATAAACAGAATGATTTCTATTTGCACTTAACTGAATTTTAAAATCTTAAATTGAAGACAGCAACAACAGAAAATGCTTTTTTTGGTTTTTTCTCCACTATTTCAGAAGCCTAAAGATATGATTCAAAGCTCTCTAAAAGGAAATGCAGGCCTTAAACAGTTACTGTACAGAGGCTAGATCTATTGAAGGCTTGCTTTTTGTCTGTATCTCTTTGGTATTGCTCATTGTGTAAGCTATGCATAATAAAAACTAATCTGTGACCTTGCATAAATATTGGGTTTTACACATAGACCCACTTGTGTATTACACATCTTTATAAAAACAAGATTGTAGGCAGGAAAATCATAACCATGATCAAGAAATCAAATGTATTCTGTCTAAAACTTGAGCAACATCAATAATATTCAGTGACTAAAATATAACTTGCAAGACTGACATGCACTACCAAATAGTGCACTTATATGTCTATAAAAGCTGCTTGATTTCTACAGCACTGACCACTCATCTCTCCTGGGATATGGGGAATTGTGAATGTTTAGGTTTCTCTTGGGTGGTACATGGTATGAGGAATCCAAGCCAAAAAAACCCCAACTGGTTAAACATTTAGGAAAAAAAGGTTCTCACAGGGAAGTCCATCCATATGCAAAGTAAAATTCTGTTTGACTGCTATGATAGATGACCTTCACCTGATGAATTTTAAGAAGGCTGACTGAAGAGCTCAGTAATGGGAGATAATCCTGCACTGGAAAAGATGCTTACCAGACAATATGAACAATCTTTCTGGGCTCTGCTTATTCCATGCTTCCTTAAAAAAAGCAACCTGTGATGATACCTCTTATATCTTTTCCTATTGGAAAAGATCATCCTGAATTTCCTTTCAGTTGGAAAAGAACACAGAAGCCTTACCTTGCCTCTATACTTCATTCAGAAACTTGAAAAAGGGCACCTCATGTTTTGGTGTCCTAGGACCACACAGAGAGAACACAGCACAGGAGAATCCCACCTACCATTCAATGCATTACTTAGAAATCTACTGTTTGAATGAGAAAAACCTCAGTGGTGAGGCGTATGCACATTTCTGGGAAGGAAGCTGTTTCTGTAGGAACGATAAAGGCTTCATTTTTAAGAGAAAAAAGAGACAGAATCTGTGATTTCTCAGTCAATGTGAAATAGAGAGGGCACAGCAACTAAAATTGGTGGGGACTTCATCAAGGACGAGAGCTCAAGCACATAAGTAAACAAAGAGCTTTGATTCTGTGTGGCACAAAGGAAGCAGGCCAAAGGCAAAGTAATTTCTTTGCAGCAAAGTTCTTCTCAGTCCTTCTTAGATTGAAAATTTATTTCCTACAAGCTGTAAAGTTCTGATTTTGTGCAAACTTTGAGATTGTTTTTATCTCTTCAGTTCTCCAGTTTTGGGATATATTTATTCTTAAATTGTTTCTGTTCTTTGATTTCAAATCTGCTATCCAATTTCAGTCTCACATTGATGAAAGACTAGCTCCTGTCCCTCCTTCTGTAATCATGAACATTTCAAAGGAATGTATTTTCATGAATTATGTATTATTATGTGAAAAAGTACTAAAAATATATAAAAATAAAAACTCCATATTATTATTTAAATATTATATTTTCCACTCAACTCCTATGGCACTCAATCCTGAATCACAGAGTGCATATATTACCTTCAGGGAAGTTATGTCCATGTCTAATCAGCAGTGAGAATAAAACTAATGTAGCCTTTTAGTAATTGTAGAGACATAAAGGAGTGTAGGAGGGGAAGGAAGCATTGAAGTCAACAAGTCGAGTCCCTTGCTTGTATAGGCAACACATCTTAATAACTCATCCAGTAAAAGAATTTCAAGCGTTTTTCTTCAGTAATTTTTCTTACTTTCCTGTTTTTAAATTTAAGTGCTTTCCCTTTCTTTTTTCTTCCTTCTGCTTACTTTCCTAACAGAAATAAAAAACATTAGCATTTATAGACTAAAATACTTGTACTGAGTGTATCTACTACAATAAGAAATAACCTAAGGAAATAGCATTTTACTACCTCATTTAATGGGAAATGCTATATGTCCTGTCTCAGCAACCTCCATCTCTCATCCAGATAGATAAATCACAGCAACAATCTTGAACAGAATTTTTGGCAAAGCATGGAGACCTGAGGAAAGCATGATGCCTTTCACCTTCTCTCAAGGATTGCCACAAAAAACCACCAAAAAAGATCAGGATATATCTTGGCGATGTTTGAAGATTAGGGGAAAAATGAATGAACTGAAAAAGCAATAGAAACCACATGAGTAGATTTGTGTGATAAAAAAACTGATCACTTGCCACTGCATTTGTGCACTTTGGAAAGACAGAATAAATGAAGTTCTAATTACCTTTACTTGGTCAAACTGCTTGTTTTCATCATAGACAAATGGGTGAGGCAGCTCTTCAAGTGGTATGTCATAGAACTCAGAATCATAAGTTATGGTATCAGCGATAGGTGCAGCTCCAACAGACTCAAAGATAAAGAATCCCAGAAAAATATTTACAAAGGTCTGCATTCTGATTTTTTCCTGAAAGAGAAGAAAACAGACAGATTATAGGTAACCTGGTATTCGCAAGAAATCCATGAAAATTTAATGTCACAAATACAGTACTTACATATATAACACAATATTTCTGATGAATAACTCATGTTTATTCATGATGACTCAGTGGTTTAGTCTGGTTTGCTTCACGAAGAGTCCCTGAGTTTGAGAATTTCTGCAGATTGCTTTGGCCATGTTAATATTTAGAGAATTTAGAAAAGACCTATTGAATTTTATTGGTATAAAAATAAATTGATCTCAATGAGAAAGTATCTGACTGTGGTTTTCCCTTTTCTTCTAGCTTTACCTATTTCCACTGCACCATTTGAAAAGAACTTTTGAGAAACTAGAGAAAAGGTAAATTATTATATTATTTATCTCTATCACAATAGATAATCTTTTGAAATGTACAACAAAGTAATTTTGTCTTACTCCTCCACCATAAGAGAATCAAAAGAAAACAAAAAAAAATATTAGAAAACATTAGAAACTCTTTCTTTGTTGTCTCTGGATGAGCATAACCAAAACATTTTAGACCCACTTGTTTTGTCAGAATATAATTTTAATTGGTTAAATGGTGTGGCATATTCGGACCATACTTTTGCAAAGATCTGGGGAGCAAACTAAAAAATATGTCCTCTATAGCCCCATAAGTGACAGTACTCTGAATTCCTTCGTTATTCAATCAACACCATTTTTAAAGTAGTGAGAAATGGTAGTGTAGTACAGTCACCTGTTCTCCTTGGAGAATAGAACTGTAAAATTGAATTCTCACCCATTTAGAGTTCCAGAATTTTGTAAAATAGTAGAAAATTCATGCTAAGTTTGAACATTAGTGTTTATGAATTACCTTTTCCTTGTAAGTGATGCATTCGCCATTATCATATAAGATGCCTGGCACAAGGCTCTATTCAGAATTCTTTACTTACACCCTGATTTAGTTACAGCTCACATTAGTTTCACCAAAAGCACAGTGATAATGTGCAGTGCATATGTCTAAAAAGTTGTATTATTGATGCAATACCATAAGACACACACTTAAATATTTAATTTAAAAACTATAGTTACTTGTAATAGATTAAATATAAGAAGTATATGAGACATTTTTCTGAATGTATGTGCTGAGAAACAGGCTGAATTTTAGCTTCATGAAAAGAGGTCTTTATGAAGCTGGTTTAGGCATGAGGATATGAAATTCCTCTGGGGATGGTCAGTAATACAAGGCATTCATTTTTCTCTCATTTGCTTTATTCAGAAAGACTTCAGCTGCTTCAGGGAGAAGCTAGAGTCACTGGGGCTTCTCTTTGAGAAGGTTTACATGAATTGCACCTTTCAGTATTAGCTTTCAATCTTACTAAGTATTCTGCTCCATTACAAAAATGAAACATAATAAAATAAAAATGTAATCAATCTCTGAAATAAGCAAGTATATTAGAGCTTGGGGTTTTTTTCTGTCTTTGTGTTTTCTTCTGCCTGTTTTTGACAACATTGGTTTTGGTCTTGCTTTTCTTTTGTGTATCATTTATCCCAGATCATTTGGCTATAAAAGATGTTACCTATTAACCCAAAATGTGGTACTAGTGTACTTTTTCCTCCAAATAAACAATTCTTAAATAAAAAATTGCTCATTATTCAAAATTATTTTCATGTCAAATTGCATAGTAAAAAAAAGTTTTTAAAGGGTTATATAGCTTGATAAGTATTTAATTTTTTACATGCATATAGACAAAACCAGCAAACATAACATCTGTGAAAAAAATTGTTTACTAATGGCTATGGTATCTGCACTTATTTGCAGGGTTTGCATATCTCTATTTCCCTTATGTGTAATATATTGAAACACATTGTAATGATATTGGCATCTGCAGTAGCCGTAAGATCAAATATTTTGATGAAGATTATGTATACCTCTCATAGGAAGGAACTAAGACATATCCAGGGAAAAATAAATAGTCTCCACAATCTGCAAGACTTTGAATCAGTATTACGCATGGTAAAATAAAACAAACACTATAAAAACATTTCCATCGATAAAAATTTAATTAAGAGAGAAGTACCAAAACTCACCTTTAGCTTCCACTCTCTCAAATGCGATGGAGTTACTTGGAATGCAGAGCCAGTGGTATTAGACCTCGACGAATGGCAGTGGCATTCTGGGGTTGTGGGAGGTAGTACAGCTTTCACCCTCGACTGGAGACCTCAGCCCGGGGAGTTTCTCAGACTTCAAACACCTTAATATGTGATTTTTCTGAACTGAATTTTAGGAAGGTCAAACAAAGCTTTGTTGTAAGAAAACGACATTTATTTCACGTCACAGTTTTTTACCCCTTCCCCTCAAATTTCTTACTGCTACTACCAATATACCAGTAACATTTTCAGTTGCATTCCAGAAACAATCTTTTGGGTGGCCTGATAGCCTAGAAATGCAAGTTTTCCAGTGTCCAAAATCAAGGCTTAAACAAATTGGGTTATATATTAAAATTTTTCCTATATATAACATTTCTGTTTTGTGGCTTATTATATGTAATGATGTTTAATGAATTTCCATTTACTGTGGGTATTATCTAGTATGCATTCAGAGGTATTTTTTTCCCCTTCATTTTTCTATAAATACTTATGAGGCAATACTCATAGGATATACTCTATTCAGTATGTTTTCATTCTAGAGGAAATACCAGTTCCTTAATAGATAGGAACATTTATCATATGCTGTAAATGATAGGCAGGGGACCCCTGGTGGCCTAGTGGTTAGCATGCGGGACTCTCACCGCTGCAACCCAGGTTCGAATCCCAGTCCCCCCGGGGCAGATGGAACCCGTTAGCCCTGTGAGGCCATCCATCTATGAGAAGGTCACTCTAAACAAACCTACGTCCTGAGGACCTCACTGCCATTGTCCAAGCTTGCTTGGCCCCGGCAGATGAGCCTTAGGGTTAAAGGGTGGGCTCAGTTCAGCGCATGCTGTGTCTCACCTAAAAAAATCCATTGCGCAGGATTGAAAGGTAAAAGACCTTTCCCCAAATCTTCGTTCGCGAAGACTGGCCATTATTAATGATAGGCATAGACTGTAGTATCATGTGCTCTACTACAGCAGGAATAGGTTTCACTATATTACCATAAGTCAATCTAGCTCTCTTCCTAATTGATCATATTCTCTTTACTATCAATTCCTACTTAACTCCGTGCTTACCTTTACATTACCAGTATATGTACAACATGCAGCTATTCCTCTGAATGTTTTCATCATTTTTCCAACTCTTCAGTGGAATATGCCTCCTAATAATGTCAACATCCTATATTAACAGTTAGGAAACAACATAACTGATTCTGTATCTATGGAGATAATATAAGATTAATGTATAAGCTTAAAATGTGCTAAGGACACTTTATTCCCTTTGCTTTATGCAATTTGCACATTAATTTTTTTTCAGATAAGAAGACCATCCTAGAAAGCCAAATTTGCATGAGACACTGAAAGCACATTAAGAATTTTAAGCCACTTGTCAGTAATTTGAATATCCAACATCAAATTTCTAGTGCTAGCCTAGGGGATTCAAGATGTTTGATTGGGTTTGGCAGATAAGTTGATGGGTGGAAGAACAACAGCTCTGTTAGCAGATAGGTAGAGGGTAGGGTATTGTGGGACATATCAAGTGGCACCAGATATCATGTACTATTTTGGCAGTTGAGTCAAGTGTGCAGTGACTACTCCTGGATGACATACTTCTTTCTAAGGAAGGTTCAGCATGAATTGCTTCTACAAAAACAGGCATCTTGATTCAGGGCAGTGAGTACAGTGGAAACACCACACTATTATGTCCTGTTGCTATTCTTTTTCTTCAGGTCAGTACCCTCAGTTTACTCCCCAAGTTAGTGATCTAGTTGCTTGCAATGCCTGTGTATGCTCCTTCGTGACAAGAAAGCAAATAGCTGTGTCTTCTGCAGCAAAATTCATCATTTCACTTTCTTACTGCTATTAGTAATTGTTATGCTGCTTCATTTGTAAGTAATTAACATTATTTCACTTTTAGGTATATTATTTTCTGCTGTACTTGCTAATTTAAGATTTATTGTGCTAAATCCTCACTGTCAACATGTCTCCTTTATTTACAAAATATATTGTCTCTAGGCAGGTCCAGTATTCATTGCTTTCACCTGTAGAAAAGACCCCAATTTTCAATTCTTTATTTAAGGAAAATTCTTATTGACAACAACTTATTCATGTATCTATTAATGTTGTTCTTCATTCTTACACAACTAACTTGATTTAGATGTACCAAGACCTAGGGTCTGAAACCTTTGTATCTTTTGGTCTGTGGGTTGGCTTTTTTTGTTTCGTAAGACCAATGAAGTTCAAACCACTTTGTGTCTAGATCTTAATCTTGGTATTAATGGTTTACTGTATTCCTGTCAGACTACAATATACTTTGCTGGTCCTGTTTTCCAGAAATAATAAGCAAGTAAAATTAATTGAAGGCAAATGTTGACTTAAAAACATTCAAATGTCTTCTATTTTTTGTTAGGGCTGTGGAAACTTATCTGAAAAGAATATGTTTTACACAAAGAATTTTACAAGCTTATGAGCATGATGTTTCGTATAGCACACAAATAAGAAAACAGTTTTGTTTGTTTCAGTTTATGCTTTAAAGAACCAGAACTTGGAGATTGAGTGGTATATGTGTAGGGGACAGACCTTAGTTGATGCTTAAATTAATGTTTGGCATTTTGTTTGATCTTGGATGCTAGAAGGCCTGATGCTAGCGATCCTAGACTAGCTAGAAACCCAACAGACGCAAAAAAAGATAGATAAAGGAAAAAAAGGACCACTTATAGGCCTTGTGGTATTGCTGAGAAAAAAACCCAAGCATTTAAAAAAAGGTCACAGAAAACCTGTGCTTGAGCTAGAACCTTATTCAGATCACTGCTTGTGCTTTCTGAATCCTGTTATCACAGAAGATAATGAAATTCCTGAGTCTGACTAAAGGACACTTGAGAGTGAGTTTCTTATGTCCTCTAATTAGTCCCTTCACTGACATTTGGTTTTTTTCCAGATCCTCTGGCCTTGTGCAGTTTAAGTTACTGTCTTGTGAACTTCCTCAATTGCCTCTAAATCTTGCTGTCTTACTTACTTGGTCTTGATTAAAAGCTCACTGGAGTTAGTGGAGAGTTCTGTCTTATTCAGTGGTTTTTGGAGCACTACATCTGGAAGCACATCCAGCTGTTGACCACTGCCTAACACATTCCTAGCTAAAATGCACTCCCACTGCATAATTTCTGGCAGCAGTAAATGAATTAATTTATTTCCCTGTTTTCTGAGACAGCTTTGTTTCCATTTCAGTTCTCCTAGTTCTTGGAGGTGCAGTGACTCCTAACTGTGTCCTTGAACTCAGTGCCAAAGCCTCAGGGTTGTCTTATTCTTGTTTTTCCAAAACCTTGATTATAAAGCACTGAGCCTTTGATTCAGACTGTCAGCATTCACTTGATATAAATATAAGTTTTTCTTTGCTTTCTTTTCTTTTGGTCCTCACAGATTCATCCCCAGGAACTTGTATAAGAAAGAATGTGTGAGGTAAATGCTAGCTTTGCCATAAAATGAAAAATCCTGTCTGACCCTCTGTCATAGGTTCAGAAAGAGTTTGGGTATAGTACCAAGTTTCCCTCTTGTCAACTTCTCAGCCTGCCACCCTGAACAGAAGTAGAGGTCTTCAATGTGCTGTGTTAGCTCTGGAAAGTTCTAGTAGTGATTTTTACAAGAAGAGCAAGACAATATCCAGCTGTGGAAGGAGTGACAGGGGAGCCCCAAAACGACTCATTCATTTTGTTGTTTCACCTTGACACCTGGCTAAAAGATGTTCCTGGTCTGAAACTATAGACTAAGAGCAATAAAGCAAAATATTGGAGATGTTTATGTATGTTCATATAAAACAGTAGTAAGAAAATAAAAGATCACCTTCTTCTGGCCCAGGGGTCAGTCTGCAAAAGAGGAAGTAATTCTACAAAAGGGGAAGTAGTATATGAGTGTTCCGGTAATAGTGACATACAAGTTCAGCTGCTTGGGCTACACAGTGTCTTAAAAGGTCACATTCAGTTTCCATCAACTCTTCCACATTCTGTGATCAGAAATCCATCTGTCAGATGAACAAAACAGGGTCACTCACGTTGTGTGACAGGGACAATTGTGTTTTATTCAGAAGTGGGAGGTCCGTGAGTATTCATTTCTCAAGATATGCTATGCCTTATGAGCTTGTTAATGTTAGTAGGAGGAACCAAATGTAGGACACTTACAAAACAAAATAGCACAAAATAGTCAGGTTGAGCTGGTACCAAGCACTGGGCATAAACCAAAGACTACAGAATATGCTCACCAAGTAGATGCAAGAGCCATCTATTCCAAATAAACTTGTTAAGAGAATGTCACATCACTGGGTATAGAAAACATTGGTCTCAAATTTCAACATTTGTATTTTTGGAGGTTCCCTATGTATTTTAATTTATGTGAAGTTTATTTCTAGAAAAAGCAAGTTTGTATTGTTTCCCTAAAAGCCCTGTGTAAAATGTAGTTCATTTTTCATATACGAGGAGAGAATTCATAGTTGAAGTAATAAAACATCATACATTGTTTGGTTGCTAATTTATACATACTATTTATTTTTTAAATCTTTGCTTCTTTTCAAGTGCCTATAAACACTTATCTATTTACTTTAGATTTCAGATTATTTGGTGGCAAACGTATCATTTACTAAAAAACCCTCCCACAATGAATGTTTATTTTCTTTGACTTTGTTGTAGAGAATTGCTACAAAGTAGATGTAACTCCTTCAACAGACATTCATAATTCTTTGGAAAGATATTTATTATTGTGAATTTTTTAAAAATTATTTTAGAATTTAAAATATGATTCAAACAATATCCTCTAACCTGCACATATATACATCAACCTAATCCAAATGGATTGGGTTAAGTTTTCTAAATAAAAGTAGTGTTTAGTATTCCAAACTATGGCCATTGAATTTTCATGAAGAATTTTACTAAGGTGCATAACAAAGAGCATTCCCTTTTTGCACTTGGATTAACCTTTGAAATCCTACTTCTCCCAGGCCTTTAATACTAGAATCCTCCAACATTTTCATGAATGTTACATACTTTACCAGCAAGTCTGTTTCATGTCCAAATAAAAGTTTTTCTCAACTTGTGTTTAGTCTGTGACCTTATTATTTCCTGAATCATTACTTATTATTTATTTTCCAATTTAAAATATGTTGTCAGAATTATATTGAACAAGGAGAAAGCATGATGTGAAATCCTGAAATCATTGAATTTACTACAATGAGGTTTCAGGGCTAAAACTCAGGCCAGTGTAGAATATTTCCTTCTGTGATACCAAACACTCTGACTCTTTTTGTTTGTTTGTTCTAAAGACAGAGTGAGAGGATGGAAAGGTAGGAAACTGCTTTGATAGATCCCTTGCCTGTTTCAGTATCACTTGTATTTCATGAATTGCTGGATTGTGGAACCTTGTTCACCCTAGGACCCTGGGAAAAGGGGAGCATCTAAGAACCTCGCTGGGACTAGGGAACAAAGGCTGGAGAACAGAAAAACAAATGTCTCAGAGAGAAGGAGAAAGGAAGGAAATCACATGTCTGGAGAAGGGATTAGCATTTCCATTTTGCTCATCAAAGTTAAAAGAAGTACAAAAGAGGGATTTAGAGTACTCCAAATGTTCCATCCCCTGTGCAAATCACCATAAACAGGAGGGAAAAGAGAGTTAAACAGAAAATGTGAGATAGCTGCATTTGTTTTTACTACCAAAGTCTTGTTTAGATTTAATTATTTCTGCATAAACAGTGAATACAAGGAATAAAAAAAGATTTTTAAAGAATTACAGAAATAACTACCCATTAAGTGTACATAATGCATATACAATCAACTCAAGTGTCTTATTTCTCACATTTGCCTGATTTTTGCTTTTTGATGGAGGATTCTCCTTTCAATTCACATACACTTAAATGTTGTAATTCTTTTCCTTTACATTTACATCCGTTGTCACTTCTTACTTCCATGGTTGATGTAGGCAGATTAAAGTGTCAAATTTTGTAGTATGATTTTTCCCCCCCTGTCATTCAAATATTCAAATAAATTTGTTTTTTTGGTACTTCCTGTCCAGCTGGTTGATTTTGGGGTTTTGTGGTTTTTTTTGGTTGTTTTGTTTATTTGGTTAGGGTTTTTTAAATCTTCCATAAAAAAACAACACTGCTATTTAAAATTTGTCAGATATATGCTTGATCTGCTTAATACTGATTACTAATAGGGAAATTTCTGAATAATTTCATGCAGTCTGGTCTATCAGGCTATTGTGCTTTTCTAAATGAGCACCCAGAATATTGTTTTCTTACACATGTAAAAAATGTAAGAAAAAAACACCATATGTATATAGTCTCTGGTTGACCATTGCATTCGGTCTACTTGGAATTTCTTAGCTTTCATGAAAAAAGCATTAACTTTAACAGAGAACATTTACAGCAAAATCAAATAACAAATCTCTAGTTACAGCAACAGGAATGGATAGATCCCAGTTTTCTTTCAGAAAGGGTGATTTAGAATCTTCATTATATGCTTCTGAAATCATTAAACTTTGTTGCAAACTATGAGCAAGATCCAAACCTACTGCTTTTAATCATCTGAAGCCAGGCTTGCTGGCGTGACTGTTCTGTAAAATGCAAAGATCCTCCTTAAATACTTTTCTAATTTTACATCTCTGATATTTGTTGATATAATCAGCCCACAAGTTAAATCCATCAGTGCATACTGTTCACCCTTTCTGTATATTATAAATTTTAAAGCAGATGAAAAGCTCATCAGATTGCTACTATATACACTATATGCTCTTATTACTCAAAATTTGCTAAAACAGGTTTGAAATATCCTCTATAATAAATTATGTTCCTTGCACTTCTTTTTATTTGATTAAAAAGTCTCAGGACAATATGGTTTTTCTAAGGATATTTAGTAATTTTGATTTGGAAAAAACTGACAAGTAGTTGTGAAATATAATCTAAATTGAGTTTGGTGCCTACAATAAAAATTTTCCTTGTTCTATATAAACATGCATAGGAGAGAAAGAGATATGGACTTTCTGAAGATTTTGCTGGAGAAATCATAATGAGTCAGGTTTTTTCTACCTTTTTACTACTCTTTTCATTACTAATTGGATTACAACGAACGTGGATTGATCTATCAGGTACATGCATGCACACACATGCAGGTTATACTACAATTCATTGATGAAGGCAGTTTCAGGAATTCCCATTGAAGCCAAAGATGGGAGTCAGAGATTCAGACTCACATACTTGGCTTGTATTTCACTCACATTAGACAGACTGTCATTCTTCTGAAACCAAATTTATAGTTTACTGTTTAAGAGTTATAATTTTCATCAGTTTTGAGAAGGAGCAGGGAAAGAAATCTCTGTTCTTTCCTTAAACATAGTTTAATATAAGATAGCACTGCTGAGTATGCAAGCATGTGGTATTGCAGAATGGTTTTTATTAGCATGCAGAGCTATTGTCTGCTGTTCCAGCCCAGCCTGCGGACTGGTGGTGTTAGACCCTTTCAGGAAAATGCAGTTCCTGGCCCCAGAGATGGAATATTTCTGAGCAGTTTTGCTCAACTAAGCAAGTACAGTTCAGACCTAGGTTATCATATTTATGGCTAAAAGATGAATGATGTTCCTTGGGATTCAAAAATTAACCAGAAACAAAGTTCAATAAGACAAGGATTTGGAATTCACTAGAGCACAGGCTTTTTGTTGTATGTTGATATACCCATTTATTCAAAAGAACACTCTTGTACTACACTTAATTTGTGGATAGAGACTATAAAAGATTTCATGTAACATAATTTCCTCAATAGCCTGAGCAAATTTGAAATTGAGGTCATGAACTAAAGTTATTTTTCTCAATGACATAAATTTTCCCCAATTTCCTATGAATTTTGAATATGAAATTTTATGTATTCTTAGGTTTGCTTTGGTATTTTGTATTGCATATATTGCAGTTTTTTATACCCTCTATATATGTTTACAAAATGTTAAAAATGTTTGTAAAGAAGATAGTATGATTATTTACATTTGAATCCCTTCATGTTACAACTAATCCTACAGTTGTAACATAAAGACATTCTCTGCTTTCATTGAATTTGTTACAAAATGCATGCATATTAATTACTTGTAGTAACTTAAACTTTACAACAACAGTACCACTCACTAGCAAGTACTTCTCACCTACATGATCCAAAAAATTATAATTACTCCAAACTGCAGAACATAATCTGGGAATTATTAGTGCAGTGTATAAACCAGTCATTTTCAGACTTTGCTCAGGCATCAGTGCATCAGACATGCAGGTGGCATTTGTGTTCTCATAATATCAGTTGCATCCTTCAATGGCATATATGCATTGTCTCCTTTTGATTGTTTCTTCTAGCAGTATCCAAGGTAGTGGCTCTGAGAGCACTGATCTCAAGGGAAGCTCTACTGATCTTAAACTACATTGGTCTGGTCTAGTATTCTGGAAATATATTAATTCTCTTAATCAAAGATTGAATATAAGAGTGGTTTTCCCTGGAATAAAAGAAAAAAAAGGAAAAATACACTTTGTAAAAGGTAAAATAGCTCCCTTTTCCCCCCCAACTATTTTTTCAGATGTTTTCAAAGAAAATGTGGGGTTTCATATTAAAAGATATTTTCAAATAAAAGTCATCCTATCGCAAAAGCCAGGCATAAAATATGTATAAAGTATTGGAATATATTTCATAGGATTGTATAAAATATTAAAATTGTAACCCTACATGTAGGGTTTTCAAAATATGAATGTCTGACAAGCAGATTATTTTTTTGATTAATTTAATCAAAGTACACACTGCAAAATAGAACTGCAAATGATCTGTCGCTGCTGAACCTCAGCAGGATTGCTATGGCCAGTACAACTGACTGTCCACAATTTGTTTTCTTCCCTTTACTCTAATAACAAGGTAATTTTTTTTTTTAATTATAGATGTTTTTATAGAGTAAGTTGTTAGGTTTTCTTTTAGCACAGATTTTTCCATAACAGTCTCCATTTTATAAGAAGTTTTCTTTCCTTTTAATAGCAGTTTCTGACTTTGAAATACTTGATATTCAAAAAAAAAAGGCTGTGGTAGAGCGTTGCTGTGTAGTGGGTGGGATAGCACCAAGAATTTCAGACAAGCTGTAAAAGAGGAGAGCAGTTTCACCACTGTGGCCCATGAGGTGTCTCATGGCATCGGAGAGTGGGAAGATGGGGAAGGGAGAAGGTAAACCTGCTCTAGTAGGTACACCAGCTTTAGTAGCCCTCCTTACTTCCCCTTCTAGCAAAAGACAGCCTTCACAGGTTTTTTCATGTGACAGAAGAAGGACTATCCGGCTTCACAGATGGATGCAGGCAGCTTGAGTAATACAATGGCTATATCCACAGCAGCACTATGTCATCTGGTGGGGGACCCACCAGATCAAAACCAAAGGTGTATTTCAAGTAGTGTGGGTATGAGTCCTGTTGGATGATCCAACCCTGACTACAACACATAATTTTGGGCTCTATCCAGCTTTTTTACAGCTACCAGCAAACTTTGACTGACAGAGCTGAGAGGTACAGAAGGAGCTGTGGCCCTCAGTGGGGAGCATGGGAACTGGGTGCTGTAGTCAGGGAATTTGGGGCATAAGTGAGTGAGCCGGTTGCACAGAGTGAGACAGACATAGCTGGTCTGTACCAGAGCTAACCACAGCCTGACTCCTGGACCTCTGACACTGTAAATAAGAGACACGCAATCCTTCAGCCAAAAGTTCTGTTTATTTGTTTTGAAACTGTTTCTTTTCTAAATAGACTTGGGAACATGTCCTTTGAGACAGTAATGCAGAAAGAATGTGAGAACCTTGATTGTTCTCATAGGTTTTAAGGAAAAATATTAATTTACTTTAGCTCTTACAATGACTATGGATTTATCTATTACCTATAAAATGTGCCTGTGAACAAGAATTAAATGTGTTTTTAGCCAGATCTTTACTTATATCAATTAAATATTTGGAAAACATGTTTTAAAAGTTTTTGGAAAATATCAACACAGACAGCAGTTCAGCAAAAGTGCAGGTTGCTATTAGCATGACAATAAAGGAAACTATCATTGGCTGATGAGCAGCATGTGAATTTCTCTACTATTCTACAGGCCACATATTCCATATATTAGACATAATTTTAAATCCAAATATCCAAGAAAAATATCGAAGTTAATACTCTGTGTTTATTTGTGGTTGAACAGAAGTATTAAAACATTGTTTTTAAGTTCTATTTGAAATATATATGGTGTTTTCCAAAAGCGTTTTTCTAATTTATACACACATGCACAGAGATCCTAGTAGGTTCAAAGAATCTCAAGATAGTGTAATCAATTGGCCTTTAATCTTCTGATTTGCAGGATTGTCTTTTAGGGGGTTTTGTTTCTTTTTTTCATTGCCTGCACAATGTGTCATTGACCCTCATCACTTAAAATTAAACTGCAATCAGCATTTACTTAGCTCACCATCTGCCTCAAATTACCATGTGGTCTCTGCTCTGCAATCTCTGTCATCTCCATGTTGCCACTAACAGAAACAGGATCAGGATAGGCTGATGAAAGCCCTTTTATCTAGCACAGTCAACACAGCTAAAATACAGGTAAAATCATTCATTGAGTGAAATTTCACTACTGTATATCACACAGAAGAGACAAACAAAGAAAAATTGAGCACCCGATCTGACCAAGTGTTGGGAAAATACCCAAGGACTGGACGACACACAGAAGGGAAAAGGAAAATGTTAGTTAGGGTTCCACATAACTCCAAATGTACTGTGTCTTGGTGCTATTTCAAGATTGCTTATGTCCTGTTTTCACTCAAGGCTGTGCTGGTGAATGTGTGAGGGAATCATTCATGGGGAAGTTTCAGCTTGTACAAGTTTCCTGAAGTTAGGAAACCCAGATTAATCCAGATTCATCCATCTTTAGACTTAGGGAATAACTACAGCTCTGGTGCAGAGAAAAATTCCCCACCCAGGCAGAAGCAACACAGTGTTAAATTTCATTATATAAATGTTGCTTTGTTTTTGTTTCTGTCCTTTGATGAGCAATGCAGTGATTATAGTGCTGTTTGCCCAGATGCCCACAGTTATGTTGCTGATTCTTTTTGGTAGTAAATTGGTCCACTGTAAGTAACCAGGGAAAAAATTGTCTGCTGGCATCATGGCAAACGGTCTTATGTCAGCCACGTATAAATTCAGGTAGGGACTTAAAAGTTTTTTAACTGTAAGAGCAATAGAACAATTGTCCCATGATGATGAACAGCCTTCGGTAGTTTTAGTGCAAAATCACAGAAATGTATGAATTTATATGAGAACAAGTAACGGAGATTTTTGCTCCAAAAGAACAAGTTCTACATGAATATCAGAAGCTTGAGTTTTATCATCTGGGGAAATGGAGTAGGTAGAAATGTTCATCTATAGCCTGATGGGGTCAAGATGGTAGCCAAGGAGGAGTATTTGAAACTGCATTTTTAATGTATGGAGTGTATCTGAAAGACCATGAGTGAGGAGAGAAGGAAAAAAAAAAAGAATTTCTGTACTGGAGACCAGAAAGAGGATATTCTAATAACTGAGCTATATAAAAATATTGACAAAAACCACGCACAGAAATAACATTTCAGGTATACGAAACAGCATAGCAGGTATTTTAGACCGCAGAAGGAAGAAGAAGGAGTACAAAAGAAGAGTGAGTGAGAAATTAATATCAGTAAAAAAACCACATAGATTGCATTGTGGAGAATTACAGAAGAAAAAGAGCAAGCTACATTTTTCCCATTCAAAATTCCAGTTTCTTAATATAATCTTCAGCAGGAAAGTGGGGAATGCTTACCACAGAGGTAGTGTGAATCAATAAACTTGTCTAAGGAAAATGAGCAATGGGAGGTCAGCAGGCAGTGGAAAAAATTGAGGGAAGGACTAAGAGTTACTGAAGAATGGCCTGAGATATAAGAGGACACCCAGCTACTGATGTTGCAGCTAAATCCACAAATAAGATGCTGAACCACAACTATTTCACACAATCCTGGAATGAAAACAGACATTTCAGTTTATCTCTGTTATGCAGAGATTTAAGTGTGCCTCTCATTTGTAATCTCTAGTATTCATAAATTATCTTTACCTTAGTAAATTCTGAAGAACACAGCCTCAGCTGGTGAAAATCATCAGATTTTCCTGTCAGAATGTAGATTAAACGAAAATTGAACCCTGACCATTTTATGGTGGCTTAATGATAGCTAATACACAAGCATGATATGCCAAAACTAAATATAAATTAAAGAGCAGTGCAGCATGACTTGTAAAACAGCATTACTGAACTAAAGCCATCTCTGAGGTAAATCACTTGAAGCCTGTGGTGAGCTTAGTCTTTTGGGAAAGTTCTTGCTTTCATTTACACCTCTGAAACACCATTAACAAAGGCAGATTGTATTCCACTTTAAATAGAATTCAAGGGCAGTGAATAAGTCAGACATTTCTATCATTAAAAAGAATCCTGCTGAGGAGACTGGTCAGCTTTGGTTGTTACTGTACAGTGCCAGTGACTGTCACTGTGTCAGCTGCTACAATCCTGTAGGACTTTCTGCAATAACGTTTGAAATGGTTTCATTTCATTATGTCTGGAATTTTAGATCATTGCATAAAGATAATAAAAGGGAGGAGACAAGAACTCCATAATATATCGTCTGAGAAGAAGAATAACCAAAGGCAACAAAAACTTTCCCTTTGGCAGTTAGTTTTTTCCCTTTTACTCCATGAAACATGAGAACTTTTATTATATAAAACTGTGCTTTCTTGTGAATTTTTCCTTTACGTTTGCCAATGAGAGATGATGATTTAATTCTTTCCAGATATTCAGTTGATTTAATATAATTTTTTTCATGTGGAACAAAATGGGAGAAATGGGCACAGCTCCTAGAATATCTATTCTTTTTCACAAATCCTTAAGGGTACATTTCATGGAGTCACAACATATTTTTGGCATTCAGTTCTTGAAGTAATTACATGGTGTTTGATTATAAGGCTGTTTATCGAAGATCATATGGTGTTTGTTCTGTGTTCTTAGCCCTGTTTTTTAACTTTGTTTTAATGGACAGAGATGTGTGCTTGAATGAAAAATACCATTTAAAACAGACATATTTAATAGGAAGCCCCCTTGTCCAGGTTCTCTAGACACAGCTGTTACTATTTCAAACCCAGAAGCTTTCATGTACCTCATTCTCATTTCATTTCTCTGGGATTATTTCCGGAACAGCTTGAAGCATTGATTATGGTTAAAAGTTTCATTTTTCTCTAACTCAAACCAGTGTCATGAAAGCCTTCGTTTCATAATATCTTTTATTCACTTTTGTGTCTCTTCTTCTACCCTGTGTCTTATACGTGTATGCAGTATGTGTCTGTAATTGGAAAAAACTTACTGAAAAGAGCAGATGTATCACTCAGTCACAAGCTATTCTGGAAAGAAGATGTGTAGGTGTGGAGAGGGATCCAGAACAACATTTTTTTCCCTAACTTGATTATATATTGAAATAGAAATGTGTTAAGGTTGAGCCAAAAAGCAATACTGTGGGTAGAGGTATTTGATATGACAGCTATTGAGTACTTTCTTCTCAACTTTCCCTCCTCTTTGTCACAGAAATTCAACTTCAAAGATAATAATTTTTTGTACTGTTCCATATATTGTTAAAGTAAAAAAGGACTTAGGGAAATCCACACAGTTTTCCTTTAATTTTTTATAGGAACCCATAAGGTCACTCCCACTGTCTGGGAATGACTGCTTCACTGACTTCATAGTCCAGGGTGAGGGAACAGCTGAATTTTGTTGCTTTTGCTGTCATGGCCATTTCAAAACAGTGCTGCTGTTCTCACTGTTAAACTGTTGACCAAAATCCATTTGGGACCAATGTAACCCAATCTATCTCTGTTACAAGAAATTAACTTTTAGATTCTCAGAGAAAGTAAGATCGGATAAGTTTATCTGCCTTTAAAAAAAAAAAAAAGAAAAAAAAACTAAAACATGTTTAACTTGAAAGGTAAACCTATTTTCTGGTGAAAAAAAAATCCTGCAAGTTGGATTTCTGATCTTATAAAATCAGTATTTAAATTTAACTTTGGTCCATATTAATCAAGATTAAGTATCACTAGTAAGATGACTTTACAAAGCCATCCTATTTATAAACATATGGATGCCAAAGGTTTTATGATGAAGCAGTGTTTGGACTGCACTTAGAATTTCTTTAAAAATTTTTTATATAACCATCCAATAGTAACTTTTCTCCTTCAGCATGGATAATTTTCTCTATTATTCCTAGAAAAAAATAGGACTTTTTCATTTCATGATGTTAAATGGAGGCTAGCAAGAAGAAAAACTTTTTAGCTTGTGGTACATCTGAGCCATGACTCAGCACCTGAAAGTATTTAAGGGGCCATAACATTTCCGTAAAATCCAACAAGTTAGCACGCCTCTGAAAATTAGTAGACCCTGCATCTCATATCAGCCAGTGTCTGAAACGTCAGCTGATAAAACTAAGCATATAAGCTGATAAAAACCTGGAGGAGCATATGGTTTCCAGGATAAAGGCTAAGCCTGAGAAGCTGCCAGAGTTGATTTGCCAGCTGACATTGCCCCTTCATGTGGTTTCCAACTAACGAAATTGATGGTTGTGGCATATTACCATATTCCTTCTGGAATTCATTCTAAAAGAGAGCTTCACATCAGCATGGAACAGTGCACAGAATAGAATAATGCATGATCTGAAGAAAGCTCATAGGTGTTATTCACACATCTGCACAGTTTCTTTGTGTTTGGACTATGTATTAATCACAGCACTTTGGACAGCATTACAAATACTGAACACTTGTTATTAGCTGTTGTCCTGCCAGTTCTCAGAAGAAGTAACGCTAGACTAGGCTGAAGCATTATAAGTCTCAGGCTTTAGGAAAGACCACAGCAGTGCTATAAGAGGCATTGAGGACCAGTAGTTTCCAAGGCTCTCAGTTTGCCTCCCAAAAAAGCATCTAAGCTCCTTTTGTGTATCCTCTCTTCTTTTACTCTCATGTGAAGGGATGCTCAAAAAGGCGTCTCTCAGTCTTCCTTCTTTTCCAAATACTTTTCCTTTTTCCTCCTTTATCTCCTCATACCAAACTTCTTCTCTCCCCTTCCTAGTCATCTTTTTCACATCTCTTCTCTCTTCTAGTATTTGAATTCCTTTTTCTCCTTTCTTATCAAATTATGGTTATATTGGTGAGACGACAAATATCAAATAAAATTGTTTTTTTACTTGTTCAGATACTGGCTATAATGAGAGCTTTTTCATATGTCTGGAAGTACTGAAAAAAATTGATACCAACTAAGAGTCCTGCACAGATTTTTGAGATCTGTAAGAATTCCCCCCTAAGCAGGCGATTTTTCCACAATTATGAAGCTGGGAAAGGGCATTTTTTTTTAAGAGGAAAAGACCATCAATATGGATAAAGCTAATATACCTTTCTAAGTAAAGAATACCATCCACAGCCATTTTGACTGTAATCCACTGACTAATTTCTCATTTTTTCATACCACACCATTTCCCTTTCTACACACCTTGTATCTGGTCCCAGTTCAACCACTGACAACAGATCTCCATGATCTTGTGATGCAGAGGAGGAAGCACCACCTAATCCTGGTCAAGGGCTGTATAATTTGCTTTCAGCTTTTTTTTCAGCTGTAGAAAGCACAAGGCTTCAGTACGTTCAACTCATCTTTAAACAAGTTAAAAGGCTTCAGTCTAAGGGCTTAGCCTTTTGAAAGAATAGGTATTTCCATTCCCATCAAGAAAACAGACTGGAGTGAGCAGCTCAGGTGATTCCCAGTTCTTTAGACGTTTTGTTGGATTTGAAGCCACTCTTAAAATTATTATATGCATGTCTACACACAAACAGAGCAGGGAGAATTTAGAAATATCAAGTGTTTTCACTTCAGTGGGAGTCAAATATTCCATACAAAATGTGTCATTTAGCAGATCAATGTGAAAGCAAAGCAATACAAGGAACCCCATGTGCAGGAAGGTGTTCAGCCATCTCCAGGAAAGCAGAGTTCCATCCTGTGTAATGGTGACTTGGGAAGACAAACACTATCACTCCTTCTTCTTCACCCAGCTTCATATACTGAGTATGATGCCTTATGGTCTGGAACGTCCCTTTGGTCAGCAGGGTCAGCTGTCCCAGCTGTGTACCCTCCCAACTCCTTGCTCACCCCCAGCCTCCTCACTGGTGTGGTGGGGTGAGAAGCAGAAAAGGCCTTGATGCTGTGCAAGCACTGCTCAGCAATAACAGAAGTTTCTCTATATTATAAACACTGTTTCCAACACAAACTCAAACCACAGCCTATAATAGCTACTGTGAAGAAAATTAACTCCACCCAAAACAAAGCAACACAGGGCTAATGTGTCAAGCAAAATACATCAAGTGGGCTTTTGGTCTTCAGTCACTATTAGGATCCTTCAGGCTTGAAACAAATTTTAAGAAACAGTGTGATTTCCCATCATTGTTGATCCTTGGCCAGGCAGAGCTAATTGTTCTCCCTCTCTCTCTCTCTCTCTCTCTCTCTGTTTCTCACCTATACAAGTAGTTGCATATACTTTTAAGTCTGACAGTTTGCCCCAATTACATCTTCTCCTCCATCTCTCTTGCACTGGATGATTTTCTGCTCTGCATGTTTGTGGTAAAATAGACATCTTTTAGTTTTTGAGCCCCATTCTTGCATTGATTCCTACCACATAATTCAATGCCTTAATAAGCCTGAGCTGCTGGTCACTTGTTTCAGCTCCTCAGACACAAGACGTGCAAGCTGTCATTCCTCCATCAGGCCCAGATGGGCCATGTCAGAAGCAGCCCAGCAGCAACAGGAGTTATCCCACTCCATGCCTCACAGTACTAACACTGGGAAAAATGACAGTATGGAGGTAGTGTTAAACCACCAGAAATAAAACCCAAGAGAGTGTTAGGAGGTAAGCAGAGTATGTTTAAATATGGGGAAAGCAGGCACCTCAGAAAGCCTTAAATCCCTGGGACTACCTTTTTTCTTGCACAAGCATTGACCACCATTGTGGTTGAAACAGCCAAAAAAGGGCCTGTATGCAGACTTTACAAAAGTAGGAAAATACAGGCACAAGCCTTAGCAACACTTTGAGAAGAATGGGAAGCATGGATAACACTGCAGCTGAAATAATTCTCGATGTTCTTCAGTACCTGACAAGTTTGCTGCATTGTTCCCAGACAAAATGCAGATGTAAATAAGGAACAATGGAGAAAAAGGAAAAGCATAGAAATCTTGGTTTTAGAACAGAAAACTGACTTTTCAGTTTGTTTGTTTATTTGATGGTTAGAATAATATAAAATATTTATATTTATTTGATTTAGAACTAATTATTTTAATCTTCCTTATAGTGAAATGGAAAATAAACCTCACACCATGTTTATATATAGTATTTTAAATTGAATCTTAATGAACTTGCATCAAAACAAAACAAACACATAAATAACTAGCTTTTTAAAAGATTCAAAACACCATGACCTTCAGAGAAAATCCTCATAGAAAGCTTTCTCTTCCCTATTTGGCCAGTAATTCGGAGGGAGTTTGGGGGCTCTGTACCTGGCAGCTTTCTTAGTGGAGATATTTAAGGTGTAACTCCCACCTACTCTGCTGTTAAGTAGTGTTGGGAAGGGTTGTCATCAGTCTTTTGCATTGGAAGCAGTTCCAATCATTAAAAAAACCAGATCTTAGGATTCACAAAATAGAGTGAACCTCTAGTCTGGTGCTCAAAACATCTTCCTCAGAGAAAAAAATCTACACTCCAATTCAATCTGCTTCTGATTCAGAAAAGGATTTGGACCTAGATCCTATAATACCATGAAGCCTATCCTCACTGCCAGGATGGAGAATCGGTGATTATTTCAAGTCCTGTTACAAAGTAAAGCATCAGAAGGAGATTATCCTCCTTGAAATAGGCTTCCTAGTAGTAGGAACATGATTTCAGACAAATTCCAGGATTTCACCACGTGCTACATGGACATCTTAGCAACAAAAACATTAAATAAGAAGGATGAACACTGTTTTAAATTTTTTCTTTCCTTTGCTGTGGCTGAAATTCTTTGCTTTTTTTTTTTTCTGAATTCACTAACATATAATAAAAATGGTGATAGACCATTTTAATGAATAAATGATGTAATGAAAAAGTCTAGCTTCACTGAGTGCTGCTGATTCCACATGTCACTTTCATTGCCCCAGACTCTAATTAGGAACAACTTTTGTATGAAGAAGGTGTGATTCCAGATTCTTTGCCAATTTCCCCACAAAAAAGGCTGAGAGTGGGGAGAGAAAGCCTTGGAAAAGAAATTTCCAGCTATATTCTATCTGCATGACAGCATCAGCCTGGGTCTGAGCACATGCATGGGAGGAGGTGGGCATGCTGTTTGCTGCGGTAGGTGTGTGGCAGTCAGGGCAACGCTGAACGTCCCCCAGAGAAACCCAGATGCAGGTGAACTACCAGAAAAGGATTCACACCAAAGAAGACATTAGCACTGCGTGCATTAACATGCATAAGCTAATAAACACTTAAGAAGCAAAACTAAATCAAGCTGATAGGTAAATAGGTTGGTCAAATGGATATAGAATCGTAGAGTGGTTTAGATTGGAAGGGACCTTGAAGATCATCTCGTTTCAATTGCCTTGCCATTGACAGCGAACATTCCATTCAACCAGATGGCTCAGAGCCCCACCCAACCTGGCCTTGAGCAATTCCAGGGATGGCACATCCACAACTTCTCTGAAACCTTCTCTTCTGCAGGCTGAATGACCCCAACTCTCTCAGCCTGTTTTCATAGGAGAGGCATTCCAACTCTCTGATCAACTCAGTGGCCCTCCTCTGTACTCCTTCTAATATGACAGAAACCAAGATAAAAACAGTAAGAAGAACATTCAGGCAACAGTGCAGGGAGTGTAACAACTGTGTTGGGAAAGGTTTTAAATTCATTACTGCATAGGATTGTTGGAACTAACATTGATAGAGCAAGCACAGGACTTGGCAGCATATTACTTCTACTAAAATAGTAAATTAGCTAGGGCAGAACATGATGCCAGTGATGGATATTGCTTCATACACGACTGGAATGGTTTGCTACTATTCCTGCACACCACTATACAGACAGTGTGGTGCCCTGTAGAGCTTCCCTTCATGTTTAAATGGGTAAGCAATTCTGTGTAAAAACAATGCAATTATCGAGGAGGCTTTCAGTCAAAAGAAGGATGTTAACTTGCTGACTTAACAATGGGAAAGTTTCTCAGCCACACATGGCAAAATAGAGATATTAGCTGTTTAACAATCAACACAGAAATATAGATGTTACAGTAATCTGATTCCAGGTAGGTAATGAAACTAGATGCAATATGATATCAGCAAAGAGTTTTCCCAGGCTGGAAAAATGACAGCAAGTACTTTAAGCAAATGTTGGAAACTATTTGGGTGCAACAAGGGTGACTGAAAATCCCTTCAATGACACAGAATATGTGTTGGAGTTATAACTGCAAACATGCAAATTGGTTTTCTGCTTCTCTTCCAAATTTTTACCTCTTACTGTTTTTGTTTCTTCCTTCAAGTGTCATACAGCCTGCTGTGGTCACTGGCATCTACAGATGATTGTTATGGTGGTGTTTTTCTTTAAAAATATTGAAGAAGAAAGTGATAACAAACTGAATATTGAGAAAGAAACAGAAAATGCTAGAGTATGGAGCAGGGAAATTTATGCATATGGCTGAATTTTTAACTATGCTGGCAGCCTCTATTAAGGACTTTTCTTCCTGCAGAACCAACTGTGTTTATAAAACCCTTTTGATAGATCCAGCATCCAGCCTCCAGTCATGCTGGAAGACATGTCAGAAATGTCTGGGCATTTTTCACTTTTTGAGTCTCTCACTTTGCTTTAATGCTTTTCTTTGCAGAGCAACTGTGCATACCATAGGCTGAGGTGATAGCACATCTGTATTAACAAACTTAATTTCAAAATTAACTCATATGTAATATGGATTTGCGAAAAAAGCACTAGGTGTTTGTAGTCTGGTTAGTGATTGACCATGACTGCATCGTGCTTGTGGTGACCTGCTTTGTCCTCAGCTCCTCATACTTGTAAATGTCTTTGTTTCTGTATATGGTATTCTATTCAAAAGTGTTTGCAATGTGTTCTGACAAATAAGCAAAACAAATGGCTGTTTCATGATGGCAGCTGGGGGTTCAGACAGGACAGCTGAGAGGTGTGTTCCTCCCTCCTTTCGGTGGAAGAGACAACATTTTTTTCTAAATCAAGAAATATCAGTGGAGAGTTTTAGAGCAATCTAGAATTAGGAAGAATTAACATCAGACTTTCAAACGCAGTGATGCTTTTTGCATTGTATTAATTACCCTCTACATTGGGAAAAAGACACTGTTTTACATATTCCTTTATAGTCTTCTGGCACAATGAATTAAATGAATGTGTAATGGCTGAAAGCTTACATTGTTTAGTTCCACATAAGAATGCAATTCAAGCCAACTATTGCAGTCTGTAGGGAAATTTCACCAACTTTATCAGGATGTTTAAGAATATTAAGACTGTTGCAGTTGGAAATGTGCATTCAGTAAAGCAGCACAACCCTCAGTCAGGGTTGACTTTGTGAAGGTCACTACAGAAATATAACTATTTAGTATTCTAATTCATAGTACTGTTTTTGGTGGAAAAAGTCAAGATGGGACAAATTAGCCTAAGTGAGGATACTTAGGGTTTTCTCTGTATTACATAGTTCCCAGATGTGGAGTCAGTGGATTGCATCAAAGGTGTAGAGCAAGCACTTAGCAGAAGCAGCTCTTCAGCCCAATGGAAGCTTATCCAAGGATATATCATGAATGTTTCTCTTCACTCAGATCGAATGGGATTTGACAGAGATCTTGAGCATCTTTCTGTATGTGTTCTAAGATTGTTCCATAAGACAGCACTGGCCTTTGAAGAATTAATTTATAAAGATTTCCACACTACACTGTATTGGAAAAATAGCAGGCCAGCTGGTGAAAATAACTGTTAAAAATTATTTCATGTGCTCCTGATTTCATTGCATAATACCCCTATCCAGAAAATGGAATACCTTGATGATCTAGTGTCCCTTTATGATTTTACATATCAACCCTTCTCATATGTAAGCTTTGGGGGAAGTATCTCTTTGGGGAAGGGTTAGTCTTTTCTCCTTTAACGTGTACCTTTAAGAGTACCTAAAAGTCATACTTTTTTTACAGGAACTTCAAGATGCTTTGCTGTATGACCAGAAATGTATATAACATTAATAATATGCATATGTGCCTGTGAATATTTACTTTGGAGTACACGTATTTATTCTTTGTTTAAAGTGGAGATTGATTTCCAAGTACAAGAACACAATTATTGTTATAATTTAATTAGTAGTATCGTCACTTTTTTCAAAAAAATAAATTACTATGCTATTATTGAGTAAAGAACATAGCTAAACATGCATACATATTGTAGAAACTTTTTAAATCTGTATTTTTTCATACTGGGTGAACAGAGATGTACAGAAAACATTTTGGTAGAAGGGCAAGAGTTTCTCAGCAATCACATAAAAAGAACAGCAAAAATAAATGTTTTTGGGATAGGATTTCTGAATTGGTTATTTGTATGCTGGATTTCTATACTAGGTTATTTCCACAAGTGCTCTGAAGCAGAATAAGGCCTGATTTTCACATAAAAAAGATATTCAGTGTTAGAAACTGCAGTTCTCAACACTTTTTAAAATCTACTTTTAAGAAAATACCTTATCTTCAAAGTAAAAATTATACCACATGCATAGTCTTTAAATGTTTGCTATTGAGGCCAGTCTTAAAATGTTAGCAATAGATGCAAGATATCAAAGAGCAACTAATTACTTCTATCTACGAATGCAAGAAGACTAAAATAATATGACTGATGGACAGTTTGTTGTGCTGGTTGTCAGAAATAAGGATGTTATACTCTCACATTGAATAACTGATTCTACTATTCAAGTCATTTATTGAAATCCCATTATTATAAAAGAGAAAAAAATCAACTAGATTTCATAAAAAGTTGCCTGATGATATCTCCCTTGTTAATGAATTGTTAATGCTCTGTGTTCTAAATACCCGGACTTCTCTAAAGTCCAGTTTTATTATGTGCGTGTATATCACATATAGCTAAATACTGCTGTAAGTTGATTTTATTTGCTTAAACTGATACAATTCCTATGCAAATATTTGGCTAGTTCAGTAAATAACTGGGAAGGGATGTATATCTTAATTTATTTATTTTCTCTTTATCACCATTGCACTAAGTAGCCATTGAATTTTTTGAGAAGTACCTAGTCTGTGAAATATGTAATCATTACTGTTGGTTATATCTCTGTGGAAACTAAAATGAACCAAATATTCAATGACTATTGCAAAGTTACAGAAAGAAATGGTGTCAAAACTAGAAGTGGAATACTGAAGAATGAAATTGCAGAAAACTAGTACTTTGACAGAACAGGATTTCATCTCATGTTCTCTCATCCCTGGATTTAAGTTGGATCAGTCTATTCCAATTCTGAAATAATTCACTGAATGAATCTCTATGACAATATATATTCAGTATATTGCTTTGGATGCTGAGCCTCATGCACTTTTTGCCTTAAAAGTATCAGTCTTCAAAGGATGACAACAATTTATGGGTTATTTACATGCTAAGTGGTTGTTCACTACTAGTCACTATCTTAAATGACACTAACAGTTCTGATTATTAGTAGTCATGCAGCTCATGATTTTACTAGTATATGCATTTGACGAAATGCACCCAAATTCACTGTGTTAGTTACTACATAACAAAACAAGGAAATATAATTTGTCTATAACAATGGTGTTAACAGGGTAGATGTTGCATTTGACAAGAACCACGTAGTAGGTTCTTTGGAATATTTGTGATCTTACGCAGATGATTTTCAATATATTCCCACTAGAAATTCTAGGGTAAAGTGTTAAGCACATGTTTCAGGTCCGTACAAAATCTCTTCTGAAAGAAGAACAACTTTGCCAGCCGTAGAAAAGATAAAAGCAAAGAAAAACTTTAAAGTCAAATAAAGCTGCTATTTTTTGATTTCTGAGTTAGAACAAGTTTCATTCCAGCAAAACTTGTATTTTTGCACTCTTACAGTACAAGAGTGACACTGCAATATCTTTATATGACAACAGCTTGAAGTAGTCGGAAACATATCATGACGTCCAATGGGATTGGAGGTTGAATTTCATTTCCATCCAGACGAAGGTATCGGAGGCGAGGAATGTTGCCGTAATAACCATAGTCTTCTTCTAGGGCAATTGAGACTGGGCATATTTGAGTACCATTGACACCTGAAAATGTAAATCAACATGTTAGGTAATTTCTGTGGGAAAGGTTCATGAAAACTAAATTCATTTAGGAAAATAATAAAGCAGGCTTCCACTGATATTTGTATAGGAGACAGTCGTTTCTGTCAGATTTGTAAAATGCCAACAATTAACTACTTTTTTGATGAAGCAAAAAACACCTTAATATAATGTAATCTGGATCAGTGAATCACATATTTAATGTGCTGCAACTATGAATAAAGGCCACAAGATGCATAACTTTATCTTAGACAGAGAGGACACTAATGTAGGCCACTCCATGGTAAGCATTGAGAAATAGCTCTCTACCCTCTGAGAGAGCAGGAGAAGATTAATGTGGAGAGGTTGTGAACATCTTATTTCAATGACAGTACATTAATTTTAGGCTGATGATATTCCCTAATGAAGATCCTGCATTTAAAATGATAGCAGTATTGAATCAGAAGAAATTTTCATTTAGTGTTTTTAACTTTTAACATCTGTACTTTCCTGTTCTCTCACATTCTTCGGTAGAGTTGGTTTTAATTGCAAGAATATAATTTTACAATGGGATATTTTTCTTCCTAATCTGAAATCCAACAAATCCTTAACATTCTTTATGCATCACACATAGTTTGTTTCTGTTCAGATAAAATTTGAAACTATGGCTTAAATCATTATCTATATTCATAAGTGTTGAATGGCTTGGGTGCTTTACATTGTCTCCTCTAGGTTACATCTGCACTTGGCTAAAATGCTTTTCTTATTTTGTCTTCAGTTGTTGAATAGTCAGGCAGCTGCTGCCTTATTTCAGCCTCAAAATGGGCTCATTCTAGAAAATACCGAAGTGGTGTTTGTTTATCAAAGATGTCAAATTCCTTTGACCAAATTATGGTATTTAGTGATTGGTCTGATGGACTGAGGATCTTGCTGGCTCCCGACCAAACGAAAAAAAATTAATGGAGAATGTGTATGTAACAGATCTTTTGAAACATATTTTTTTAGCAACTCAAGATTTCTGCTAAAATTTTTCTCCTTTTTATTTAACAATGATAATATGCACACATCTGATTACAATACCCCAAATCAGAAAAATGTTATGATGTAAAAATTACAACATAAATTACTTTTGTTTTCCCCAAAAGAAAACCCTTCACTCTGTTTTGAACAACTGCCTAGATTTTTGCAACATCTTGGAAGTGAACTTTATCTTTGTCATGGAAACTAGTTAAATACATCCAGTTGGTCTAAGCCTGAAACTTTTGTCATATCTGTGATATCAAAATGTCTTTGTCTGTCTTGTGAAATTTGATTAATATTGGAAAAGCTTTTGATATTCTTGGAAGAAACAAGCTACAGCTTATTTTTATGTGTGAAGCAGAAAGCTTGAGAGTTTTCATTATGAAGCAGCTATTACAAGTTTTACAGGTGATCAACATTATGTAGCAGAAAATATCCAACTTTTCTGGTCAGCACTACTGTCTGTAGAAGACAAGATGGCTTCAAGTGTGTTCTAAATCTTGGTCTTCTCTGACCTAGAAACTATCTCACTGCACTTATTTTTACTTGGTTAATTACTCCAACCTTAAAGTGAGGCAACTGTTATCTAACCACAGACCACCTATGAAGAAGTTATTTCTTGATGACATGTGGTGTGAAGTGGTTTGGGGTTTTATTTTTCTCATCCCATAAACAGTTAATCCTATCCAAACTGTCAGAGGAGTAAGAGCCTTTCCCTCTTCCTGTCCTTCTATACTCTTCACGTGTACATTACTGAATTTAGTTTAAGCAGGAGGGACAGGCCTATGCATCTACATGAGTACAATTCACCCTACCTAAACTGATCCATGTAGAGATTGTCAACCTAAGTAAACCATTTACACTCTGTTTTTAAACTGAAAGAGATGAATATTTGCAAAAGGTGATTTACAGCTCCTTAAGATGGGACGATTTTCCCTCTGCAATTGTGTATCTCTTTGCATTAATTGAGTAGCTGGTCAGTACACTAGCCCAAACTAGATAAAAAATCTAGGATACTTAATTTAAAGAAAATTAATTTGGCTGCTTGTCCACAGTTATATTATGTGGTATAATATTTAAAGATGAGACTCTGGAGCTGCTGTAAAGGAAAACTGCAGAAAGGTTCTCATTAATGTCTAATACTGTATGTCTGCTGCAGAACTGAAGAAGACCCTGCTTCTTTTTCAGCAAAACTCATAATTTAGAAACATAATTTAGCTACTTGGCCTAAGGCCTTCGCCCTTTCTCTACATGTGGAATAACATTAACTCGGAGTATCTATCCCAACCTCCTGGTGTTCTTCTGGGGAACTTAATATTCACTCCCTTTTACCTCTCCTTTGATAGCATTGTAATACCACCTGCTAGCCCTTGCTCACTTGTTCCACCATCATTTCATGCCTTCTCTTTGTGTCCTTTAACACTCTCTTTTCCACTATTTAACATCTCCCCAGAACCTCAAAGGTGCAACTCCTAGATGAATATGTAAGCATGTGTGGTTTAAAATGCCATGGAACAAGAGTGGTGCAAATGTTGGAGCCATAATTAGTTTTGATTTTATGTTGATTTTATTTCCAACTTTCAAGTACTTCTTTTCTCTGTGTATTGAAATCCTTAGGGAAGGGACCACAGGTGAAATTCTTGTTCCATTGAGACCAGCGATGGCGAAGGGACTGGAGCACAAGTCCTGTGAGGAGAGGTTGAGGGAGCTGGAGTTGTTCAGCCTGGAGAAGAGGAGGCTCAGAGGAGGCCTCATCACTCTCTACAACTCCCTGAAAGGAGGTTGCAGCCAGGTGAGGGGTTGATCTCTTCTCCCAGGCAACCAGCAGTAGGACAAGAGGGCACAGTCTTAAACCGTGCCAGGTGAGGTTTAGGTTAGATATTAGGAAGAAATTTTTTACAGAGAGAGTAATCAGCCATTGGAATGGGCTGCCCAGGGAGGTGGTGGATTCACCATCCATGGAGGTTTTTAAGATGAGACTGGACGTGGCACTTAGTGCCATGGTCTAGTAACCATGGCAGTGTTGGATCAAAGGTTGAACATGAAAGGCCTTACACTTATATGAAGAACTGATATTAAACAATAACATACAACAAAACATAGGCAAACTATATTTACATAGAAATGTTGGTGTCTGAGCCCTTGCAATGCCAGCATTGTAACTATGAATCACCAAGAGAAAATGAAGTTGCAGTTGTGCAGGAATATATGAGAATTAATATTACAAAAAGGGTTTGTACTGCACATATAAAAGTAAACCTTCATAAGGACTCTTTGGTGGAGAAACCAGATCCATGATTTTACAGTTATTCTTCTTTCAAAACTTTACATTGACTATCTTAAATTAATGACTGATCATCAGCTTCCAGGGTTTAAGAAAGCAAAATGAATCTGCAGTAATGTCACATCTTGTTACTCCAGCCCAATGAAATTATATTACTTGTTTGTAATATTAAAGGCCCTTTGAGATATCATCTATTAGAGCAGTGTCTCATGAAGACTACGTCATTAACCCCTACCTCTTTAACAATTATGCTATGAGCTAGAATGTGCCTTACACAATACCTAATTTTCATTTAAGGTATCAGGTTGCCTTTTTTAATATTTTTTTTACTATTTTATGTACAGTTACTAAGAATTAAAACTTTTTTCTTTATTATTTTAGTTAAAAGCAGTTTTGTGCTTAAGGCGACAATGAATTTTGAAAAGTGGCAAAGGCATTAAGGAATATAAGGCTTGTGAAAAGCTATTTTGATTTAGCTTCACAGGTACCCATGTATCACTGGGAAGCAGGACTTGAGCTTGCACATACTACACAAGTTGATTTTCATGGTTTTAAGCTTTGTCAAACTTCAAAGGAAGATAATTGGGCAGCTCTTTAAATACTACCTAGATACAAACCCCTTCTTAAACTAGACAGGCCACATTCCATTGATTTGAATCTAGTGTCCACCTAAAGTGACAGGGTAAAGCCTGCACCTGAGGCCCTGCAGTGAAGTAATGAAAATAAAACCCTTCATAACCAGGGGGCAATTAAATATGTTCAGAAACAACATATGTCATAAGCCCTTAATTAACTGTTAGAAATCTTTCAGGCCACTTAAATATATGCCAGTTGTACAAAAATAATTTTTTTAACAAGACTTCATACATTTATTTTGTAAAATGCAGTGAATTAATCTAAATTATTAATAGGTCCTTTCATGGGTCCTTGTTTCATACAAAAGCCAAACCGCTATTTTTAGTATATTTGTGAACTACAGTGGCACTAAAGAGTGATAAGAGACTCTGTATTCAACTAAATTCCCATGACAGGAAGATAAATATAGATGCTTAGCTTCCTTCTGTGTAGTGATAAATAGAAAGTCATCAGTTTTATTTTGGCTTTTGGCATGAAACAAAGGATTTACTGAGCAGATAATTTTGGTATACAAAATATGTGATGTTCCTAACCACCACATCCCCACTATACCTGGATGAATTTAGAAGCAGTACTAGGAATGGAACTATGGCATGACAAAAGGTTTCTGTTGCTTTGGGTACAAAACCTTGCCTCATTTACATAAAGTTGAAAATGTTGGAAGACATTTGAAGAGACAAATCTTAGTAGAACAAAGCTTCTGTAAAGTCAGGAAAACACTGAAACACATTGCCCAGAGAGGTGGTAGATGGCCCACCCCTGAAAACTTTCAAGGTCAGGTTGGACAGGTCTCTTAGTAACCTCGTCTAGTTGAAGACATTCCTGCTTATTGCACTAAATGACCTTTAAAGGTCCCTTCCAACTCAAATTATTCAACGATTCTATGATTTTAATAACTTTATTTCATAGAGCATTTTCTGTAGTTAAGCAGACACTTTAATATAATTACGTCTTGGTGGGGTCCCACACCAACAATACGCACTTACTTTTGATTTTGTTGTGATCAAGATGAAGGTGCTCCAGGTGAGCATTGATTGGTGGAATTTTAGTGAGTTGATTGTGAGACAACTGTAGATCTAGAATAGATGAAACATTAAACCCATTTGGAGGGATACCATCGTCAGATAATTTATTGTAGTTCAGCCTAAGAAAAGTGACTTTGGGTATTGCACTGAAGTAGTTTTCTGGTATAACTTCAATGGAGTTGTTGTCCAAAAACAGCTGCAGTGTATTAGCTGGAATGCTTAAAGGCATTTTCTTGAGTGAATTTTTTGCTATGTTGAGTTGCATAAGATTGTTGAGTCCTTGGAAGGTGTCACTTTGAAGAGCGCTGTCCAACAGACTGTTCTGGTGGAGATCTAACAGAGTAAGGTTTTCTAAGTTGCTGAAGACTCCTTCTGGTATTCTGGAAATTTTGTTTCCAGCTAGTCTTAGCTGTTCCAGGCTCACTGGTAATGGGGCAGGCACCTCTTCCAATTCATTATCTTCAAGGAATAAGTAAAGCAGTCTTTTCAGCTTGCTCAGCACACCATTCTCAATTCCATTGTTTGTGATCTTATTCTTGTTCAGATTTATCCATCTCAGATGAGTGGCATTCACAAAAGGCTTCTCTGAAAGTGTTTCAATTAGATTGTTTTGAAGATAGAGGTACCAAATTCTTGCTGGAATCGCAGGTATTTCTTTAAGTCCTTTGTTATCACAGTACAATGCATTGGGGAAACTAGGAGGACAAAAGCACTCTTGTGGACACTCAGAAGTGTAGTGAGACCAATGCTCAGGATCCAGATCATCATAAACTTGTCTCACAGTTCGAGTCCACACAGAATTGACCAAGAATAAGAGCAAAAGGCTTGAATAGACTTTTAGGATCATTGTGATTGCCTTGGAAGGGGAAAAAAACAATTAGCTGTCTCTCAACAGAATTCTCTAGCAGCATACTAGATTAACAAAGCAGTTTTGCATATAAAATAATATTTCCTTTATAAACAGCCTAATTCTGTCCTCTAGTGTATTACCCATGACACGTTAAGGAAAAACCAAACAGTAATATAAGAGGTAAAAAAAATCAGATCTATGTGTCGATTAACGTTTCCCTGATTCAACTTAGATTCCACATTGGCTACCAGTTTAACCAATATTCATGCAAGTGTCATTTCAAAGAACCTGAAAACAGGGATCATTTTTCTGACATTAAATCAGTGCTTCTTATAAATTTGTTTAACTTTTCCTGTACAGACCTGTAATCTACATTATATAATGAACAATCTTCAGAAAAGATATCTTTACCACGATGATACAAATACTATTGTACTGACTGTTCCTCCTTTTAAAATTAATCATACCCCCTTTTCTGTTTTGCTCTCTTTTAAATTATAATGGCATCTGGATCAGATTTTCCAGAGTCTTTTTTCTTCATTGAAAAGTGAAAGATCAAATAATGTTTTAACAGCTGTTTGTTGGGCACATTCTTAAAAAGCTTGGAGGGAATATGTTTGGCTAGTCCATTCCCTGCCTCATTCACTCTGTCATATTCAAAGTTACAAATTTTCTTTTCTAAAGCAAACAGACAAAACAAATGCCCCATCTAAATGACACAAAAAACAAGTTCTAACCAAATTATATCCACAAAAAGTAAATCCTAAGCAAATTATTTTATATACACCCATGCATCTTGTATCTATTTTACCCACTTAATTGTTTTGTTTAGCCTCTTCCATCATTAAATTATGAACAAAATCATTACTGATAATTTATCTGTAATCCAAAAAGAAATATTTGTGTAGCACAAAAACAATGCTTTAAAAACTCTGTTATCTTGCTTGTCTGATGAAGATTCACAAGCATTTTGCAATACAGAGGCAAGAGACTGATAGGTGAAATTTCTGGTCAAAATTAGGTTAGTTTTTTAAAAATAGTATTTAAATAAAAAGTAAAGACTCTCATAGGATTAATGCACTAGTAAGGTTAAGAACTCAGTTAAGTTGCTGCATAAGATATGTAGTAATTTAATAGTTTTCAACATGTTACTAGCAGTAACAAGTGCAGTATCCTATAGATCTTCCAGCCCCAGACATTGCTATCTGGAAACATTCCAAAAAAAAAAAAAAGGACAAATAAAATATCTCTAAAGAATAACATCTCTTTTTTACACACTGAAATGGCAACCTTATTACTGTGTAAATATTCATAACCTTAATAGCATTTTAAAAAAGAAATATAAAGCAATTTACCTTGTTAGTCAAGTTCCTGGAGCTATCTGAAGCCAGTTAGAAATCACTGTAAATTCAGAGCTTTTGGCTGCTAACCACTGTGTTTGCTTCCTGTCCTCCTCAGAATTAGCAGCATATAAAACTGGAAGTACATACCAGTATTCCCAGATGTATTTCCATACACACCTTATTAGCTATTGCTTCTAATTTGACATTGCTTCAGAGTTTGTGCTTACCTCAGCTTTCTTGGATCTTCTTCTCTTTCTATTGGTCCCTGTTGCTAGACTGTAATAACTTGAGTCAGGCTACAAGCCGTGTTCTATGAATACAGCCTCATATATACGCATCAGTGGCCACAGCTTTTAACCCCTAAAATAACTAAGGCACCTCAGCACCTATGCAGGAAAAGAAGGAAATCCTGACCTTAATATCAAGCAGCCACAGAGATGAAGGCATTTGATTTTTATGTTCTAGCAGAGGAGAGGAACTAATCTATGTGAAACAGGTAACCCAAAATTTAGATTTATTCAAAATTTTTGTTACAAGACACTTTACATGCATAGTTCACTTACATCATAATTCATTCTCATAATACCTGAACTGGCCACAAAGAATTCAAACCAGTGCCATCTGTTTCTACGGAAATATTTTATTTGATTTTTATCAAATGCAGATGCTGTCATGCCATTTAAAGAAAAAAGTCTTGATTAGGAGAAGAAGAAAGCAAAAGCAATTTGCTAAGAATTTTTTAATAACATATTTTCAGTTCTTTAAAAAATAAGCCTTACCTTTTCCTTTTTGTTCAGAGAGATATTTACATATATTTCTACAAAGTTATAATTATCTCCAGTGCCTCCTGCAATTCTCTTGTTTTATCATTGATCTGAACTAAACTCTTTCCAGCCAACTTGATATCCAAAGATTAGACACATATTTCTCACATTAAGTATTTTGGAAGATTTTTGTTTTCTTTTTTTGATCCAAACTTTGAGTAACAACTTCATATAAGGAAAACTATCCACATTCAAAGCCAGAACAATGGCATAAATATTTTAAGGAAAAAGTTAATGAAAATACTGAAAACATAAAATATATCCTGCTACTTTTTATGGGTTATATTAGTTTTAAAACTAGTTTACATAATTATTTTGGGTTTCATCTGATTGATTTTAACAATAAAACCTGTGACAACTCATTTCATAATTTTGAATACTTTGCTTCTTAAACTAAGAATGTCTCAAAAGAAATTTAGATGTACAGTAGACAAAAAGTAATCAAAAACAGGAAAGCAAACCTTAAATACATTGTCAGATTTCACTGACTTCAATAAGGCTAATGTTAAATACATCATAATTTTTCTTTCATATGTATATGTTTGTACTGCCTTATTTTTTGTTTAGGAAAAAATGCATCCTTACAACTAGTAATTTTTGCATGGCTTAATTATGTGCTTAAAAATAAAATAAGTGGTTAAGCATTTCACTCTACTAGAACTCCAGACCCTTCGCCTCTTAAAAATTATTAGGGTTTCTTATAAACTAGGTATAAAATTGATTCCTTCAGGCATACTAAGTAGAATATTTTAATAATTCAAATTAGATTAAATCAATTGATATATATACTTAGTTTTAAGTAGATATACTAGTTATAAAGAAAAAAATTAGGTGTCCTGTTTTAACTTTTTCGTCATGAGTGCTACTTTAAACACCTAGGACTCACAAAGTTTCCTTTGACCTCCTGCAGCAGACCCAGTTCACACATAAGTGACAGTGATGAGGATGCTTGTCCGACGGATTCCACCAAAGAGAGATGGGGAGAGGCAGAGGCAACACTGTAAGAAGTTTAAAATTGTTATGTGTCCAGTTGTGAGTGATTTAAGAAGGTTTCACCATGAAAAGTGCATCTATGATTTTTGTAAAAGCCAGGCAGTGCAATATAAAACTGGCTTGCATTTGTGTTAAATCTTCACAAAGTATATAAAGAGGATATGGAGGCACTGAAATCTGTTCATCACTAAAGAACGAGCTGAGTCCATCATGAATGTTACACCAAAGGGTCTGAAAGAGGGATATCTGTTGTGACACACTTAAAATTCATTTTCCCCGATATTTACATTTAACAACAACAAAAAAGTTTGATTTAGCTTATTCTTCATGGGGGTCTGAATTTACCTGCTAATTTAACCTGCTAATCACATACAGATATTCATTTTGTTAAGATGGAAGTGAGTGGCAAAGGGACTTGCTGATTACCTTGTGACAGGCAGTGGTACTATTTGTATGAAATACTGTTCAGCAAGGGGTCACAGTCTGCCCTTTGCGGATTTAGAGGCCAGATATTTGATCCTTATCAAACACATACTGCCATCCCATTCAAAGAAGGAGTTCTTCATTGGAGAAGAAAACGGCAAAATATGTCTTCTAAGACTTTCTCAATAATGTGAATTTTCATTTCTTCTTATGCAAACAAGGCAGAAAAAAATGACAAGAATTGTCCTCAAAATCGGGAAGAAAGAGTATGATGACTGTAATACGTATTGTCATGTGCACTCAAAAGTTTTGGAAATATTTCTGCAGGAACAGGTGTTTACTTGGATGTTCAAGCAGACTTTGCAGAAAGGCCCACTTCCAATGAAACCTTCAAGGTTATGCACACATTCTCCATCATGCACTGGTTTTGTTCAGTGCTCCATCATCTGGTGTTACTATTTATTATTTAAAGGGTGCACTATATGGTGATAAAGTTTTACAGACCAATAAAAGACCACAGCCAAGATTTTAAAAAATGACTAATGGTTTGGGAGGCTTTTTGTTTTGCATATCCAACCTGAGACACTTTCCAGGACCTTATTTTCAGTAAAAGACAGCTAAGAATTTTGTGTTAATGAGGTAATTTTTATCTTGTGAAGCTGAACCATCAAAGGCAAATATCAGTGAAATACAAACTGCTCTTGAGACCATGAACAACCTCCCAAAAAGTAACATTATGGAAGGTATTTGCATGACAATAAAAGGAAGTGGAAATGTTATTACAGTAAAAATACTGTGGATACCCACTCTGAATTTTGGAGACCTTTTAAAAGGTACTGTTGGGAGTATTCTAGTTTGAGAAAGATGTCTTAAGCTTTTACAGGACTTTTACTCCATACGTCTCCTGGCAACCCACAAGTGAGTTTGTATTAAAAAATATAAAAAACTGAGGAGCACAACTGCAGGGGCTGGTAACATCTCCTTCAGCAGAGTAATGTCCTTGCTTGAAACTAAAACAGCTCACAAGCTTGAGAAAGACTAGAAGAGATAAAGCGATAGACTAGAAAGATCCGTTGGGAGGAGATACGGACAACTGGGAGTACTGTTAGAAGCTGTTGTTCTGTTTCAGCATCACAGTTGCTGACAGTGAAAAAATGCATTCCTTTCTTTCAGTAATGGCTGCCATATGTCTCAGACTTAATTTGAGGCAATATCTGTTAAACATCAAGCATGTGTGTAGTTCATCACCAGCAAACCCAGGAGTATACTGCAAGCAGAGCTTATTCATTAGCCCTCTGGATTGTTCTGTTTAGCAGAGGCTGCAATCCAGGGTGTCTAAATTTGAGTACTATTTTACCAAAATGCTATGATGTGTCTTGCTCCACAGGACAATCAGTTTATCTGAATCTCTCTCTTGAATTATCTTCATGGTTACTAGAGAAAAAGTGATGCCTTAAAACCTGAAGAAGACAGTAAGTCCAGTTTGTGTAGCATATACTTACTGGTAGCTCCATACACTTTAGGCATGTTGGCTTTTGCTCAGGATTCAGTCTGCCTCTTTCACTTCTGAAGACTGGCATGTAGTGGTGATTTCTGTTTTTACATTGCTGCTTGAAATAAACAGTAAGGAAGGTCTGAGTTTTACTCAGAAACAGAAAGACAAAACTTCTATTTCCAAACAGTTGCCTGATCACCACACAGTGATATATCCCAATTAATAATATCTGCTGCTCCTTTTAAAAAGAGCCACAAAAGGTCAGCAAGATCAAAGAGTCTAAAAGCAGATGACAGAGCCCTTCAGGCTAGCCCAAGGGACGCTGCAGAAAGATCAGAGGGACAAGGCCGGATGTTCCAGACCCTGCTGCTATGGATGTATTTTACTCTATATCATTCCTGGTCAAAAAAAACCTCCATAACAAAAACAAACAAACAAACAAACAACCCCCCCCCCCAAAAAAAAAAAACAAACAGACTTAGGAGCAGGAATGCTGCACCTCGCCTAAAAGCCTAGAATTACCTGCCTAAACTGTTCAGTGGAAGAAACTGCATATTATATTTTTTTTAATAGGCACTTTTGTTTACCTGGGGAGCTTTCAGTTTAGATTAGGAGACATTGTTTAAAGAAACACTGAAAAACAGTTTGACTGGCCTTAATTTGTGAAATGTAAATGCACCTGACCTCTTGTTTATATAGGATTTAGGAAGATGACATCCCACTCTAAAAGTCCAGAAATAAAATTCTAACAGTTTACTTTCTGCACACCTTTACTCCCTTGTGAAAACCACAGTGAGAACTGAGTAGCTTAGTTTATAGAGATCCTTGCAGAACAACACATTTCAGAAAAGAATAACTACAAAAAAGGGCTTAGCTTTTATGAAAAATATACTTTCTCCTGAATGTGCTTCATTAAGGAATTTTTTGGCTCTCTGTTCCCTTTCTCTCTGTTTTGCAATCCTTAACACAGTAACACCATAAAGGTTCCATGACACAATGCCAAGATCTGGTATTTGTCTTGGCTTGTTAGGTTTACTTTACCTACTATGTACATGATGCTGTCAATCTCTTAGTTTGTTTTCTTGCTTTCAACAATTTCAAGACTGAAACAAATCTATCCTACCCAAGGGCTCAATTTTTAAAATGCTAAGTATATCTTAAACACCTAACATGTATTTATCAATTACAGACATATATTGAGCTATTGGACCCAAATGTGGCTATTTAGATGATATATATTTTCCATACAACTAATGGTAAATTAACACATGAATTAGTGGTCTGATGTCCATTCTGTAGACCTGCAGTTTTGAAAAGTAGACCACCATGGATTAAATATTCTAAGATAACATAAAGATAGTGAAAACAAGCTGTGTTTTCACTATCCTTCAATTATATCCTTATCCTTAATTTATGTTAACTTTTACTCTCTTATTTTGTTCGGTTGTTAAAGAAGTCCAAAAATATTTGAATTCATCTTCATTTTAGATCCCCACAATGAATTCTGAGAAACTTAGACTTACGCAAGATTCTGTCCTCTAAAATATATGACAAGGGTTTCATAAAAAAGAACTCCTTAATGAGAAAAATATTTTAATCCCCTTATAATAAAGCTCTGCTATAGTGGTTCTGCCATATGAGAAATTCAAGGTTCAGGGGCTTTTTTTAATACTTAAAAAGAAAACTCAAATTGCATAAGATATGTGAAAACAGCTCTTATTTTATTTTCCTTAATTGTAGTAATTTTTTTGTCTAATTTTTAATGCAGATACTCCTGGGAAATACTGAAATTAAACATTAGAATATGTGAATTCTGTTTTCTTAGACTGTGATATTGATCCTAGCTTTCAAGAGCTGGAATTTCCCAAAGCACTTGAGTTTTCTTCCAGACTCCTGAGTTGAAGCTTGAATCTCACTCACCATGGGTACTCCAGTCACTGATTATCCTTTCAGATGGAACATGTTGAAACTTAGTCTTTATACCGTAGATGAAATTCCTCAACACCCAGCACTTTGATGCAAACTGACACGACCTTTTCCTTTGAAGAGAGCTCTGGAACCCAACTCCAGAGAGAATTCATCATCCATCCCTGTCCAAGCACCATGCAGCACTCCAGAGGCCCTAAACAATTAAGGTTGTGCTCAGCATGGCCTGCTCTCTTCTTGGATGACTCCCTGTCATCATGGTGGCTGCTGCAAATCCCAGTGGTAAATGCCTATTCCCCTTCGGCATTCTGTATATAATATGCACCTTATCTCATGGCTGTGATTTTCATTAGGAACAACATGCCTCTCATCCTTTTGAATCAAGAGTGGGAATAAAAATACTGCAAGTGATGATTTTTCTTGCCCAAACTTAGGAACCTGAATAAAAAAGTCTCATTTTTATGCATGGAATCACAAATTCTCCTTGAAATCAATGCAACATTTCACATAATTTTGAGAACTTAGTAATCTTACTGTTTAATTTTTTTGGCAGCAAAATGACTGTAATGAGAAAATCTAAAAGTGAAGCTCAGGAAACTTTTGTTCATATAGTTTGAAAACCAGTCTACATAATAAGATGGTTGGTAAATTTACGTGATGAGATATCGGAAAGATGAAAACAGGAATTTTGAAAGACAGCACTTGGCCTTGTTCATCCTGAGGACAGCTTATTATTAAACTAGTTTACAAGGTATGAAATTTCTAAAGACTTCCAGTACTTCTGCCTGAAGTCTTATGCATTTTCCAGTGAAAGCATTATCCTCAATAGAAATATATTTCTATAGGTGTTATTTAATACATTCCAAGGTGTCTTTGTAATTATTTAAATATATGGTCTAGTTAGGTTGCCCAGATAACATGACTGTCCTGTATGCTTTGCTCCACATTAGGACACAAGGAATAAAGACAAAAATACTCTTTTGAAGCAGCCCATTTTTCCAAATCTAACAGCACATTATCTTTGCAGGTCCAAGGGCTGCAGGTCCAAAGGCTACATGTCAACTTAGTCACCTTCACAGTCATAAACACTTGTGCTAACTGAACAACACAAGAACTGATTGAGCTGCAGAAGGAAAGCTAACAGAGGCAGAAGCCTCCATAATGACATGGATCTCCTGGTATGGAAGCTCTCCACATCAGTGCTATAGTAGTATCTTTCTCTGCTAGGTGCTGGTGCATCAACCCCACCAAGGAGTCCATCTGCCTATTAAGAAAATTCTTGTTAATTGCCTTGCAGGCAATGTAGCTATGCTTAGAGGTGGACCTAGCAAGCATCTCCACAAGAGATAGGAAATGTGGGAGGTTTTGCATGTCTGATGAAGAACAGAAACCTAAAGTCAGCAAATATTTATTGTAAAGCAGCTAGTTAAGTTTTCTGGCAAATAAATGTGCTAAAATTCAACCATTTTAAACAATGTGAGATTTTTTCATGAACTTTTAAAATATTTTTAGACATCTCATAAGAATGGATTTAGACACTGTAATTCAAAATATCACTGAAGATTGCTTTCTTGGAGGAAACAAAAAGCTTCATGATCCTTTATCTTTCCTTATGAGACAGGTTTGCTTTGCCCTCTGTTTACAACACCAAAGAGTAGCAATACGTACTTTTTCAGATATGCTGCTGCCCACTGAAACCCTCAGGTCCTGATTGTATGACTATACTTACATAAATTGATGGAGGGGTAAAGACATTAACACCCCCTCCCCCCCAAAAAAAAAAAGAAGCAGATAGAACTTCAAGGGTCCAAACTGAAAGCAACTGAAATCTTCAAAGTAAAGTGGTTTTGTTATTCAATGGTCACATTCTTCAGAAATTTAGTCTCACCTCTGAACTCATTCAAGCTGGGCACTTCAGGCAGGTCACCACTCTGAGAGAACTGATAGGATCCTTCTTGTGGTTTCAACATGCGTAGATATGGGCACTATTATTACCTGTCTGACCCACAATCACAATATGATCTCAGACACTGAAGAGTACAGTGTGATGTAAAGTGCTCCAGCCTCTAAAACTTTGTTTTACACAATGAAGTGATAATTTCCCAGGATACTTGAACCTGACCTTCCTACATTCAAGATGAGTGTCTTAGAGTACAGAGGTAGCACTCCTTTCTCTGTGTTAACTGATATTGAGCAGTTCAGACTAAGTAGAAAAGAGAGTTATTTATAGATGAAAGCCTTAAGGCCTACCAATTAAGTTCTTTTCTTACAGGTCAAAAATCTTTTAACCAATATCTAAATCTGAAAAAAAATTCAAAACCAAAATGTCCTCTATGAGCACTCTGCCCATTAGGATGGTAGCTCACAGACTGTTTCCCTTGTTTTTGTGTGGATATCTAAACATATTCGCCAGTGCTGTCCCACATGGGAGAGTTAGATGGGATGGATCTCTGACTTTACTGCCACTACTCAGTGGATCACAAGTGTCAAAATGGGGGCAGATTTGCACAAGCCAGCTGCAGAGATTAAGGCATTGAAAGAAAGTTTCCACAGTTTCTGTCTCAATGGAGTCTGTATCCAAATGTTAGCTGAGTTAAGATTTTGTGAGTATCATGAGAGTTGGAATTATGGACTGGAACCTGAAATTTTCCACATGAATTTAATGCTAAACTCTTCAGTTGTAGAGCTGGTTATTAAAATTAATTTTTTCCCCCATTGGTTACTAGTATTCTTAGAATCACAGATTCACAGAAATTATAAATAAGTTTGAAGGAACATCTGAAGGTTGTTTAGTTCAACCTCCTTTTAAAATTAAGACTGACTTCAAAGACAGATTAGTCCCTCAGGGCACTGGTCATGCAAGCTATGAAAATTTCCGAGGATTTAGAGTCCACAGCCCCCTTGAGCAATCTGTGACAGTACCTTATGCACTCATTGTGAAGAATTTTGTCGTATGTCAGCTTAAATTTCTCTTTCTGGAATTTTTTCTTTGCTGCCTTGCCCTTTCATTGTGCATCCCAAAACTGGACTCTTTTTTTATAGCACTCTTTTAGACACTGGAAGGCAGCAATAAAACATGGTCTGAGGCATATGGTATATTTAGAGAGGCTAAGGGAAGTGACTTGGCATTTCCTGGAAAGGAGAAGGCTCAGGAAAGTTCTCTTTGTGGCCTTACATCTTAGTGGCTCTCCACAAAACTTCATTTTGCTTTATAATCTCACAGTTTCTATCATCTTCAGTTTATGGTTGTTGCAGTTGCACATATAACAGCTTAGACTGCCTTTCTGAATTATGTTTTGCCTTTTTGTTGTCTGTTTTCCAGATAATTTGGTTCATGTTAAGGAACTACCTATCTCTTCCCTTTCACTTAAACCAGAGATTTGCAGTAGAGATAGGACCCTGCCAGGTTCCTTGCACTAGAAGTACAGCTCTATTCAACAACTGCTCAATCCTTTCTTAATCCATTTGACTATGATGGACTTTAAAATGCAGCAGAGTGTATGTTGGATTTATGATTCCAGTCCAAAAATTCATGTGACACTGCCTGTTCCTTCTAGGGAACTTCTGTAATTTAATCTAATATGAAAAATACCTTTTAAATCAGACAGTGCTTACCTACTTGAAAGGTAACTCTATCTTTGTAAATGGCTGTGCAACACACTTGCAAACTAGTTCCTGAAATTTCATTAGTAAAATTTTTGTCTGTTGCATTTGTATATTGTTGCTGTTTTTCACTATATTTGTAGGCAAAGTTTCCGTTTTATGTTTGCTTTCAAATGTATGTCTTTCCAAAAGTTCTTATTTTTTGTAAATTCTTCCATATAAAACTTCATGTGAAAGTGTTATGATAAGTTTACCAATTTTGACCTGAAAGGAGGAAAACATAAGTAAATTTTACAACTATGCTATAGGTTGCATAGTATGTTGCCCTAAATTCTGGCTAATTTACCCATTCTGTATGCTACTGAAACTGAGTTATTATCTGTTCACATTGCCTACTTTTAAGTAACATGGTGAGTCAATTTTCAGGGCTTTAGCTCTGTTAAGTATTCCCAAACATCTACATTTCTGCATAGTGTCTAGAAAATAATTCATATTGCTTTCATAAATTGAGAACTAAAGAACATATATATTGTTGCCTATTTGTTTTTGCAAGATATGTAGAGATTGGGAACTTAGTCTCTATAGTGATTTAGAACAATGCATTAATGCAGAAGCAGAAACTTGGGCTTCTGTGTCTCATAGTATGAAAGCAAACATATAGTGTTCCATTTCTCCTTTAACAGAAGGACCTCATGTTCTGGTTTTTTTTTAGTGAGGAACTTGCTGCACAATGTCATATCTTCCCAACTAACCATGAATTTCTGAACCACAGGGAAGAGATGTTCAAGATAAAAATGTACTACCAAATGCCGTTTTCTTTTACTTGTCCAAGTGCTCATTGAAAGGTAAAGACATCCAAGTTTCTGAGAGAGGTCATTGGTACCGTTTGCTACTTCGACAAAGGGCTTCCTTCTATTGTATACCTTGAATAGAACGTCAAAATGTCTTGTGAACATCTGTGGATGCTTTCTTTGCAACATAAGGGTATTTAGAAAATACCTTCAACAGCGTTCAACAGGATAGTTCTAAACTATCCTGAGGTGGACTGTTCTCAGTCTCACTGTTCACACTGTTTTCATTTTGCATAAAGATAACTAGTTTGCTGAAACAAGCTGAAAAGGAGAATAAATTTCTGTTGTATTGTTAGATTACAGCTATGAGGTGACGAATCTCATTATCAGTTTCTGCTCTAGAAGTCTTAGTATTTTCCTGTGAAGGGGACAGTTGGGTTAAAATCTCTCTGGAAATGGTTAAATACTGTTTCTCTTATATTTTTGCTATTCTTTGGGAAGTTTTGCATGCACTTACTTCTTTTCCTATGTTATAATGCCTAAGTACCATTCCATAGTGATTCCCACTCTGATGTGTTGAGAAAGCCCTAGACTTAGACTTCATTCTTCTATGAAAATTCCAGCCAAAGGTTACCAAAGGTTACCAAAGGTTACTTTCAATCCTTCCAGTATGTGGGTAAAAAAAAGCAGTAACACTTATGAATTCCAAAATGACAAAAATTAGGAGGGAAGTATTTCTATTCTTTTCTGCATCTCTCCTTTTGTTTTAGTCCCAGGTTTCTTTGTGAACTGTGCATTGATATTGAACATCTGGAACTGGCAAAGTGCAGACTAAATGGTTTGGTATGGATTGGTTAAGTGGTTTTTTTTGAGAGGTGATAGTTTCTGCTTTTGCTATAGAAACTAGCAGAGTTTCTGTTTGAGTGTTTAATAGCCTAGTAGTTGAAAAGAAAATAGTACCCGTGGGATGATCTGTGCTTGCAAGCAAGCCACTTATGGCTCTCAGCTACTACACATTTATTTTAGTGTGTTCCAGGATGCTGACAATATTTAGACTATTCATTCCCAGGCAGAATATACTACCATGCCTCTACCAAGTGTAGCTGCATTTTACTCACTGTCTGTGGTTCCTGAGAGATTACATTGTTGTTTTGACTATACCAAAACATTAATTTCTGGTTTTTTCATAGTGCAATGATTCCCATACTGCAAACTTCATAATGCATCAACTTACTAGCCAACATAAGTGCAGTGGAGTATGTTAAATTACATTTACAAACATATTGAAACTTCAAAGTAGAGAAAACAGTTTATTTAACCTTACAATAAATTTTAATAGTAATAGAATAGCTTAGATTATCTTGTCTCAACCTGATTTTTTTGCAATGTATAAGAGAAAGAAACATAGTTGACAATGATATGGATACAAGAACACTATTTGATATGTTTCATTTCCTACAAACTGGTTAAGAGTAGCATGCAATCAATTGAATAAAAATATTTGTATATATGATTTATTCTGAAATAACAATTATACCAGTAAAGGATAAAAATCTTACCATGCAAGTTAAATGAAAGTATGACAAAAAGAAAAGGTAAAAATTTTTTAACCTTTTTTTTTTTCCCTGATTATCTTCCACATGTTCCATTAATTTAATAATGTCATAGGCTCTGAAAAGATATTTTCATACATTTTAAATTTTCTTAGATTGTTAAATCATTTTTTTCTTTATCAATGATAGCAATATATAAAAGGTATGACAATTAATAAAGTTGGAGAGGAATCTTGTATTTACACAGGCCAGCTCATACTTTTCAGTATAATCAATGATGAAACTCACATGACTTCCGTGTAAGTCTGGAACCAGCTGACATGTACTGCATGCATGGACATAGATTTCTCTGAGTGTTTTACACTCACCTAGCCAGATGAAAGCATATTTTGCACTATATCTGGTCATTCTTGTGCTTTCTAAACACAAATATTTGTAAAAATAAGCACACATTTCCTTAAGGTTGCCAAGTGCATGCTAAATATTAACAAATGGAATGGATAATAGGCAGATTGACACTTCTTTTAAGGTATATCTTAATTTTAAAGCACTATCATGATGTGTTATTCCTGTAGTTAGTGCCCCTAGAAAGGAATTGGATAATCTCAGGTATCTCACTCCAGTGAAATCTCAGCAGCCACCCGAAGGCAGTTGTACATCTCCTGTGGCAGGTCAGCCCGAGTGAGGTTGTTTCCATCCAGGCGCAAATGTGTGATCCTGGAATAGGTCGTTGGTCCAACTACCTTACAAAAGCTGCTCAAGGGGAACTCTGAATCAAAGAGAACAGGAACAAGAGAAAACATGAATAATTAGGACAAGTAGGACAAAGCCATTCTTTTTCTGGTTTTTTTTTTTTAAATTTTAGTTGGAAATTTTACCCTTAATTTATTACACCATTTTTAATATTTTGCATATACAGTGATGTAAATCCCCATGAGTTTACTGGAACTTGACAGACTTGTGTTAGGAGAGGTTCTTTCCGTTAGTTGTGAGAGGTTCAGAATTTATATATCATGATATATATCATCTCTATTCAGTTGAAGTATTACTTGGCTCCCATACCACCAGAGAGATCTTGAATAGAAATCTGTCTTGTAAACTATGATCAGTATTAACTGTAAGCTAGAAATTAGATGAATCACTGAGGTTCTCTGCTCAGTATACATAAACACAGACATACACATATTATAGATCTCTTTCATGCAAAGACCTAGTCTCAAGGGAAAATGTGTGTGAATAAATCTGATGTCCCCTGGATACCATATTGTGCAATTCTGCAAAGAGGGTCTTTCATTCTCACCTGTGTTTTCTTTGAGTCAGACAGACAATTAGTCTAATGAAAAGCTCCATGACTACTAAAGAAGCAGTCTGAGAGACTGGTCGCTCTTCAGGCCACTGACATGAGGTGAATTCATACAGAAAATATTTTAAAGGGATGAAGAGACTCCTTCAATGAACCTGTATACCAGCAGACAGATTTCATGTCTTCAGTCACTTTTAAGTTGCAAAGGACTAGCTCTCATAATTTCTGAAAAATCAAGTTAGCACTCTCAAAATGGGATGCCATTTTAACTACCAATCATATGTCATTCATGGACTTTTGAAAACACCACCTTATGTTTCTTTTCTACATGGCTATTTAACTCATCTAAGAAAATGTGATGACCTATTTCATGGTGTAGTACTACAGGAAGTGAAAGAAGTAGCTTTTGTACCTCTATGTTAAGTTTTGGATTACCATTGGATACTTCCAGAACTGGCATTACAATAATCTTTTGTCACTGCTGAAACTGGGCATTTGCAAAGTAGGTATAAATGTACAGGCAGTTATTTAAAGCATGAGAGCTTAGGAAAATTTTTGGACAGAGATATGATGTTAAGAATGGGTAAAGACTCATGTCTCTTTCACAAAATAAGTTGTTTTGAGTAGGGATTAAGGATATATAATTCAAATATCAGATCATGATCACCAATTTAATTAAAGCAAATCAAAACAATTTCTTATATTTTGTTTAGTATGCAGCCTTTTTTTGGAAGAGTAAGAGATGAAAAACATCCTTTGAACAGTCTCCATCATAATATAGTAAAATTTTAAGACCTCAGAACAATTCTGATACTCTTCTGATTCAGCATGTACCAGCAGAAATGAACTGAAGAATCTTATGATTTAAGATCATATAATCTGAGAGATGTTTATAGGATTATTTCTGTGTGGAATTTTGCTGAATGGAAATCAGTTCCTGAAACTTTTAACTCTTTTTCTTGGCTATACTGTTAACTATTTAGATCCAGTTTTCTACAGAGAGCTTGGGTTTAATTTATAAAGTTTAAAATAAACATGAATTCTCATATAGATTTTTTCCATTTTCTTGTCATTCAGGAATGACGTGGTAAGTATATTTTTGTTAAAGGCAGACATTAAAAAACTTTATACATTTACTTGCTTAGTTGGGTTTTTTCTTCCATATTGTTATTTTTGAGCATATATACTAATATTTGATTGCAAAGAAGTTGTGCTTATACAAGTTGGGTAGATGTTTAACTACTCAAAGGATGTAAACTTCACGCCTGTAAACTGTAAAGTTTAATTATTACTGAAACACTCATCTGTGTTGACTGTTTATGATACTGAAACTACTTGGGAAATGGATGCAGATCTAGTCCTCACAGAAGTCAAATGAACTCTGTCATGGACTTCAGTGGGATTTTGCTTCACTGTTTGAATTTGGGTATTAATTTTTTATCCAGTTCATATAATTGTCAGTCGTTAGAAGTGTATTAAAAATGTATTAAAATGTATTAAGAATGTTTGTTTTTTAATTTCAGTCTTCACTAGCAAAAAATAAGATAAGAGGGTCTTGATGTGCTGTTACCAGAATGATCTGAACAGGAACTGCAACCAGTGAGACCAGAGCACTGTTGCATAAAATATCTCAGTAGCTTACTTCCTCCTTTGTTATATTTATTCATGTTGGAGGTGTTAGAATGTCTTCCTGAATTTATAATCAGGTTCAGGGGCAGTGTACCTGGAATTTTTCTCACATATTTTCCCGATGCAGGATTCCTGCCTAAGCTGGACACTGAGAATAAGAAGGGTTGGATGAAAATTGGATTTGTATCTGAACAATTATGTTCTCACTAAAAGTGCCTGTTGTCATAAGAAATTCTGATATTCCAACAAACTACCTGAAATATGCAGGAGAAAAAAAACAAACAAAGTAGGAGCAGGCGATTGATGGAGTGAGCCACATAAAGGACCATTAAACACCTCCACAACTAACTCTATTTATAATAAGTGCAATTGTGCTACAGGTCCTGATCCAGTCAATGGACAGAAGCAGAATATAGAGCTCCCCTTAACTATCCTCTGGAACATTTTCACACTTCCCCTTTTATACTCCATTTACATAGCATCTGCTTGCTGGTGTTTCATGTGAGAGCAACAATTCTCTCCTTAATCCTTTATAGGTACAAATGAAATATGGAGAAGTCCATCTTTGGACCTTCTTCTTGTATCGCTGAACCTCTTTGATTCTCATATTTCCCATCCTGCAAGTGTGTGTGTGTGTGTGTGTTTGTGTGCGTGCACAACGTGTGTATATAATACTAATGGCATCTTAAAACATGGTAGCTAACCACTGCTATTATTATACAGAAAAATCCACCCTTAAATTACCATTAATAGGAAATATTAAAAGACATTTCAATTTAGAAGTTATGGTTTAGGTTTGAGGTATGGAGAAAACAAAGAATTTTATAAAGCTTCCAGGGTCCTGTGCTAGCTTGGAGGTCCAATCAGCATCAAGTACAATAGACAATGTATATATTTGACACCCACATTCAATATAATGGATGTGCTTCAATATAGAGACCAGAGGAGTTACTTTGAATTTTTCTTCTTTACAGTTTGTTATCTACTTTACACACTGCTTCTTGCAACACCAAGGATGACAGAACATACTGAAGTGAAGCCAATTCTGCTACACATTTGTGATGTGCATATTTATCAGCTCTTGTTCAAAAAACTCAGTCACTCAAATGAAGGTATTTCTCAAAAAGTTTTTTTTTTGTGTATACCAATGCATAATGATTGTAGGACGTTCATGGCGAAACTCACGGACAATAATTTAGAGAAATATTTCTTTTCTTTCTGGTAATATCAAAAAAGCTTAGTACCTAGGTATCTTGCAGAAGGCTCAGAACAATGTTTCTAAGCAGTGAAAATTACCTCATATATCTCATGAGAAACTAAAAATCATCATTGCTAGCTATTTTAGTAGTGGCAGAGTATCAGATGGAGTTCCACAGGTTGCTGCAGTGCCTTAGGTAGGAAGTACTAACTCATCGTTTTCCCTCATCAAAACAAGAAACTGAGATGCAGTAAAAACCACCATAACATTGAGGAAGATGTGAAGCATAGTAAATATAAAACATTTCAAAAAGTCTTGCCCTTCATCTGGTAAGATCTGCACTAAAAATATTTGGCTTTAAAGGCTACATCTGTATGGAGTTAGCTTTGTATGGAATAGCTGACACTGATACTCTTAAACCCTTGATGGATACAAAACAGGCAGACAGAAGGGGGAACTTTATGGTTTATTTTATGCCAACTAGCAATGCGATGTAAATTCTCCCGCAGAAATCCTGGTATGTTGGACAGATCTCCCTATCCATCAAGGACCAACACTGACAGGGGTGGTCTTCTGACATGATGGCGAGATCTCTCCAGGTCTGCAACACCTCCTTGTGGACCCAGGAACAGGACAGCCCTGTAAAAGCCCTGCCTTAGTAGAAACCTCTGTGATCTCATGCAAAGTGTGACATTAATTGACTCCAGAAGTAACACTTTTTCAAATCATGAGCGAATGGAGGCAAGCTTGCCACCTGACCATATGATGTGTGAAATGGGAATGAAAAGAAAGAACAGGGCAGCTCTCCGGATTTCAGGATAGGTTTGGAGGGATACTACAGGAGACAAGGGAGGAAAGAAATGAAAGAAGCTCCTTTGTTGTATCTTTTTCACTGTGTCTTGTATGAATTTATTGCCTTCTTCCTCTCCTTTCCCTCCAGCACTTTCACTACCAGCTTCCTGAAAGCCTACGCATACCCTTAGCTGACATCTGTCTCTTCTTGTTGATTTAAGAATCCTGAACATCTTTTGCACTAACCAAACTTTTCACAGTTTTTTCCTCAGTTGTATAAGAAAACTCCATTGGCTTCTATGTAGTTACTCAATTTACATGAGATGAGAATTTAAGCAATAATTTCCACATTAGTATGAAACCAGGAATTTCTCTTTTTAAGGATATTTTGAGACGCTATTAGATAAATATCTGTCTTTTAACATTAACATGGACAACAGTCAGATAAATGTCAGTGTGTTAACAGTCTAACCAGTACCATTTCTTCAGAGTGGTTCATCTATCATTTCAGATACCTGCATTGAACATCAGTGTCTAGTCTGTGGTTAACATTAATGAAAATGTGCAAATTTAACTCACTGTTAATTTTGTTGACTTGGAGGTAGAAGTTTTCGAGGTTCTCACTGACAATTGGAATGCTCTTCAGTTGATTGAAGGACAGATCCAACTCAACCAGTGATGTGATATTGAAGACATTTCCTGGTATTCCAGAATCTGTTAATTTATTGTGGGATAAACGTAAATATTGCAGGGTTTTGAAACCTTGGAAGTACTCATCAGGAACATTGGAAATCTGGTTATTATCAAAATACAGCATGAGTAAGGAGTGAGGCAATCCTGTTGGTAGCTTTGTAAGTTGATTGAAGCTTAAGTCAAGATACAAAAGTGAATTCAGGCCTTTAAAAGCCCCAGAAATGGAATCTGCTTTCAGCTGGTTGTTCTGGAGGTGAATGACAGTCAGATTCATCAGCCCCTCAAGTGCACCAGGATTGACTTTTGTGATCTTGTTGTGACTTAACTGCAGGTCATCTAGAGTTTTGGGGAGTGGTCCAACAGCTTCAGTCAAATTGTTGTAGTTAATGTGAAGTTTCTTCAGATTCTTTAGTTTAGAGAAGACTCTTCCCTTAATTTTTGAATTTTCCAAATGGTTGTGGTCTAGGATCAGCCACTGTAGGTCTGTTACATTATCAAACGTGTTCTCTTCAATTCCCTCAATCATATTGTTTCGAAGATAAAGGTATTTTATTCCACTTGGTACGATCGGAATGGTTTTCAGCTTAAGATTGTCACAATACATGGCAGTAGGGTAGCTTAAAGGACAGTTACATTCTGGGGCACAGACTGCTGCGGATGGCCCAAAAGGATCATAACCGTAATCATCTCCAGGACCATAGTCATATTGGCAAAAAATGCCACTGATCAGCAACAGCAAGACAGGTAGGGAGTCTAAAGTCATCTTTCTAATATGTCTTGTCCCTGTATGGTGAAAGGGAATAAAAAAGTTATAACTTTAATTTTTTGTCTCTTTTGGCAATATTCAAAATTTTACCACACAAATTATAATTTTAATATTATAATTAAAATATAATTATATTTTAAATTAGTATAATTCAAAACTAATTATAATTTAAAAATAAATAGGCTTCCTGTTTAAAGCTATTAATTAAGGAAAAAAATATTGGTTTGTTAGTATTACATTGTTGCTACTATAAGCTTACTGCCCCTGTCTTGTAATCTACCTTTGTAATGCAAAACTGCAGGCCATTCTGTTGTTGTAAGTAAAACATTCTTTATATCTTTCTGCATTCATTAAGTCTCAAGAAGGTTGATAAAGCCCAAGGTTTTTAAACTTGACACAGAAGAATTTTCGGTTTTGCTGAAGGCCGTGCTCAGAGTCAGTTCCGCCATTTAAATTCTTTTGAGCATTCCTAATGTACTGAGTTGCCTCATATCTAAACATCTGGTTATTTGACTTGAGTTTGAAATAGACAGGGAAGTTACAAACTGACAGTAATGATCTGCTGCATTGTGTGTTTTCAAGATATGTATAGCTTGAAATATCTTTTTCTCATGGATCATGTGTAGTAAAGCATGGTCCACTAAGTTTCATATTCACCTAAAGGACAAACTAACAGAAATAAATAGCATAATATCTTGGACATGTCAAACAACCCACGTTGCATATGTGTGCAGAAGGATACTCTATCAAATATGGATCTACAGTGGATCTGAAACAACTGACTTTCAGATAGTGAAAATGTTCTTAAAAATTCTCTGTATAACAAATGTGTTGATTACATTGTGTGTCCATTCTAAGTCAGTCAAACAACGAAATGCTGGCTTCACATACAGTTCCAGTTCATATAGAGCAAAGTATGTGAAAAAATTCAATGTCCTTGGGGATATTTTGCTGAGATTCAATATGAGTGGTCTCACCTTACTTTTTAAAGGCATATCTTTCTCATCAAATCCTCCACAAGTTGCTGATTAATCTGTGCAGATTAGTATCTTGCTTATATTTCTTACTACTTAGACAGATATTTTGCTGGTAAACTAGGTCTAGCATCAATAAAGTCAGTGAGCTTGCTTTGATTTTCACCAGTAAAAGATAAGGTTCCAGGTACTCAGCTACTGTTCAGAGAGTGAGAGGATTAAGAAAATCCTTAAAACTTTTTGTTCTCAAGTAATTTCAGAAAGTATGTGAAGCCTACAAACAGACCACTAGACACTGATTTCAGATCTGGGCAATCTTCCAGCAGAGTAAGTTAGTCCCTGAATAAGGAATATGATTGCATATTTTTTCCATGGTGTTGGTCCCATCCCATTTACCCAATAGCAAATCCTAGGATAATCATTGAAATATTAGTTATCAGTGTAATTTCCTTTGTCTGTTCTTCATTACTGCATGAGAACATGCAAACTCAACCTTCAGTCCCCTGTTGGTAAAAACAAGTACAGCTGAAAGCAAATACTGCAGTAACACAATTCAGCTCATAATTTGGTCCTATTCAGGTACTGAACATTAAGGAAGGGACACCAAGTGCTTCTGTATTCAAAGTATAAAAGACAGTATAGTGAACCTCTAGGACTACATTCTTTGGCCTTACAGTGGTATTTTTTACACATCTATGTAATTTTATAGCCTTAAAGATAAAATAACAGGCATTATTAATTCAAATTCTATTGCTTTTCTAGTTTCAAATTTTATTTGTAGTGTTAAGTTTCATTATTGATACCATAGTCTGACAGTCCTTTAAGTAGTGTACAAAGTTTAACTTCTCTGAAGATCCCTGAAGTAATTAAAATAACAAATGTTTTGAATTAATTTATCAATAACATTTTAGAATGTATGTTACAATTCTGAGGTTCAAGGACATGTGGGCATGCGTGTGGCATAAAATAACAAAGTACATATATAGTGTTATTAATTCGTTTTATTCATGAATTTCTCATTCAGGTATCTAAAAATTTGTCAAAAGTGTAAAAGGTTAATAGCTCATGTACATATGCTTGTTTGCTGCACTGAATTACATGAATCCAAAAGATAAAATCAGAATACATTCTTAGACAGTTATCTTACAACATAAGCATGCTTGAAATTGCCTGTGTTTGCTCTAGGAAGTTATATATACCTGTGAAAATATTTGTGAAGTAGCTCAGGAAACTTGTCAAATCATACTAAATGTAAATCCATGATTCTGGAAAAATGCTCACTAAATTAGAGTATACATCCTACTCAAACTATTTTTGATTTTTTCTATACTACCTTAATTGTAAAGTTGTTGTGAAACAAAAGAAATACAAAATTATAAGTAAATTAACCTTAATTCTGTAGCATAACTTCTTACACAGTTTGAAAAAGATTATATTTTTAAAAGTTTCAACAGTATAGTTAAAATGTGCCTTAAAATTAACTAAAAAATTCAAAATACCTATAGTTTTCCTCTCATTTTTTATGTGACTAATTATTTAAGTATCAGGATAACTTGCTTTTTTTGTAGAATGAAGCAGAATGGTTTAACAAATGGAGTTTATGGAGCTCTTACTAACAGATTTTGAATGAAAAATACACAATGAGTACTCTTACAAATTTCTTTGTACTGTATATCAACTCTTGTTCTGAAATAGAATGAAACAGACTGTAAAAAGATGCAACACTGATCTACAAAATATGTGAAGTAAGGAAAGAGAAAGCAAATCCACTAAGCAACTGCTGATTTGTGCTCAGTTTACAAATTGGCAAACTTATCCTGTCATGTTTTCATGTTCCCATTGCAGCTACATTTAAATAGCTGAACATTACAGTAAAAACATGCAGCAGCACTTACCTTACTGCCTTGAAGCTGCTTTCCTTAATTCCCAGAGCAGATGCAATAAGAGACTGTATCGACCAATATATGCTCTAAACAGTGTCAGGAGATAAAAGTCTGCCAGATGCTCTGTGTTACAAGAGGGGAAAAGAAAAAAAAGCCCTAGTCACGCTGTTCTCTGAAGCTGCTATGTCATCATGGTGATCTTGTGGTGTCGCATGTACAAAAATGCAACTCTCTAATGAAGTGCAGGTGGATACCATATTTCATACAAGGACAACCCATCTGTTATTCCTGTAGGATGACCGAATGATATTTCACAAACCTGAGAAAGTTTATAAACCATAGGCTTATACAGTAATTTTTGTATTTTAGAGGGAAAACCTTTTAGATTGTAAAAGAAATTGCAAACAGGCTTTCGTTTTCCAGCTTATTTTATACTGCTAGACATGAGCTAACACATAGCACTCAGACCTCAATGCTGCTGGGCTTCTTCAGCCAAGTGACTCATTCATTTTTCTGCCTTTTTCTTTAACTATCTTATGACCACAGTAAAATATCCTTAATAGAAGCTTTAGTTTAAGGATCAGATCCAAAAGATGCAGCATTATCTTCCAATCATAACCTTTTCCACATTACATACTGAGTTCAAAGATTCTTCTGCAAATCATTGGAATTGATTTGGTCTGGAGATTTTCGTTGGTGGTTAAATGCGTGTTTGTTTAATAAAAACACATCCCAGGAATGGTTTTTCAGCAGTTACTGTAAACTCCCTTCATACATTTGTTCATTTTTGCACTTACAGCTTTCTCCTGCTTTTCAGAATCTGGAACTACTCAGCTTTATGTTGTCTGTTTCTTATTCCATGGATGTAGTTCAAGAATTCCTCTTAAGGCCTGGATGACATGTTATTTTCACGACGTAGTGTCAAAAAATAATGCATTAAGACAGCAACTATTTAAAGTGCGTGTAAAAATTTCCATAAGAACCTTCCCTTATCTCTAAAAGGTGTACATCTTCCCTTTTAGTGGGAGAGATCTTTTTTTATAAAAAGGTGGATGGGGGAAAATGTCAAACATGCATATGTTTGCACATGTTTGTGCGTGTTTAAAATGCACAGGCCATTTTAAAGTGACTTGCATGTTTAATTGCATTTGACTGTAATTGTTGGGCATAGAAGTTAGGGGCTTTTTGTCCATTATCAACTCGCTACCTTTATGAAAAGTTATGGTACAGAATGTGGCTGGGCTGAGAACCCTAGCAGCTTCCTGAAGAAGAGGAACCTGGACGTGGGCATCCCCCAAAATCTGCTGTTGATGCGTCTCACTCTCCACACCAGTGAAGGTTTCTGGGAGAAGAGAAAGGCCAGTACCTTTCCATGAGAACAGGAAAGACACCAAACAATTACAGATCTCTGTGCTTCTGCAATACCACAGTTAGCAAACAAATTTGCTCAAGACAGAGTGCCAAGCACCAGTGCAGCTTACAGGGAGTGAATGTGGTGCTTTTGATGTTCTGACATCATGCCTGTCTCCCTGGTGTGGGAGAACCATTTACACATTGGGAAACATGTTGGTGACAGTTCATAATTACAGTACTATTTGAATGATGCAAATAAGTGAATGTGAAGAAGTGGGATTACAATATCGAATTAATCTAAGTGAAAATCTGTGCATGATATCAGGACTAGAAATGTGGAATTGGACAAAGCTGCTGTTGTCCTGTGTGTGGACAAATGGAGACCAGATGGAATTTCTCACACACAGAATGATATTTATTTGAACACTACCCCATTAGTTTTAGTTGACCAAGGAAAACCTAAACCGTAGACTTGACCGAAAATGTGGCAACAAGCAGGAGCACTCAGCAAAAGATCAGCTGGAATAAGGAAAATAGTTTTAATACAGAAAGAGGTACCCTTCAAGGCAATACTGAGGTTTTCTCTGTGAAAGAAAGTACATCAAGCTGAGCAATGAATGGAGCATAATATTTGTAAAGATAATTTTAAAAATCACGGGAAAGGCACTAGTTGAGTTTTTTACATTTATGGATTTGTTTTGAAGGAAAAGCTCAATATTATGATAAATTAATACATATTTTGAACTTTCAGTAATAGATGTAGTTTTGCATTTGCAGTACAAATAGGATTGTACATTCTCTGCAAGTACAGGATAGTCCAGGCTTAATATGTTTTTGACACAGCTGTATTTATGCATCAGTTTTTTGTTACACTGATTTCTGTTCATCCAGTATATATCCTTCTTCCCATTCTATTAACAGAAATACAAAACATGCATATCTTTATAACTTGTACAAAAAATCTTCTTAAGTAAATGTGATGGCATTTTGCAATTAATATATGGTAAAAGCTTGAGTCACATAAAGTTCAGCTGAGACATATTCATCCATATAGCTCCTGTCTTACTGATTGTTTTAAATGAGCTATAGAAATTGCACAGTCAAGATGAATAATCACAAGGTTAAGATATAAACCAATAGATTTTCCCTTTTCTTTAAAAAAAATTTTACCATCTCTCCAGTCTGTTATTTAATACTTTCATTCAGCATAAAAATTATGCTTTCCTAACCTTATTGTTCTGATTCATGATGTTCTCTCCTCATAAATCTCTTTTCAGGGGAGCAGGTAGGTATGAAAGCCCAGCAAATGGAGGTATGGTTTCTTCTGCAACAAAGGGGTAGAGTGCGGGTGGGTGATTTCTTTTTTTTGTCTGTGGGTTTTTTTGGGGTTGTGATTTTTTTGATAACTCTCAGAAGTCATGTAACAGCCTGTGAATATCGTCTAGCTAATTTTCAAGGAATATGCAAAATAATGCGTAAATTCATCTATGACATCCAAGTTGTAAACTGGCTACGAATACACTTCATACCTGATCATGTCAGGACATATTGATATTTCCCCTTTACAAATCCTTTGCTCCAGTTTGTTTTTTTCAAAATTAATTTTATTGTTATTCCTTATTTATTCATTCTTCTTTGGTGGGAAATATGATCGAGACCTATTTTCCTCTGATTTTCTTTGGCTTGTGATACATGAACTGAAATATTTCTTTTACGTGATACAAAGCTCCTTTTTATAATTCATATTTTTGTGTCTGGAGATGGTCAAGAAGTCTAGTAGGTTGCAATGAAATAATCTGAAAGGAAAATTCACTCCAAGTGTATTAATTTGCAGTGGGCAAGATCTAGCCTTCAAATATTGTCAGGTTACAGTGTCACTGTTTTGTCTCTTTGCTCATCAGTGATATCCTCTCTACATTTTCTCTTTTGTAAAACTGTCTTCTTTATAACTTCTGTGCACTTCTGCATAAATGGAAGTGCCTCCCAATCTATTTGCTTTTAATCCCCTTTTTCCCAAAAGACTCAAGTTACCAAAACCTAATAGATATTATCTAATCCAACTGCTTTGTTTTCGTCTTAAACCTGTGCTCGCATCTGGTACTCAGAACCAAGAGATTTGGGTGCCAAACATTAAGAGTAGGATATCTATATCATAGGATCATATAACCCCACAAAAAGTCCTTGTGGAAGTTCTAACATTGCCACATAAAAAAAGTAGTGAGGTTTTTCCACTGATCACTCAAAATTTAAATTAAACGTTGCTCTCAAGATGAAATGAAGGTTAGTTCATTTTAATTGGCTGCCTGTAGCAGAAGGTAAAGAAATCTCCATTCAGGGAATAGGCTGTTCCATGGACACCATGCAGTAAGACACTTAATTATGAAGAGGTAGCATATAAACAAAAATATGACGTTGACTCAAATCTCCAGCAACAATTAGTTAAATGTTTTTGTAAAGTTCTGCAGCATTTTGAAAATATTACTGAAGGCTGACTCACATCAAATGAGTTCCACTAAAAACAATTCAGTTCCAGATTCTGGAACTGGAGGCTGTAGGTGCTTATTTTTTCATCTGAAAACTTCCTTTCCTGCTAATTGAAATTTTATTTTTTCAGGCTCTACACTGCACTTACATGTCAAATGGAAAGTGTCAGACCACATACTATAAGCATTACAAAATTTGTGGCAATCCAAATCCTTCTTTCCTTTCTCCTAAAAAGGAAATACCAGCTTTGGAAATTTACAGAAATGGTAATAGTGTTACAACTTACTAACAGACCGCAACAGATATTTTAGTTGAGCATGAATCCTTGCTTTTGTCCTTCTGAAAAGCTGCTCACTGTTTTGCTTCAAACTTGACTGTGTCTATATTCTAGTGCTGTTATACTCCTCTCCATTTCTTTTCAGACTGTTTTTGTACTACATTGTACTTAATTTGATTCAAATTGTCAACAGCAAAATTCCTTTGAGTTAATTCACAGGTTGATCGAAGCTTTTTTATGATAAGGACTACACAGATGAAGGCAAGAGTCTGTTTTTAAAACAGACTCCTTTATATATACTGTATGTTTTGTCATAGCGTTCAAAATTTGCTAATCCATGCATAAAAGAAAATCAGGTGGTCCTGGAGCATGAAACAACTCAAATGATTCCATAAAGAATCCAAGAGGATAGCAAGAAGCTGTTGAATTTGTGGGAAAGTTGTGGTTACAGGTAAAAATTAAAACATCTCTGTATTTTAAACAGTACAGATAATTTATAGGAAAAGAAAGAGTTGGACTTGGCAAACTTGGCTAGTTCACTGCTTGTGGTTTGTATATACTAATGCTCTATCAATATAGACCTCCTCTGAAAATCACTGGGCGCTTAACACCTTCCCTAATCTAGGCACTAGCAATGTTTGTCTGCATTCACATCACACTAGAAGACATGTTACATCATCTATATTCTGCTGTATGACCAGAATGTAGTATTTGGCCTTCTGTTAGTTGACGTGACCCTGTACTGAAATAGATCCACTTGGTTATAAATTGTCTTTGCCATGGAGATAGGAGAGTTTGGGAGGCACTTAATGTGCAGCTTTTAAAAATACTGCTCAAATCTGGACAAATCTACTCATACTATGGAAGTCACTGCTATCCACCAAGTTTATAACCTCACAAGAAAATAAAGGCTTCGTAGATAATATTTATTATATCATTGACCATCTATTCATATCTATTTTGAGACTAGTTGTCACTTAATTCATTACCAACTGAATGCTGTATGAGATTTTTTCATTACTTTCCCTGGGACTGGTGGCATGTCAATATGCTTGAGGTGTTGCTTCTACCTCCTTGTAGTCCATGAACAGTAACAACACACTGGTGTTCTGGTGTTCTCAGGCTCATGACAATGGGCTGCAAATGAACCAAGGAACTCTTAGGTGGCTTCCTAAGACTTTTAAGTACAAATTATTATGACAACCAAATTTAGAAGTATTTATCACTAACAAATATTATTTTCCCCTTTAGAAAGAACATGATAGTCTTCATATGATAAAAGTATATCAGTCTGAAGAAAGCACATCTTCTACTCCTCTCCAGATGCAGAGAAACAGTGTTTACTGATTTTTTTTCTTATTTAATTTCCAGCTATTTTCTTGTCTGTTTAGTTGTGCTGGAATTTAATTTCCTCATCATAAACTTCATCTTACAATTTCTTCAGCTGTGCTATCTCTGAATCTGTCACTGATATCTTCAGTGCAACTATTTTTTTTTTTTGCCTTATTACTAATATGGACAGACACACTATTATATATACTAAATATTTCTTCTTTCTTCATGTCTCATGCTTTTTTTTCACTTTTAATAACATTTTACTTTTCCACTGAAGGAAAGTTATGGCTCAAATTGACCTTTTTGGGTGTAATATCAAGAGGGGAGAGGTATTTGAGGACAATCTCCTAAATTCTTCTAAAGTATTCTTATTTTTCCTACATTTTTTTCCTCCCAGACAAATTTGCTCATTCATCCTTTTCCTGTTTGGAGACATTGAGCTCCTCTGCAAGACTGGCTGGAAATATGCTTTTGGCCATATTAAATGGCCAGCTTTGGTAACCACAGATTCCAATCCAGTGATTAAATTGTCTTTGTTCTTTATAAAGAGGTCCAGAGTGGATTAAACTCGTGTTGTAAGCAATACCTTTCGTCTTAGGAATTGTGAAGTGTTGAGAAACTCAATGCTTTAGTACAGGCACTGTAGTACACTTTAGTATATGGCACTACTAACATCTCAAAAAATCAAATTTCCCATTAGAAAAGTTACTTGTTTCTTAAGTTACTCCACCTTATACCTCCCTAAGATTGCCTCTGCTTCTCTGTGAGATGCAGATCATCTATTATTATAAATGGTCTCAGGAGCTGTATCTCACATTTTGGTCCCGAGAGACAGCAAACATATGTGTCTACATGTGTTCTAGGAGTTCAAGCACTCCTTAAGATCAATGGGATGTAGTAAACAATTATGGAATCTAGGGTATGATTCAGTTCTCTAAAACAGACATCATAACAGTATTCAGTTGCCTAGGTAGACATCTAATATTATTTGAGAGGCTCTAAGTTATCCAGCTCATCTGTATAGATTATGAGAAAGGAGTTTAACACTTCTGCCCTTTTCAAATGGTAGCTGATGACAAAGCAAAGAACTCCACAGTGCTTAATAACAAGGCATCTGCATTTAGGCAATTGCCTGTTGTCAAGGCTTTCAGTCAGGTGACACAAGGGCATCTAACTGCTGTCTGACATATCCGGGGCTGTATAGCACATCCAAGTGAGCCTGGCTACTGTGACTCAGGATTCTGAGAAGACATACCCTATGCTGAAGTAGTTGCAGGAGGCCAGGCACATATAAGCAACCTAGAATGACATTAGACACTTATCTTTGGAATCTTAATTGTGCCGTTGGAGCTCCTGTCCAGGAGACAGTCAGTTTCCTAAGTAATATCCTCACTTTGTGTAAACTGTCTGAACAGTATTTTCACCAACAATTTTCTCTGCAGGCTTCTCTTAGCTGAGTATTCATCAGAATGTCTGCAAAGAAATGCCACAGAAATTCATCCAAGCAAAATGAGATGTACAAGTCTGGAGACAGTCAAGACCTATTACCCCACAGGTATTTTCCATTTTCCTACCACCTCTAAAAAAAATAATAATAAAAAAGGCAAAATTGGGAATTTTTTGAAAGGTCAAATAAAAATTCAGAAGACAGTTCCCCGATTCTGTTAGACCATTCCCTGAGGCCTCAAAAAAACTGAACAGAGTTTTTTTTCTTCAGTCAAGAAAAGCTTTTCAATAGATTTCATATATAATTGTATAAGTTATACACATTGAGAAGGACAGAAACTATTTAAGACATTTTCTGTCACAGGCAGTCATCAGCTTTTTTTGAATGGATGCAAAAGTGTTCAAGGTCTAATTTGATATCTATCCAAGCCAAGAATAGGCCAGCTGCACCAACATTTCCCTCATCCTGGAATGTCTTAAGGAGAATACACTACTTCCCAATTAAATTTGTTCACTCCCCATAGATTTTAGACCTCTGTCTACTTAACCTCTTTTTATTTTATCTCTTTTTATATTTTTTGGACTTCAGTAAGCACCTAGCAATCATATTTGGATAATTCTGAATCTGTGTATTTATACACAAGTGTGTCTGTTTGTTAAATGGTAAGTTAGTTTGAACTGAAAACTGGAACAAAAGTCTATCCCTTTAGCTTCCCAATAGACTTTTTAATGTTTTCATAATATTTTAAATTACCTTTCTTATATAGATACATTATGCTACAAAATAGAATAGCATTTTGAAAGATACTGTACCTTTTTGGAATAGTAATATGAAGCCAACTCAGAGGGAATGTCTTACCTTCTTTCTTCAAACACTGGGTTGTAATGTCTTTTGGATTGTGTGTATGGAAGGTAAAGCATTGCAATCAAATGCTGTAACTCTTCCAAACTCTCAGTTGGATCAGAACTCCATAGTATCAGCTGTTCAAAGATTAACAAACAAACAAACAAACAAACAAAAACAACAACAAAAAAACAAAACCAAAACCAAAACCAAAACCAAAAACAAACAAACAAACAAACAAACAAACAAAACAAAAAAGAAAACCTCAGAGATAAACTTTACTGTGAAGGGCTGAAGAAAACATTAGAATTGACTGAAAATAAAACATAAGGAAAAAATTCAAATAACAAGCAGGTTAACCGCATTTTCAATATTTGGGTAGACCAATGTAAGATATTAATGTTACAAGACAAAATTTTCTTAAAAAAGTAAATTGATGACTTACCTCCCCTTTAGGTTTTACCTACACCAGTAAACCTCATAATGTCTCTGACACTGTCAGGTTATTCTTTATAGTATTAATTTATTAGAATGGGCTTTTGTGTGATTCTAGCCTGAACTGAACAATTCTTGGCCAGGATTTGAGACTTACCAGTCTCAACAGAGAGTTTAAAAGAAACCACCCTGTTTCATTGGGTAAGAAAGCCTTACAACAGAGATGGGGCTTAGTCCTGTTCCAGAGGTGAAAAATGGCATGATTTCACTTAATAGTACAAATGCAACTTTAGACTCTGGAATATAAACTGAGCCATCAATAAACAAGTAGACATTGAGGTCCTAAGGTCTGCTAACATGTCCTGATGCACAATTGTATTATTATCAAAATATATTTTCACGGTTTTCACCATTATCGCAAAATTTATATGTTTCCATGTGTATGTGTACGCATGTATCACTCTTGCTTTACACTGAAGTTTTGAAGATATATGGATTATTTTTAATTTTCAATAGAGAAACAGATATATTCCAGAAATAACATCCGATTCCAAGATTTAGCAGATTAATAACATCTAAGTGGAAAAACTGATTTCACATAGGACTGCTGACACAAACTTAGCTACAGCAGTGTCAGTGAGCAACACTATAATTTCAGTCATTTTCTTATCCCATAGATAACTTCAATAATATGGGTAGCCAGCTGTGGTATAGAAAACCCGTTGCTGCTATTCAATCTCACAAAAATAGAATGAGACCTTCTTGTTTCCAGAGGTGGCAATCACACATTTCTAATAATATTACTCGTGGAGGGAAGGGTTTTGCACTGTGTTTTAGCAGTTAAATCTCTGCAATTATTATGGAACTTTTAGCACAACAATAATTGAATAACCCTGAGACACATCAGATTTGTTTTGTCTCAGATCGGTGACTTTTCTAGGGAACCCACATGAAGGTTATTCTTTCAAGCAAGTGGGGAATAGATGTGCAGGTGATAGCCCACAACACTTTCATTCAAACCTCGGTGAAGGGAAAAAGGTGTTTGCTTTATTAATCAGCACAAAATCCTTTTTCTGAAAGCCACCACTAATGACTTGTCACATATTCATGTAAAATATTTTTGAAATGTGTCTTCCAAGGTCTTGGAAAACAATGTTTGGGGTCCTAATTAACTCAGGAGATAATGAACATTTTACTTCATGCTTACCCATTGGCCAGTAGCTGTATTCAAGATGAACCCCAGTCCAAGTTGTACGTAAGCTGTGCCTAGCTTTGTACCTGGCATTATATTACTCACATGATATCTGAGTTTGACCCTAAACCTGCCTCCTCAGTGGACATCTATTGCTGGATGGTTGGGCAGACTTGATTACAGTCACCAAACCACCTTTGCTGCACTTCAGTGGGTGCTGTGGGATTGTGCATCTTGCTCCTGAGGTTGCTACCCTACCTTGTGTAACTGCTGGCTCCTAGCTTGCCTTCGCTTGCACAACTGCCCTCTCTTGCTGAACCCCAGCAATAAGCTCAGGGAAAGGACAAAGGATAGAGCTTAAACATAACTCCTAGACAATGAGTTGTAGATGTCTAGGTGGACAAAAGTTCTGGAAGATGGTCATGGCAGCAAGAGCCTACAGGCGTACTCAGGGCCCTGATACTGCATACAGAATCACAGAATGGTTAGGGTTGGAAGGTACACTTAAAGATCATCTAGTCCAAGCTCCCTGCAATAAACAGGGACACCTTCCATGAGACCAGGTTGCTCAAAGCCTGGTCCTACCTGGTTTTGAACACTTCCAGTGATGAGACACCCACAGCTTCTCTGGGCAACCTGTTCCAGTGTATCACCACCCTTATTTAAAGAATATCTTCCTTCTATCCAACCTAATTCTACACTTTTTCAGATTAAAACCATTGTGCCTTGTCCTGTCGCTATAGACCACAGTAAGAAGTCTCTGCCTTTCTTATAAGCCTCCTTTATATAGTGAAAGACTGCAATAATATCTCTCTGTAGCCTTCTTTTCTGCGGAACAATTTCAATTCTCTCTGTCTTTGTAGGAGGTGTCCCAGCCCTCTGACCATTCTTATGGCTCTTCTCTAGACTCGCTCTAACAGCTCTTTCTTCTGCTGGGGGCCCCAGCACTGAGTGAATAACTGCTGATGGAGGTTTCATGAAAGTGGAGTAGAGGAACAAAATCACCCCCCTTGGCCTGCAGGTCATGCTGCTTTTGATGCAACCCCGGATACATTTGACTTTCTAGGCTACAAGTGCACATTGCTGTTTCATATCCAATTTTTCATCCACCAGTATCCCAAAGCCCTTTTCTGCAGGACTGATCTCAATCTATTTATAACTGAGTATGTACTGATATTGGGATTACCTCAATCTTCGTGAGGTTCACATATGTTCATATACCACCTCATACATTCTCATACTAGCGCAGAAACTGTCCATAAGCTAGCCAAGAGGCTAGAATGCTCTTTTATATCCTCTTTCTCACTTGAACTGTGAGGGAGGATGGAGGCGGACTGGAGGCATCCTTGGCTTCGTCCACTGTAGGTCAGAGCTCTGGTAAAAGGGACATCTTCTCCAGTTCTTATTCCTGCTATTTCTTTCTCAGCTCTGCAGAATAATCTAAAATCATTGTGCAGTTGCATTTTTTTGCATAGTATGAGCACACTCCCTCTGTCTAAGATGTAGGGAAGAAAACAATCCTGTATGTTAGAATTCTAGCAAGGAAGTTCAAAGGGAATATTACCACTTCACTGTAATTTAGTCCTTTGACAGGAGTAAAGAACCTACCTATTTAACTTTTTCCATAACAATCCAATTATCTGTATCTGTTGAAGAGAATTTTGCACAGTCTTCTTTGTCTCCTGTAATCTACACATGCTTTGGCTCCTCTCTATATAAAAAAATGATTGGTATGTCTTTAAAGAACTTCATGCTGAAAATGAGCAGTAAAGGATAGAAAAATTAAAAAATACCCCAAAAGGTTAAGATTTTTGTTTCATTTTTTAGTGATGGCATGACGAAATATTAAGTCACCTGAGGTTTAGGATCTCTCAGTCACTCTCTTCTAGCCAACACTTCAAAGACAGTGCTTTGTTTCAAGACTTCATTGCAATGTATCCATTTTTTCCTTCAAAATTAGAATGATGTGTAGGGACAAAGCTCTGAAGGTTTATTCTCAGAAGCAATTAAGACTTTTGAAACATTTCAGTTGTCTAGAATTTCTAGCATAGCCAAGCAATGTTTAGAATTACTCTGTCTTTTATGTCAAGATTATTTTATGCATTTTGAAATTTCTTTTATTTTTTTCTACTCTCTGGAATTTGGTTTATTCTTTATAAGCTTTTAATTCCTGCAAAGATTCAATACCTTAAAATTATAAGATTAAAGGATTCAGCAGCAGAATAATTCATGATTAGCTTTCATTGTTTCTGAGTTTTTCTGTTGAAAGGGCTTTCTCACATCCATTTAGTAGCAGACGCATGGTCCCTATTTTCCATGCCTTTATATTGGAATTTGAACACTTTCAAAAATTACTCTGTAGAGAAGAACTAGCCTAATTTATCTCAATTAAAGTCTTCATCTGGAAACAATAATGTAACTTGTATATACCCAAAGTTTGCAAAAAGTAGCCAAATCCTTAAGGCTTTTTTATGCAAATATAATATACACTTTAATATATTAGTTGAAAATGAATAAAAAGTGTAAGTAGGATTTATCATAAATTCTGTACTTCAATCCTCTTGAGACTATAACATAAAGAGTTGAAGAAATTTTGCTTGATTTCACATTAGATATGAATTTAGAATGTTTAGCAGATTATAACCATTTGTACAGAATCACAGAATCATTTGAGTTGGAAGGGGCCTCTGGAGATCATCTAGGCCAACATCCCTGCCAAAGCAACTTAGAGTAGGTTACACAGGAACACATCCAAGTGAGTTTTGAATGTCTGCAGACAGGGAAACTCCACGATCTCCCTGGGCAGCCTGTTCCAGGGCTCAATGTAAAAAAAGTCCTTCCTCATGATGAGGTGGAACTTCTTGTGTTTTAGTTTATGTCCATTGCTCCTTGTCCTGTCTCTGGACATGACTGAAAAAAGTCCGAACCATCTTTTTGACACCCGCCTTTGAGATATTCATGAGATCCCCTCTGACCCTTCTCTTCTCCAGACTAAACAGGCCCAACTCCCTCAGTCTCTCCTCATAAGAGAGGTGCTCCAGACCCCTAATCATTTTTGTGACCCTTCACTGGACCCTCTCCTTGGTTTTGTTGTACTGAGGAGCCTAGAACAGGACACAGTACTCCAGATGTGACCTCTCTAGGGCAAAGTAGAGGGGTAGGATCACCTCCCTCATCTTGCTGACCATGCTCCTCCTGATGCACCCCAGGATACCATTGGCCCTCCTGGCTGCAAGGGCACACTGCTGGCTCATGGTCAACGTGTCATCCACCAAAACTCCCAGGTTCTTCTCTGCAGAGCTGCTCTCTAGTAGGCCAGACCCCAACCTCTACTGGTATTTGAGGTTATCCCCCCCAAGTGCAGGACCCTACAATTGCCCTTGTTGAACCTCATTAGATTTCTGTCACCCAACTCTTCAGACAAGCAAGGTCCCACTGAATGGCAGCACAGCCTTCAGGTGTATCAGCCACCCCCTCCAGTTTTGTATCATCAGCAAACTTGCTGATGGTACATTCTAACCCTTCATCCAGAGAGTATACAGAATAAAGCATATATATTCTACTGTCTGTTCCGCTACGTTAGGAGCAACACAACCTAGCAATTAATACTTGTACATATAAAAAAATATTATGACATTTACCACCAGAAATCATAATTTTCAAGTATTCATCTTCTCTTCATCTCTCCATCTCTCATCTTCTCTCACTTCTTTGTGAGTCAAAGACAGTACTTGGGACAATTCTTTGGATGAAAATTTTCTGGATGGAGGTGATTTAGACGGTTTTTTGTTTGTTTGTTTAAAAACAGATTTTTGTATTTAGACAATGGATGGCATCTTTTGTTTAATTTCCCTTCAAAATTGAGTGACAACCTGTAGCTTTTAATTCCTCTGACTGAAAATATTGGAACTATTTGTGTGGGTAAATTTTGAAAAATTTTGTTTTTCAAAAGCTTCTTCACTATGTTGCTTACTGCAGACATACATGTGGATGTAGAAATACAACATCACTCTCATAACACTGCTATAATTTTACTATTAGTTCCCTGCTTTCATATAAAAAGATGAGTGAATATATATATTATTATGACAATACCATTTTTCATAGTTTTGTCCATTCTTTCTCTCACAGATTTATGTCCCAGTTCAAGCAGGCAGTAGAAGAGTATTAACATTCTTCTGGTCTGCTGATTTAAGACACCCACATGGAGGTAGTCTCCAAAGCTTTCAAGCAGCATAATGTACACACTGAGTAAGGGAATTGCCTGACAAAGCAGTTTTGAAGAAACCACATCTTTATATCTCAGAAAGAAAAGTGTGGACTTTAATAGATAAGGTAAACAGCCTTCTGTAGTGCCTGTATCCAGACTGATCCTCAAGCACTTATGGCAGACTAACAGCAGGAAGCAGGGCAAGAGGCCAAAGGCTGGTTTATGTCACTTAAAATGTAGCCATTGAATTACTCTAGTTGTTTGAGTGTTTGTGTTGAGTGTAATTCAAACAGCTAAACAGTTTTTGTTGCTTGTCATGACATCCACAGATCCTTTGTTCTTTTGCAGATGGAGCTGCTGGAGCATTGTTAAGGTAATGTTTTATGCTAAAATTTATCAACTATTTTTAGTTGCACTATTTCTGTTTGAAGATGATGCACTTAATATTGAACATCTATCTCACAGCCCATGTTTCTCCTTCACTGCTGTGCAACCTGTCACTAACATGCTCTTTAATTTATTTTTCTTTTTACTGAATGAACTACTTTCAACTAAACTAGGCCACCTTTTTTGAAAAAAAAAAAATTGACAGATGTAGACCAGTCTCTGAAGCAAAACTGATTTCAGAGTAATGCGTGCATTCAGAGAGGATGAGCAAAAACCCATTCTTGTTCAAAGCAAGAGTATTTAACTGTGGATATACAAAAAGGCTATTGATTTCACAGCTATGCACACCTGACTTAATATAAATATAAAACTGAAATAGCAGAGTATGTGAATTTGTGTACCCTCTTTTCATAAAACCTCATAAACTTCTTTCCTCCTGGTTTTCACTAGAGAATGGTAACTTTGTTATTGTCCCTCAGTGACACTAGATGGCACTTCAGAGTAGTGGTGGGATCAGAAAGTCTGTAATCTCTAGTTATTTTGCATATGAGATTAGAGATGCATTAAATTAATGTTTGCTTCAAACAAAAATAATTTCTCAGCTTTCTCTTTTTTTTTACATATGACTGTGGGGTAGAAAATTATGTCTGTTTTTAGAAAAATGTCAAACATAAGCAGAAATAGATTAAACAGAGCAGTTCTATAGCAGCTCAAAAAACCCAACAACCAAGTTATGGGCCAAAGCTCTCTTTCCAGACCTTGGGCTTAGAGCATTTGAGTTTATGGAGGCAACTGAAAGAAATCTATAGTCCTGGAAATTAGAGTAACACATTCATGCCAAGGATTTAAGAGGTGAATCTATCCTGGAAATGAAATTAAATTTAATGTCACTTATACATCAGCAATCAAAAATACGATGATTGCCCATAACCTGGTGCACTATAGGAGAAACCAACCCCAAATGGTCACAGCCTTGCCTTCAGTAAGGGATAAGAGGCGTTTGGGCTCCACTAGAAAACAAGGGTATTATTCCTTATGTATTTGAGTCCTACAGTTGTGACCATTCACCGTTTTCATACTTTACGGAGAAATGGAGAATACACTGTTGGACCCAAATGCTTTCTACTTCAGTTCTCTTATTTCTTTCCTCCCAACTGTTTATAGATTTTGTTTGTTCTTTTTTTCTTTTCATTTTTTTCCTTATTTTCTTTTTAAGTGGGAGAGCATCTGTTCTATATTTATATGAAAAGCAGTTTTAAAAGTATTTGGCTTCCCGCTTCTTTGAAGTCTCTGCAGATGCTGTGTGTGGATAGGATCCCATCAGTCAAACAATATTGGTGTGGCTGCACAATTTATGGAAAACCAACAGCGTGTTTACCTTTTGAATTTTTCATGATCTTGCTTAGGTCTCTAGTTGTTATAGGATGTGCTTATTCTGTTTCATTGAGCAAGACTGGGAATGAAGAAAGTCCTGCTATCTTTGCTGCCCTTGGTTATTAGCAGGGAATGTATTTTATGGGAGGGGAAATCTTGCGCTTTAGCAGCAAGCAGGGGTAGAGAACATATCATGGGTACTACAGACAACCAGACTCAGATATTTTCTTCTGGACTTAAAGTTCCTTCTAATTTGAAAGCAGAGCCTTACTATGGGAGATTTTAAAACCACAGATGGAGAAATGGAAAGCTTGTGAATATGTTTATATGAAGCTTTATGTAATATGTAATTGTTATTATTTGTTGTGTGAATCTCTTGCTGTAAGTTGTATCTGTATCTGCTAGTTTGAACCAGGCATATGCAAACCCTGTACTTACAATGCCTTTGTTCTCTCTTGAAATACCAGTGTGTAGTTTTCTGCATGAACTCTCTGTCTTCACAATAGTAAATATCCAATCAAGAACCAAAAGAGAAAAAATCTAACTGATGACTTTCTGGAGGGTTTTCCTTTCAGTGACAGAAAGATATTATGTACTGTTTATTTTATTTAAAAATAACGCTCTGAAAATGTGAAACCCAGAAGAAAAAAACAGAGACAAGTGGGAGAAATCATTGACTATTATATGCAGAAGATAGCTACCAAGAGTGCAAATATACTTTTTGAGTGTAATGGCTTTAGTGAGTCATAATTGTTTCCAATTATTTACTACTGAATAAATGACAGCTATAAAAAGGCTATATTTGTTTTCTATGAAAAAAAATAAATATGAGGTTTACACATGGAAAAAGTTCCTTGAGGCAAAAGATTTTCACACAACTTGCTTTTACTTCAGCTATCACCATGCTAAAGATGTTCAATTTTCAAGACTTAATTTAGGTTCTAACACACTGTGTTATGCGATCAAAAAAAATGAAAGACAAATACTTTAGAGTTTGCCTGTATTACATTATTCTTTAATATAAATGACATAGAAGTTTTACAAATTAAAGAGATTGACCTTGGAGTATTAAGAGACTGCAGAAGATTCTTTCCAGGTGATGTTTTTATTGAGTATAGGTTTAGCTTTTTAGATTGACAGTAGGAATGTGCAGCCTACCTTTGATGTGCTTGCTACTCATTGATATGGGTTGAAGAATCCCAATTTAAAGAGGGCTCAAAATCACTCTAAATAGATACTTCTACAAATGATGTCCCAGCAATGTCCATATTTGCACTTATTTCACTTCATATACTTCTATACTTATGATTTTGCTTACAATCTAAATTCCACAAATTTGTCAGATGGAGGAGCCTGCGTATGTCTACTTAACAATTAAAAACTTTGTTTAAACAACAAAAACAGAAAAGGATGCTGAAAAATGTACAATGCAGAACAAGTGAACAGTGAACTGTTATTTTTTTGTTGTTGTTGTAGATACATACATGGATTGATATCAATTACTAAACCCTTATACCATACTCTGCAAGGCAGTAAAGTCATTAAAACTGCTCTTGTGACTAAGGTGAGAGGGATTTGCACTACAGAAATTTAGTCATTGAGCTCCAGGTATAGATTACACATTTTTTACTGTAGACTACTCAATTCTTTGTTCAATAAAATGATGTTAGGCTAATTTTGAATAACACTGCTCTAGGAGAATGGCAACCTTTAAAGAATTATATATACAATAAGATTTTTTTTATTTTTCCCAAAATAATGACATTAGCAACCCCTTTATTTACCTCTGCTAAATAGATACATTCAGAATTATCTTAGAGTTATAGTGGATATTTTTAAACCTCCAGGGCTTGAAATAAATTTAAAGGAGGTAACTCTCACCTTCTCAAGTCTCAAGATGATTTGAGAGTCTTTTTTCCTCTACTATTTTTGTGTGTGTGTGTGGCTATAAAAATAACCTCACTCACTAATTTTTTTTCTATATCATAGCTTAACAAATATTTACTCCAAATCTCATATACAGTGGAATCTGAAAACCTGTAGCATTCAGCAAACTGAAAAATGCCACAGAAAGCATGCTGGAAAAGAAGGCTGAAATAAGTCAGTTTAAAGCACAGTTGACAATTCTCTTTGATGTTATGCTTGCTCTTGTACATCTGTAATGTTTCATTTATTCTACATCATGAATCATCTCCACTTTAAAGTGAAGTTTCTGGTATTTGGCATTAATTGTTAGCAACGATTTTTTGAACAGGCGTGTAACAAGAGATACTTCAGCTGAAATACAACCGAACCCCATCTTTAGACACCTATTTGTAATTTCCGATCTGTACTGCAGAGCGTTCATGGATACATCGGAAAGCAGAGGGCTGGATTTCCCAGTACTGCACGGGATTGCTGAAAAGACTCACACCGGAATAGCTAGCCTTTTTGGTGTTGTAGCCAAGGGGGCAAAAGTCGTTGATACCAATGGAAGCAATTTTGTTGTTATGAAGATAGACCACCTGAAAAGCATGGAAGTACAGAAGTGAGAAATAGAGTTACTGTGTCAAATAAGATAAATTATTTAATATCATTTATCAAATTATATTATTTGATACCATTTATTAAATGCTTGCTATGTTTTTATTATACAGAATAACAGCATATCTTTTTTACCAAACACACCCTTGATTCTGCTTACCTTTTGAAATACCTGCAGTACACTCAATACAATAATTTCTACAAAAAGTGCAGAAACTGTGCAAGGCAATCTAATAACATTACCGTCATTCGGTCATACTGTAACCAAAAAGGGAGTCGGAGATGTGTAATTATTAATAAAGTGTTGTGGCTCAGGAGCACGTGCTCTATATAGAAATGCATTTGATGCTAATTAGTTTCTCTCCAGCTATAACACTTTCACTCTCATGAGAGCAACCGTACAAGACTCAAAGCCAAAGTAATCATTAATTAATGATTTAAAATAGCTGATGAATATTAGTTTGCTCCTGAGTCATAATTTCTGACGAATTTTCCCAAGCTACACATAAGGGGTGATTTACATTTGGGAGTCTTCATTCTTTGGGAGATTTCTTTCCTGTAAAATCTTAGTCCAGGTGAAGATAGATTTTAGTTGCTTCCAAGAGGCCATATTTCTAGATATCCAGCCACAAGGACCCTAAAAATACTGCTGAAGTGAAATGCCTATTGTATCTCTTTGCCCTCCTGAAGGCACAGCTTTGTGACATAACAAAGGAAAGGTTTTTGGGAAAGGTTGCAAAATGTCACTGAGTAGAAATGAAAAAAAAATCAGCAGAAGAAATGTTCTTTGAAAGTATTTTCTGAGTAAAGAGGAAATCAAAGCACACAAAATAGCTCATATTTGTTGTGGTCCCTAAGACACACAGAGGTAACAATGTACACCTCCAGATCTCCATAGACACTTCCACAAAAATCATAATAAAAGTCTTCCTGTTGTATGAAACCTTTCCACAACAATTCAAGAGTTTATGAAACTTGCAACAAGTTACCTTTTGCACAAATACTGCGTATATTTCTGTTCAATACTGAATAAACACACAAATATCATTTGGAATCTTTCAACTATTGCTCTCTGAGGCAATATGATAAACTTTACCTGGATATATTTGTGTTCACCCAGTCCACCGGGTACTCTGACAAGTTCATTGTTGTTCAAATGGAGCTCTCTCAGATGAGGTACATTGTTAAGAGAGCCATTCTCAACTGAAGAGATACTGTTGAAACTGAGACCCAATCTAGAAAATAAAAACAAACAAAAACAATAAACCAAAACAAACAAACAACCACCCCCCCAACAAACCAACAATAGAAACATGTTAAACTTGCCCTCATAACCATCTTCCTTGGGTTGATTCCTTCTCTACATTACTGTTGTAGAAGAGACCAGGCTAATTTTCAGAGCTAAATTCTGAGCTACAGTCACCATGGAGTTTAAAGAAATATATTCAAATAAGCTTGGCATCTCATGTGAGCAATCATAATTATCATTATATCATTCAACTTTATGCTTATGGTACTGCATACTCTCTGAAAGGCCTTTGAAAGACTTGAGTAATTTTACAAGGAAAATGAACAAACAAAAAGGACAAATATTAGACATCTACTAGAACTCAAGAACTCAAAAGAGAATGAGCAGTAGACCTACACCAAGCTCTTTCATGGAACATTTTACAGTTTAAAATACTTTAACACAGTCAGAAAAAATGTCCTGTTTCTCAAAGTTTAACTGTGCTTTAGGGTGCCTATGAGACTGTTGAGCTTGAGTTGATGTGATCCAGGTTGTCTGATCCTGTCCTATTATCTCTAAAGACTTAGATGTGTAAATGAAAGCTGGTTTTGGTAGCTTGTTTCTGTGGCACAAGGGGCATGCTGCCCTTAGATCATCCCATATGGTCTCCTGGAGCTCTCCCGTAGCTCCCTCCTTTCTTCATCTGTCTACTCTGTTATGTCCAATCCTTTTTGCTCCTTGTTCACCAATCTGTATTCTGCCTTACCTCTCAACTTTGCAAAAGAGGATTTCTGACTGTGCTTGGGTTACTTGCTTAAGCACAGAGCAGAGAGTGGTTTAAGACTTGGTGCCTGCTCTGAGCAGCTCCACATTTCTACACCATGATCAACAGATCCTGTTTCTCCATGCAGTACAGCCACAACAGAAGCAGCCCAAGGTTAGACATTTTTATATTGGCACTTGCTGCGTAAAACTTTATGTCTTCAGATGGACTTTCAACAATTTTGTCCATCTGATACTGCCTGTAGTGTTATCCAAGTGTGAATGTAAAGAGCAGAAAAACTGTCATCTGCAGGACAACTCACACACCCCACAACCCACACCTCCAATAAAGTAAATTACTCTCTACCTGAGTAGTTTATCATATTGTTTTGGTTTTGGAAGTTTTCTTCATAATTTCTCTGAAGAATGTTACATTCTATACTAAGCCTCTGTTATAAACAATAACTGCCTCATAGTTCTCTATCCCATAATTATGGTATTTTTATTTTTTCATTAAAATAAAGGAACAGACTTTTTTTTGAGCAGAGATAAGTCTGTGATCAAATATGAACATAAAACTAAGATGAAATGTCTTATTTTATAAGCTCTAGAAAATTGCTCTAAGCTTTATCATTTGGAATTGTCAGATCCAAAATATGGGTTACTGTATACTTTATTGCATTAAATTGCTGTCCAAGCCGCTATAAACAGTGATAAACTTAACTCCTATTGCTCAATAATCTCTATTTGATTTCTGTTTTCCGTCTTCATTATGACAAGCAGAATGGTTAAGATGAAGATCCATGAATTAGATCCAGTAATTTGACTAACAATCTGATTAACAGTCTTTTTGATCAAATACATTATTTTTATACTAAAGTTTTATATCATCAAAGTAAGTTGTAGTAAAGGCTCATTTTACTCTGTTAGCACGTTTTTGTGATGTGAACAAATTCACAAATAATTCCATATAAATGCTCTTTGGGAATTCTCCTTACATTTTCCTATGGTTAGAGAAACTTATTCAACAACATATTCACAGATTAATAGATTAAAATCAATCTGACAGTGATGCTTTTTCATTTTTTTTTTTTAATCATGTTCCTGGATCCATTGGAGACTTGCCTTTCTTGAGAAGCAACGAAACCACTGTTGAGAGCAGTTTTGGTTCACATGTGCTTTTTTTATCAGTTTGCAGGGCAAACTGTATGACCACGAAAACTGCATAAACCAAAGATGGACATAAAATTAAAGAAATATGATATAATTTAAAAGAAAAATCTAATTTTTCTCTTTATCTTTTTTCTTTTTGTTTGTTTTTTTTTGGTTGGTTGGTTGGTTGGATGGTTTGGTTTGTTTGTTTGTTTGTTTGTTTGTTTGTAAATCAAATAATTGTCTTGGACATACATCACTCATAGTTGATAACAGATGGAAAGTTTTGTTAGAAAAAAAAGTTTGTTTGTTTTTTTCATCAGTACACAAATCCTTCGAAGCTTTTCCTGCTAAGTTATGTACTTCATCATTGATGATATTGCTCATGAAGCCCAGACTGTTGTTCTCTAATTGTGATTGTATGACAATTACAATTTCAACTAATATTTTATGTGAGCAGATGAAACTAATTCATACTTTGCCAAGTTGGTGAGTCCAGACAGACTTTCAGCATCAATTTTGCTGATTTTGTTGCCATCAAGATGAAGTTCAGTAAGAGATGGGGGAAGGCCTGAAAATGAGAACATTATCAAATTGCTTTTGATTATACTGGATTATTATCATTTAAAAAAAGACTTGCATTATACTGAGGCTCTTTTACAGTTAAAAAAAGACTTTTACTAAACATGCTTAAGAACAATTCACTGAATGAAACAAAGAACTTTCACAATCAGGGAAAATTAAAACAGCTAGTAACAATTTATTTAGCATGAAATAAGACCAAGCTCCTAAGGTAATTATAGAACAGTTAACTCTTGAAAAATACCTCTTGAAATTCTTCCCAGATATGATTTCTAGCCTTCATGATTGTGTAAATGGGACATGCATAACAGTGTAAGAGAAAGAATTTTCATTTTAACCAGAGTATCCACATACATGAATGTACTAACATTTAGCACCCAGGTATTTAACAAGTAACAGCAGTAGAAAATGCAATTGTACAGATGAGGTAAAATAATTTTTTTTTTTTTTTTAGTTAGGGTACATACTAGTTTACAGATTCTGTTTTTCAGGGGAAAAAAAGGAAACATATTTTACCTATCTGAGGACCCTCAAAGGAATATCCAAAACAGAAAATGTGGGAAGAAAAAAATAACAACCAGTTTAAACTTTCAAAAACTTTTCAGCCATTCCAAAATGATCTGTTGGCTGAAGTACGAATAAGTTGAACCTAATTTGTTCTGGATTGCAACCATTCTGGTTTGTTTGATTTATTTTTAATAATTCACAATGAAGTTGTTCTTATGTCATAGCAATTTGCAATTAAGCACTTTTAAAAATAGCAGAGGTTGCTATTTTGCATAGGGAAAATATTTTTGACTTCAAACCCACAGACTTGTGGAGGACTGATTTTATGCTTTTAGAATTTCAGGTAATTCTACATGAGTTCACATCTGCTTAATGTTGATCAGGTTCAACAATCAGGGTTGGAGGTTAAAACATTCTTCCACTTTATATTTCAGCTATGAGACAAGAAAAGCCAAATAACATAAAATGGCTTACTTTTTACAGTGCACCTGTTGTAGAGCTTCTCATAACAGAGAGACAAAATTTTCCAAACTACTAAGTAGAGTCAACTGATCAAAAAACATAGTCAAGTAATAAATACTGTAAGGACTGGTTCAAAAAGCTTTTTTTTCAAAAAGTTTTTTTTTTTTTCCCCAACTGACTGGAAGTCACTATATTATACCTGTGTATATCTCGGAAATATTAATTGAATTTCTTACCTTTTGGGATGCTAGTAATGTTGGTGTCTGCAATACGAATGTAGGAGAGCCTCTTCATCCCCTGAAAAGCTCCGTTTTCAATGCCTGAACTCTTGATTGGATTGGTGCCTAGTTCTGCCAACAAAACATGGTCATAAGCTGTGATGCAGTGTAGATACCTATATTCTTCCAGTCAAAACTAATTTGGAGGTACTATTTATTGGAGTGTTTCTTGGCTTTCTAAATGAAATCACTGATTGAACTAAAAACAACATCTTTGAAAAATACTGAGTTGCTTTTTTATAATTTCTCATGATCATACCTAAGACAATCACTTGATTCAGTCCATTAAAGACAGTTTTCCTCAACTTGGAGATCTCATTCTCATGAGCCCGTATCTCCTGAAGAGACTTCGGCATATTTTCTGGGAGTTCCTTCAGGTTGTTCTTAGACAGGTATAGTCTTTCCAGTTTCTTCAGAGGAGCAAAAGCTAACGGGCTTATTTTGCTGATTTTGTTGTTAACAAGGATCAATGCCTGTGGAGTAATAATGAAGAAGATCTCAGATGATCACAAGGGAAATTACTTTAGAATTAAGCATTTAAAAATTTATATTATTTTCTAGTGCCTTTTGGCCAATTTAGTGAGTTGAAGAAAATGCAATGCAGTACTAAAGAAAAGAGATTATAAACTTTTGAAACAGTGAAAGATAAAAAGTCCTACAGAACAAACGCAAGTGTTGTTTCATTGCTGAGACCACATGCAGCTTCTGTTAGCATCCATAATTTATGCCCACAAATAAGTACAACCTTTCCATTTGAAAGCTGTAATGAACAAGACAGTCACAAGAGACCCAAATATTATCATTTTTGTTTGGGTTTTTTTTCTCATTTTGTTTATTCTGAGGGTATTTTTATGCCTTGCCCATCATCACACAGCCATTCTAACCAGTTTCTCCTGAATAAGAAATTCTATGACTCAATGCAGTGAAGGTACAGCCCAGCTTAATAAAAATATACATAACATCACCTCTTTCCTGTCAGTCTTATAAGACTGCACTTAATAGATTTCTATCTGGTAATAGCCTCATTTTTTGCAGAGATATAACCTTTTTTTTTTTTTTTTGGTTAGGGTTACTTTGTATGGAAGGGGAAAAATATGAAGCATCATGCTCCAAGTCCTGCAGTTGCAGATCGTGGACCATACCCACTTTGCCTTCCATGTAGGTGCCTAATCTAGTTCTCACCACTGTGATATCTAGACTCCAGGTAACTCTAAGCAAATGAGCTCTCTATACAGCTGAGGAACAAAGGCCTCCTTGAAAACTCTGTTGCTTGTAATAGGTGGCTCCACATGCCTCTGAAATTTTACGTTACTGCTGAGTCTCTTATTGATTAATCAACCATGACACAAAAAGGGAGGAGAAAGTCCCATTACTGTCAGAACATAACACACATAATGGAAGGTATTTGATACGATACATACTTGAATGAAATTTATCATTCCATCTGTTTGCTGTCTAAGTTTGTTATCTTACAAAGCTGCATGTTAGTTGCAGTGAATTAGGTAGAATGGGCCATGTAGACATAGATATAATATCTACTTTTATTTATTACTAGAGAACAGATACAGAGTATCTTTGTTCCCTTCCTCCATTATGCTCATTTCAGACACAGAAGAAAAAAGTTGCTGTGTATACTATAGTTAACATTGAGAGCATTTTAATACACTTTTAATATTTTCAGAATTACAATTTAGTCTGTTTCTTGGAGGAAAATGGAGCATTCAACTCATTCTACAATCAGTTAATTATTAAAACAGTGGCAAGGCTGTCAGCATCTGTGACAACACCTCTCTCTCATGTAAACTGAAAGAGAAGTGAGAAGATAGTTTTAAATGGTGCCTGATGAGTAGTTTTCCCCTAATATACTCCTCTTGCAGATCATCCTGAGCAAAGCAAGCAGTGTCTTCTGTACATGGTTTCATTGAGTACACGTAAAACGGAACATATCTCATTTTAATTTTATATGTTAGCTAGAAATAACACATATGCATCAGGAGGTAGAAGAGGTCACTCATAGTTCAGTAGAGTATTTCCCTAACAATAAGCCTCTCCCAAAATAAATATGTTGGTCAGTGGAAGCTCTGGCCCTAATTCTCTTTTATTTGAGACTGAGCTATAAGAACTGACATGAGAACATACAGGGTACTCATCGAGTGTGGTTTCCTGATTCATCATTGCCAGAATTGTGATACAGATGTAGATTCTGCCCACAATGAAATGCAGCTACCTGTACAGTATTAGGACATGGCAAACATCCCAGTTATTGAAAAGTGGTACAGTTTGAATTTTACAGATTAATCTCTTACATTGTTTTTATTGCAGTAATTGAATGTTCTACCTCTAATTAGATTCTTCTTTATTTTTCTTAATTTCATAATGGATTTCTTTTCCATAGATCTCTAAGTCTACATTTAATGAGTTTGGAGTCATCTGATGAGCACTTGAAATTTTTATTCTGCATCTTGCTTGGTACTGCTTAGTAATTTATTTCAGCTAAAAGCTGCCTTATCTTTCTTCTTTCTTTTTTCTTTGATTTAACTTTGTTATCTTTTAGATAAAAATCTTTGGGCTGTGATTATCACAACAGATGATCTAGTGTGAAATATTTCTTGATGGAAACAGGTGGGTATCCATTCAACTAGGCACTGCAATGTAAATATTCTCTTGAGTAGCTATGTTAAGAGGATGTTACATCTTTTCAGAGTAGAACTGATAGCCTTGACCAAACCCAGAAGTTATCTAGGTACCTAGGATTAATCTGTTCTGCTTTGCCAATTCTTTCTCCTGAATATGTTAACGTTATCTTGGGGAAACACACAGAACTGTTGTTTTATTCAAACACTCAGAGTGTCTCTCAGAAATGATGGTGTCTATCAAAAGCATGTTTAAAAATACTAATTTCACAGTGGGAACATGTGTATGGTAGTATAAGGTGGGAAGGTATCATAAGTCAAAGTTTTCAACTTTTTTGTACCAGAATATCATTTCCCACTTAGACCCTCCTCTGCAAATCCTTGCTCCCAGTATTTTAAACCTGCATTATTTTTCCACATTGTTGTGCAACTGCAAAGAAATAAAAATAAACCACACTAGAGTTTACAAGAAAAGTTTTACTATCTCCCAGAGCAACAGCAAATGATGAGGATAACACACCAGTATGGCACCTGGCAAGTCATAGCCCTGGATTCCCTTCCCACTTCACAATAACTCTATTATATGCAAGACTTAAAGAACTAAGTTACTAGGCTTGGAGCAATGCTGTTTACTTTCCTCAGAATGTGTCCCGTATGGTTTGCATGCAACAAAAGCTAAACCAAATCAAAATAAAATAAAATTAAAAACCCCGGGGATTTTAGAGGTCAATGAAAACAGGAACTACGGGAGGAAAAACCTAGGGAAAACATCTGCAGGCAGTGTTCCTGAGCAATGGATCTTAGGCAAAAACAGGTCATGTGGACTAGCTATCCTGAATAAGGACCAGATGGCATGATGGGACATTCTGTTCATCGTGTTAAAGAACATAACGAAAATTTTGTACACGACAAGGAGTATTTGGAGAGGAAAATAAGGGTAAACCTGAAAGTGCTCAAAATGCTGGACCCCTTGGTCACTTGCAATGCAGCTTGTATGAAATGATTTGGCAGAAATCTGACAGTCTAGAACAGAGAGTCACAAGAAATGACACTTTATTTGAAAATCTACCTTCTTCCACACTTCTGTTTTTAGTGGAGGAAAAAAATATTTAATTTAAAATAAATGTACTAAAAAAAAAAAAAAGAAGCACATCAACAATTCACAATAAAAAACACTGAGCACACAAAAGTACAGCTTTCAACATGACCTGATATGGATGCAAAGATACATAGCCATGAGTAAAAAAAAGAGAGAAGAAACAAAGAGAAAATAAAAAAGGCATAAATACATCAAGTATTAGTATATCACTTAGTCAGGCTTAGAATGTTCAGAGCAATTCCTCACGGATAAGAAAAAACTTAACTTCCATCTTCATTTTCCTGAGATAAAGCCTTTTTTCCTTTGTCATAACATAGGATGTAAACATTGCACAGTAAACACTAACATTTTTATAATATTGCACCACCTTATCATAACCTGCAATTAAAGTGGTGTTCAGAGAGGAAAAAGATCCAAGCTTTGCTCTGAAGATGACTTTCTTTTTAGCGAAACACCTCTGGTATTTCTGTAGTCAGGAAAAAAACAAAAATCACTGTGTGACAGGAATAGATGCTGGCTGTGTTGAAGTCAGTGGGAGTCTGGCCATTTAGCTGCCTTTGACATGATTTCTACCTCAAATATTTATTCCCAAAACAAAAAGGGGGATTCACAATTCAGGAAAATTTTGGAACCCTTGTTGGCATGCTTTTGTCAAAATATACCCTGACAAACTGCAGAGGGAGCATGCAGTAGTCATGTAGGAAGTAGTATAGGGTTTTTCTTCTCGAGGTTACTAAAACTTACAATTTTTGACCTGTCTAGGAGTGGAGAGAAGGGGATTTAATTTTTTTTTTTTTTTTTTGGTGTGTAATTTCATTATATTAGAATCTCAGGAGATTGTTCTGAGGGGTTTTAATCCCTCTTCATCTTAATTTAGAATGGTTTGAAGTGAGAGCCTTGCCAACATCAGAATTAAACTGTAAAATTAGCAGCAAACTCTTCTCAGCCGTACTATATAGTGAAACACCTGTTTTGCCAGCTGGGGATGGTATTCTTACCTAACCTATCAGTTTTTTAATGATGTATGCATCCTTGAGGTTTTAAACTGAAAACTCAATCCACTTACCCAATGGAATGTCTTTAATTTCCTGGGTTATGTGTTACATTTTTTCCTGGTTTTTATTACAGTTCTGCTAGGAACAGTTATGTCTTAAGAACTTTAAGCCCAGGAGCTAGGCATCTACATAAAAACAATAATAAAATTCATCCCTTTTGTTTGCCTTATGTTTTCACTTTTTAAGTCATATTCATAACCTGGACATACAGTCAAGGTTTTCTGCCAAATTATTAGGAACGTATGTACATTTAGGGAAAAAACAAACAACTAAATAACACAAACAGAAACAAACAAACAAAAATAATCCAGAACTTGACATTCTTCTCTAATTGTCCAAACCTAGGATCAAGAGGACAAAGCTAAGAAAGACAAGGAAAAAGGGATGACGTAGAAGCAATAGGGAAGAGATGAATGAACTGTGAAGGAAGAAGAAGACAAGGCCCTGAAACAACAACCTTTACAGTACAGAAACCTGTGGAAAGTAGTTTGATCACATACACAGTACCTTGTTGAATAATTTCACAAAGCCAATGAGCCCGCTGCGGATCTAGTTTGCCTGGCCTTTGAGCTCTCACTGGTAACTCTTGTGCAACATGACTTGCACAGATGATGAGGGAGAAGCTGGCTCTACATTTTCCTTTTTCTTTCAAACCTGTCCTTGTCTACTATGACAAGCATTTTTGTAGTTAATTGAATTTATCACAATTGACTTGATTACTTTATTGTTGTATTCTATAAAAAAATTAATTTTTTTCATAAACTTGGTACGCTGACTCTTCCCAGAATTTTAAGGACCTAAAAGTCTTCTGCCCTGTTTTTTTTCCTAACATGAGAAGATCTTTACCTGCTGCACAGGAAAAATATTTTGTGTGCATGTGGTATGTTGCATGCTTGTTTCAGTGGAAAATCTCATCGTGTGTTAACCATAATGCAAAGGAGAGTCTGAGGAAATGAAAACTCTCTAAGGGAGTACTGTATTTCAGAAAGATTAACAATTTTTCCTCCTCAGAATATTTCTTAGAAACCTACAGCTGCACCAACTGGGGGGGAAAAAAAGTCAATTTTAAATATGTATCTCTCAGTCCTGCTAAGAATGTCTGTCATTGATAATAGGAGGAGTTGAGTTCAGAGGTAGAACCTGGACAGAGATATCTGTCCTTGTGTTTTTCACGGTATGACAGTGATTAATGATTCTTCATTCTGTGATTTACTGAGTGTTGTGTTTACTTAACTTCTCTTTATGCCTGGGAAAAGGGAACTGAACCTGTAATGATTCATCAGAAGACTGGATTATTCCATTAATTTTTTTTTATCTGCTAGGAGCTTTTCGATATCCCTGGAAGATGTCCTTAGACTTTTCTTCAGTTAAATAGTTTATTTTTTAATTTATTCATTTATTTAAAGAAAAGTTTAAAGTTCAAAAAGTTTAAAGTTTTTTTTGAAGAAAAAGATGTCATGAAACTTTTCTAATACAATACATTACTTTTCCACTTGCTATTACTACAAAGAATGTTTCATTTTCTTTGTCCATATGTTTAATGCTGATAATTCTTTAGTGTGGATATGGTTGCAACCTTAAGTTCCAAGCTTAAATCTTTTATCTCTTTGGTCTTTTCCTTCAGTTTAAATAAAATTGGTTTTAGCACTGTTGTATGTACCACCATGGCTTTGCATAGTCCTGCAAGCTTCAATTAAGTGATGATTTATTTGATTTCAGGCCAATAACACATTCATCTTCTTTCACTATACTAACACTGTGCCATTGAAAAATTCCTGTTGGAAAATCACGCAGTCACTATTCTGTTGTTTGTTCTCTTCTTATAGTGATCTAATACACAGTAGTTTCTTTTACCTCCTTTTCCAAGTGCCAGGCATTATGCTGGTTTGCTTTGGTTTTGCCACACAGTAGGCAACTCCACGTGTTGTTTGTGTAGACTCCTCCTCTACTCTGCATGAGGCCTTACTCATGTAGTATTTTGGATTCTTTACTGTGTCCATGGGTCAAAGTACTGAACCCTATCCAGAAATGTCAGTCTGCCTGGAAAATTCCAACAGTTTCATAGAAATAGAAGACTTTTTTCCTGGCTTTTCCAATAGCGTCTGTTTGATTTTTTTGCCACAGGTCTAAGTTATAAGCAAGTTTTTTACATAATATAAGTCAGCTCTCTGAAACCACAAAACTCAGTCCTCCACCCTTAAAAAAGACTCAAGTCCCCTAGTTAAAAAAAAATAAAATCTTGTCTGTCAATTTTAAATTGAGTAAAGTCTCACCGAGTTTTTTTAGTAAAACATTAATAGTTTAGCCACTTTTTCCTGGATAATTTAAAACTATAAAAATATTAAGCATAACTCTTGACTCTGGTGTTTCCTGGCAGGAATCCATTATTTGCAGGTAAATATTCCCTTAGTTGTATCCTTTTCTAATTGCTTGCCTTATTTCCACAGCTGCAAATTTTAGCTGCTCTTTTATCTACTCAGGAAAATTTTCAATACAAAGAATATTTTTGTAGATTCCAATTTCTCTTTCATCTCATTGTTGTGTACCTTACAGAGCATAAGCAGCTACATTTGTGCTGAAAGAGAATCCTTGGGCAAGTTATAGGCAAATCCTTTCTTTTCTTGTCAATTATTCTGGGGTTTAGTACTAGTTGAATCTTAGGTTCAACCCAACTTGTTCATGAAAACCTCTTCTAAAACTATTACAGCTGTGGTTTGTGATATCTATAGGTATTAGGAAGGTATTTAAAAGGATTATTCAAAAGGAATAAACTGCATATACTGTCCATTTTTTTCAAGACCTATGAAAATTGGGGTTTAAGGAATTGTTCCCTTAAGTGATCACTTTATGAAAAAGGTAAACTTCAGTTCCTGGTTTTAGATTTTGGAACAATAATATTGACAATTTTTGCAAATCTTCCTGTTTTAGTAAAATACGAGAAGGTTTAATAATATCTAAGAAATTTTTTAATTTTTGAACATCACACATCACAGCAAGTGTGACATTAACCCAAGCTATGTTTATCAGAAAATACAATTAAAAAGCATATACATCATAGAAAGATAGATAGATAGATAGATAATCACACACACATATCTCCTCAAAACAAAAGTTGCAATGGAGCTCTGCCAACAATGTTTTTGAGTTTTATTTCCTAAAAGCAACATTTCCCTTTCACTATCACTCTGAAGAATATTTAAGTCAAAGTTGAGCTAGCTATTCCCAGCTATTACACAGGAATATTCCTCCTGAGAGCAAAGATGGTGCTTAGTTACATGAATGTACCACGTGACTAAATTATTTTAGGGAGGAGATCATAGAGTCACAGAATCATAGAATCATAGAAAGGTTTCGGTTGGAAGGAGATCTTGAGAAAATCATTATTTGTTCTTGAGTAAATTCAGGAATATTGCAGTTTTGAAGGTTATTTGTCAAAAATTTTTTTAACGTTATCAGTTTTCTGTATGATTTCCAGTCATCCCTAAGCATGTACTGGGTACCTTTAGGAGTAAGCCAAACAAATAATTTCTTCCCTGAAGAGTTTCCTATTTAATTCATTATTAAATTTTATCTATTGCAATAAAAGGAAAGAAAGAAAGAAAAGAAAGAAAAGAAAGAAAAGAAAGAAAAGGAAGAAAAGAAAGAAAAAAAAGAGAAGAAAGGAAAGAAATGAAGGAAGGAAGAAAGAAAGAAAGAAAGAAAAAGAAAGAAAGAAAGAAAGAAAGAAAAAGAAAGAAAGAAAGAAAGAAAGAAAATCCCTTAGATTTAACTTCAGTGAGATAAAATAGTTCACAATGGCTTAACTCACAGCAGGATGTGTAACAGACTTGAGCTGAATGCCAAGTGGGTAGGAATCAAAATCATTGGGAGCATTGATTTTCACATGCAATACCATGCTCTGACTCATTCAATGCAGTGTCATGAGGAAGGATTGCTAAAAGATTTATTTCACTGATAAGACTTTTGTCTTTTTTAGCACCTTGTAGATAATCTTCACTGAAAACACAGGACTTCTCTCCAAGGTGGAAAAAAAAAACAAAAAAAAAAGGGAAGGAATTAAGGTGTCAAATCTGCTCAGCAGCCAAGGAGAAAAATTGAAAAAAATCTGGGAAAAAGTCATCTCATTTTCAAACCTAGCCTAATGAAATGTGATGTAGAAGCATTTTGTTGACTTTAGGGGTTATCTATGTAACTAGATCAAGTATAGACACCCATGCTAAAATTAGATGACATGAACCTCATCATGATTGAGTCATGCAGATCCCTTCTCTATGGACAGACTGGCACTGTGCCTATTCCCAGAAATTTTTTAAAAATTATCTTCTTGCTGTTGCATTGAAACAAAAATTTAAGAGGAACTTCAGAAGAAATTAAAAAGGTAAATGTTTGTAGGAACTTCTTTTCCCAAGTATGAGTGGCTGAATGCAGATTCTGGTTGGAAACATTGCTTATTTGGTTGATGGTATTGGCACCAGTAATGGATAAAAAGTGGGAATTAGCTTCCTGTTTGTGAAAGAATAGCATAGCATAGCATAGCATAGCATGAATAGCATAGCATGAATAGAATAGAATAGAATAGAATAGAATAGAATAGAATAGAATAGA